>NC_092409.1:3007073-3307780 GCF_009017415.1 Aspergillus flavus | reverse complement strand
CCGGGAAAGCAGTGTTACGTTGCGTAATCAGGTCAAGCAAGCGGAAACCGCCCTTTCAGAGAAGTCTGCACGTGTCGATGAGCTTGTGCAACAGATGGAGCCCCTGGAAACGCGGATAAGGGAACTTGAGAATGTAGTGGAGACGAAAGATGGGGAGATGAAGCTTTTACAAGCAGACCGTGACAGGTGGCAACAGCGAACCCAGAATATTCTCCAGAAATACGATCGTGTTGACCCAGCTGAGATGGAAGGGTTGAAGGAGAAACTGGAGATTCTGCAGAAAGAGCGGGACGAAGCCGTGTCATCTCGCGACACCTTACAGGAACAAGCAGCTGCGTTCCCAGAGCAACTGAAGCACGCAGAGGAGAGGGTGCAGGAATTGCGTGCAAAGCTTACGGAACAGTTCAAGGCTAGGTCTAAGGAACTTACTGGCCGTATTAACGCTAAGCAGCTGGAGTTGAATACGGTGGTGCAGGAGAAGGAAGTCATTCAAGAGGAATTGAAGACCACCAAGGAAGAGTTGAGCGGGTTGAAAGCCAAGTTGGCTGAGAAGCCAGCTGCACCAGCTGTTGAAGAAAAACCAGCCGGCTCTGGTGTAGACTCGACGCCCGCATCTCAGTTCCCTGGACCGACCACTCAACTGCCTGTTCCTAGCGATGATGAAAGAGTAAAGGCACTTGAAGAGAAGGTGCAACGCCTGGAAGCTGCTCTTGCCGAAAAGGAGGCTGCTTTGGCGGAGAAGGATGCCGCTATAGCCGCTAAGGATGCCGAGCACGAGACGAAAGCTAAAGAACGTATAGAGAAATTGAAGGAGACTTTCAACAACAAGATGGCTGAAGTCAGGACGGCCCACCGACAAGAGATAGAAAAGTTGAGGACTAATCAACAGGCCGCATCACAACCGCAAGAACCTGGAACCCCTGTGTCGAAACCAAACCAGGCCCCCGCAACTCCTGCAAAGACGGAAGGAGAACTACCGCAACTCACCGATGAGCAAGCTAAAGCACTGGTTGCTAAGAACGAAACCATTCGGACCATTATTCGAAACAATATCCGGACCATGCTTGCTAAGGAGAGAGAGAAACAGGGGGCTCAGCCTTCGGCAGGTGTGAGCCAGGAAACCTTGGCTTCCATGGAGCAAAAGTTCAATGAGGAGAAGGAAGCCATCAAGAAGGCTCACGAGGAAGGTGTTGAAGAGAGAATCAAATCAGCCGTCGAGCTATCTGATAAGAAAACGTTGGTCAAGATCAGTATGCTTGATACACGGTGTAGAAATGCGCTGGCGAAGATCGACGTTGTTCAGAAGGCGGCCACCGAGACTCCTCAGAAGCCTGTTGTTGAGGTGTGGGAAATAGCGAAGACAACTAAGGCTCCGCCTCAAACCCAAAAGCTTGCATCGGCTGCATCGCCCGCACAAGTAGCGTCACCAGCGCCCGCGCCAACACCTACGCCAACACCAGCGGCAGGAGTGGTACCGACCCCATCACCGGCTCCAGCACCGACACCAGTGCCCACTCCAGCGCCTGTCAACCAGCAGCAAGGCCCAGCAGCAACCGGCTCTGTAGTGACGGCCACTCAAGCCAAGGGACCTGCCCCAGCCGAAGTTCAGGGCCAAGGAAATGTACAGCAAAAGCAAGAACAGCAACCACCACAACAAAGTACCGAAGGCACAGCACCACCAGCAGCGAATGCGCCTGTGAATCCCTTTGGACAAAGTCAGAATAAACAGCCTACATCGCTACCAAGTAAACCTCCTGCTGGCGCTAACAGTGGAGTTCTTAGAGCTCTCCAGTCTGGGTTGCCGGTTGCACGGGGAGGTCGAACAGGCGGGCGTGGTGGCCATCAGCAACAGAACCCATTTGGTGGGCAGGCTCAGCAACAAGAGCAACCGCAGCAAAACCAGGGCCAGCCTCAACAACAACAGCAAGGCCAGCCATCCCAACGTGGCACCGGTCTCCCTCGAGGCCGCGGAGGCCGCGGGGGTCATGGCCGAGGTGGCCATCAGAATGTCCAGACTGCAAACCTGCCCCAGGGACAAGGGCAGTCTAGCCCACGTGGAAACCTGAATGCTCAAGCTCGCCAGTTCGTTCCTCAGGGAAACAAGCGGGCCCGAGACGATGGTGGAGAGGGTGGTAATGAAGGAGCTGGAAAGAGAATGAGAGGTGGTGGTCACGCAAGAGGTTCTTAAAGACATTTGATTTATTGTTTCTAGGTTTTTGCTTCAACTTTTCATTAATGTACCTTTACGCCTGAATTTGTTTGACCAAGGACTAAAGCGTCTACGAACATTCCAAATCTTTTATATGCCCCCTTTAGGGGAGAACGGTGGTCATAAGAAGACTCATTGATTTCCTTTGTTATTACATTTGATATTGTACTTTGTGATTGCATGATTCAGCGAATGGGTGTAGTGTCCAGTCTATGTCTTCTAGCAACTGAATAATTACGCACAGTAGCCCTCTTCTATAGCCAAGAAAACATATTTCATTAGAATCTATCAGGGTATAAAGCGCACTTGGGGGCAAAAAAAAGCAAAAAACAACAGATCATATGCATGCCTTGAGCCTGCATACTGAAGCAAACCGGCGAGCCACCAGATTCACCTTCTCCGTCCACCCCCTCCTGATCCAATAAGTCTAACAAGAGCCTCTCTCTCCTTTTGCAATACCATCAGTCTCGCATCCTCGATCACTCTCCCTTCCAATGCCTGGATCCCCTGTGTTGTAGCGGTGGCCGAACTCATTTTCTCCGTCGCGCGTGTACGTCTTCTCTGCCCAAAGCCAGCTCCAGACCCCCACACAACAGTCCAATCTCGTATCTTCACATTGTCCGAAACCTCACACCCTGAGCAGATCTTCGAATGTGCGCCTATCGATACGCGCCGATGGACGGTCGCGAGTGCTTCAATTGTAACAGCAGAGTGAATATGTGCCCCAGGTAGAATTGTAGCTAGCGGTCCAACGGTAACACAAGAGGATATACGGACGGGCAATCCGTCTGATGTGCGCGATTCTCTGAGAAACGAGGGAGGCTGGGTGGGCGCGGCGCCGATGGTGCTCTTTTCACTGATTATACAGTTCTCGCCGATGATGATGGGTCCTTCGTAAGAGTAGAACTTGGCGCGGGGATGGACTATCGTTCCTGCGCCTATTGAGATCGGATGCGTGCCGTGGAGGATGACTGTGTCTGCGACTGTTGTGGTAGGATGTATTGTTACGGGGGCGCGGGGAGTCGGGGCTGGTGAGGATGAGGCCGATGCTGAAGGGCGAACGTGTTGGGGTGGCGGTGGTTTGAGGTGAACTTGGCTTTGACGGGGGTCCATTATGGATGTTGGTATCAATTGGTGTAGTATGTGTGTGTTGTGTGTTGTCAAGGCAGATATGCGGGTTGTTTGAATGAATTAATTGATTCCATTAAATCGAAACTAAGCTTAATTGGAGTTGCGGAGCTCGGAAATAACTCCGAGATTCGATGGCTTTATCTCCGTGAGATTTATATGGAACATGTGACTCTTTCTCTAGTTCATCTATTAGACATTTATATGGACTCATATCAAGACTTGAAAGGTCTAATTTCTATATCTATATATACCGATTATCTCATCATCCCAGCTGGGTATCTTTATAAAAAGTTTAGTCATGAAAACCGATGCCAATCCCAACGCTCATTCTCGGGATAGTCACCCTGATTTTTGGCGACCCTTGGAAAAATCCATTCAATTCGCCTGCTCACCATTATGTTCCTTTGGCGCAGAAGGCTTTATTCCATTCCTTTTACGCCATGCCCAGACACCCCGATCAACCTCTTCTTTTGTCATACCGTCCCGAACGAGACAGAAGGTAACCCCAAGCTCGGTCTCAACGTTCCGATTGCGCGCCTCATCATCGAAAAAGAGCATATCTTCATAGTTGATTCCGCTAGCCTGGTGGATCTTCGAGAAATGTTGTGTCTTGTTTGCCGGAAAGATCTGAACGTAGGTAAAATAATCTAAGGCACGGACTGATTTCGCCTTAGCTGCGGGGTTGTCAGAGAAAGTTGGAATAATGTGAAGGGCCTTGAGCATGTCCCGGGCAAGGTCGGGGGTATGCGTCCGGGAGGCCAGAGCTAACGGAATTGAGCGGGTTTTGCACGCATAGATGATTGCTGATACCGCGGGGTAGAAGGCGAACGACTCATTCCACCTGTCGCATGAAGAGCCGTGAGTACTTCGAATGCATGGTATTGTTCATTGCGCAAAGGATGTACATACCTGTCGGTACACCGGGAATTATTATCTCGTGGCTTGATCGGTGCGCTGACATGTGTATCCACCCAAAATGGCCACAGTGTGTAATCCAGATCAAAGGCGATCAGTTTTGGGAGGGGGAGACCATCGTTGAAGGTTGCGGGGGCAGTAGACGCATCCTCTAGGGGTTGTGTGTTGGTTCTTTTGGCGCGCATCATATTCATTCTTGATCGGAGTACAAAAAGAGGCCCCTGTGAGCAGAATCCAGATTTTGAGAGTTTCTAGGGAAGCCAATTCGAATCAAACCGTGGTCCGCCACTTAAAGTCGAAGTTCAGTCTGGAAATGACCCCAAGGGTCACGTGCAGTGTTGAGAGGACATCCTGAGGCATTGCATTTAAATCTCCCACTGATTTCGATTTCTTGGTTTTCGCGCTCTGATTCTTGATTTCTAAGGGCCCGGAACGGGTCGTTAGGTGAGTTCATTAGCTTAGATCCACTCGTAAGGCTTTGTCCTTCTACTGGACCGGACTTGTATAGTAGTACCTATATACCTATCACCAATCATCCTTCCTCCTATCATAAATTGCTATTCATTTGTCCTTTTGACAGCACGTGACGGGGTTGATATTTCCTTTCCCAGAGGAATTTCACGTGTTGTCATGATTCTGGCAAGAGCGAAGTCGTCCATTCCAGGGAACTGTGGGGAAATCGTGTATATACATTTGTTCCAATCCTATGCTATCAGTCTTACTGTGAGCCATTGGCCAAAATTCCCAAGATCATTGCATATATTTGAATTGCATATACTCCTTATAAAGATGGCACATCCCTTAAATGAATCTCAGAGAATACACTACTTGGAAGGAAAAAGGTTTCTGGAAATTCCTTTTGATGAGGTCGTCAATCCGCTACTCCTTTCCTTTAAGATCGCATCAATGCTGATGGCTATTACCGTCCTGACGTGAACTATCCTGGCACGGTCGGTTCAGCTATCCCTGACGTAGCTTTCCATTTGACAGTATTGACGCACGTTACTGTTATTCCAGTTTCACACAAAGAGAACCCATTTTCTATCCGAATACCCTGCTTATTTTGGGGCCTCTTTTTTCAACATCACCAGGGCTGAGCTACTGAGCATGGATCCTCGGCAGCGGCTGTTGCTAGAGAACGTTTGCCATGCACTTGAGAACGCTGAAACTCGCCTTGACCAAGCAGCTTCCTCGAGGACGCCGGTGTTCGTGGCAGGATCATCGCACGACCATCTGATCTCTTCAAACATGGATCCTGAAACTTCGGGTAGTCATCAGGCTACTGGTATCTATGACAGCGGTGTTGCCAACCGCGTGAGCTGGGTTTTCAATTAAAGGAACCTAGCATATATGTCGATACGGCTTGCTCTGGAGGTCTGGTGGCTGTTCATCTGGCGGCCCAGAGCTTGAAGCTAGGCGAGTGTGGAATGGTACAGCATCTTCAGTACAATTCGTTGTGGATCTTCTACTAACCATAGATCTTCGCTACGTTACCATAGTCGGTTATACCGCTGAAAGCCCCGAGCCTCTTACAAGGCAACTCAGAAGCTCCGCTGGAAAGATTGAGGAGGAAGATATTCTTGCTCTTGTGGAGTATTGCATTGATCCTTGCAATTCATTGACAGATAATACATGCCAATTTGCCTACGGGCTAGTTCGAGAAGCAACATTTCGTGACTGGCGCGTACCGGTTCCTGCATACATGAAATACCCTTTATTTCCTCATCTTCAAGATACCAATGACCCCCAGGGGCATCAACGGACAGAGCACGACAATGATTACAGTCCTGGGGCTCTACTTAATGCCGCACAAACACGAGAAATCGCAACCGCGTTCACGTTAGACGCCATTCGAAAACAATTGGCTTGTCTGGTAAGCTCTTCGGAGAATGATATTGATGCAGCAAAGTCTATTACGGGTAATATGGTTGATTCAATTATCGTAATGGAACTCAGAACATGGTTGGTAAAAGAGCTTGGAGCTGACATTACCATGACTGATATCATGACCTGGGAAAGCCTGACTGAGTTGTCCGAGAGAGTGGTAAACTCGAGTAAATCTGTCCGTGTTTCAAAGTAGTCTGCCTCTTTCTCCTTTTCGCGAGATCCCGATTCGCCGTGGGCTTACAATTATGTGAACTACTTTTTAGGTAGCTTCAACGCCTCTGAACTTAGTATAGCTTATGTGGTACAGGTGTTAGGATATAGGAATCAAGCAATTCGTCAGATAGTATGATTAGTCTCTCTGCTGCTTAATGAGAGTGTGTTGGACGCCTTATTCGAATCCATATGATTCTATCATCACCAAGCATATTACCAAGACATCCATTCTAACCTTTTATCCTTGTCTCGCCTAGACTTTGTCCCTTTCATCTGATTGCTGCAGATTTTTTTTTTTTTTTTTTTTTTTTTGGTTCCTTTTCCTTTTCCTCTGTTTTTCTTTTTTGTGCTATTCCATTCTTTCTTGAGTTTTGAGCGAAGTTGACATTATCTAGCCCACCTAACTCTCCTCATAGAAACTGTATTTACCGAGGCAGTTGCCCGTATAAGCCCTACAAAGGACTATAAACGAAGCAATTGTTTTTCTCCAAGATCCTCCAGATCTGTTGATGGTCCTCAAGACCTGTAATACCCATCTCGTCCTCAAGAGTCTTACTATCAGTGGCATAACGCATGATCTGAGTCTGCTGTTCAAGGTCCAGAATACCTTCCGCACCGGCCGCGTCTGCAATAATTCTGCGCCAAATCTCGAGCGTAAAACCAAAACGCCAGGTCTCCTTTTCCTTGCGGAGGGCTCGGGATCCATATGTAGTGCGGGAGTTTCCCTTTCCTGAGCGGGCTGGTTGTGGTGATGCGGACAGCTCGTTTCTTGCGGCGACAATGTGTTGTTCTTCATCGTTTCTGGTGAGTGAAGTATCAGCATTCTCTGTGTTGGATGGATGAAGAATTGGGAAGTTGGCGTCGAATGGGTCTGTGCCGGGGTGGAAAGGGCCCATTCGGTCAGGTTCAGTGATATGGATTTCCACGGGGGAAGAAGGTGATTCCGAGGAACTTGGATGTTCTGCTGTTTCCAGGTCGTCGAATTGCTGAGTGATGTCTTCGATGTGTACCGCGGAAGGATAGGGGTCGTCTCTATCGTCGTCTTCTTGCTGGCCCTGTTCCTTGTTTGGGGAGCAAACACTACTCTCCTTGCCTTGCCAAAGGAGGATTCTGGAAACATTCATCATTCGCAGAGCAGTGATCCAGAGGTCTGTACCATGCACGCCTTCGTCATGTAGTGCTTCCATACGAACACGTTTGGTGAGTCTGGCGTACGCGGTGTTCTTTTTGTTCTGCAGCTCTCTCTGTGCGGCAGTGTCGATTTTCTGGTTGGGCTCTGCGTTTGTCTGGGCGATGGTACTGACAGGTCCCTGGGCCTCATCGTCATTTGAGAGGTCATCATCCGAGTCAATGTTGGTCTTTATCTCGTTTATGGCTTCGGCCTTTCCGAGGAACTCTCTCGCAACTTGTGGAAGAGTGTCGTTGGGAAGCCAGATGATGCTCTTGCTGTTTGCAGTTTCAGGTAAGGCTGGGGATTTGCCCCCGGGGAGGAACTTCAGGAGCTGGTCTGATGTTCTTTGCATGCTCAGCATACTCGCAAGGTGCACCGTGCCACTCTTTGCCATGTAAACGTTGGACAAGATGAGATAGGCAATCGAGCGAAGGCCACGGGTACAGGCGAAACGTTTGAGGTCGTCAAGTGCTGTTCCTTTAGCGGGGTTAGATTTGAACTGGCCTGGATCAGACAGTCAGTGTTTGTCTAGTCGATATCGTTATTAGGGTTGTGTGTACTTACCGAAATTTTGTCGCAAAGCCTTCTTCCCCTTGTTTGGCGACTTTCCAAGGCGACTACCCCTTGTGCTGCGTTCGTTCTCCTTTCCTGCTGTGACTTTCACCGCAGTCGAATCTTCGTTGAATGACCTCTCTTCATGTTTAGGTTCGACAATAGCATAAGCATCATCCTCGAGGAAGTGAAGGTCACTTTTGATGTAAACACGAGCAAGGACTTCCAATCCCACAGGCCCTAGAGGGTTACCCCCAAGATCAAGCTTCTTGAGCATATAGCAGTTCTTAAAGGAGTTGAGGAACTGGCACCACATTGCCTTATCTTCAGGGCTTGGGCTGATATTGATGTTGTTGTTCGAGATGTCAAGCTCCCTCATCTCGCCTGCGTTGAGCGCAATTGCCTCGCCCAGCTTTGGTAGAGATTTAATAGTGAGGCTGTTTCCCTGAATATGAAACTCGACCACTTTGGCAAGATCCTCCCTGATACATTCGAGGAGATCATCAATGAATATGGAGAGATCTTGGTCTGTCAACGTCTTGTTTGCAATGTCAATCTCTAAAGTAGGATCCCGCGCTGCGGCTTTAAAGCCAGGTCCATCTGGTAGTCGCTTTCTCTGGGTGCGAGTCAGTGCGTAATACTAGACTTGTTCACATTTTGTGTGTTAAAACTCACCAGGTCTCTGGAGAGAACCCGCGCGAACTTCTCGCCGTCAATTTTCCTCTAATAGCCATCTGCTCTCAGCATTTGGTTTCAAGTACGCGATATGGAGTATAAAGGTAGAGGCCTCACCGCTGAATAGTTCAACTTCCCCATGATTGCATAGTGTGTCGTCAAGCTAGCTTTTTCTTCACGATGAGTATCAGCTTCCAATAATATCAGGGAACAGGACAACTCTTATAACACAGTATAGAACTGTATATAAAACACAAACATGTTGATAAGCGACGGGGTTTCCAGTCACACAAGACATAGCTGCTTCGAACAACCTGAAGATCTCCGTACATATCAAGTATAAAGTGGAAGCATGGCTCACAAAGGCTTCAGACAAGACATAGGCTCTCACAGACAAGCATATTATAGATGTAACTGTTGTCCTACGTTAAGCAGAACATAGCAGACAAAGAGACAAGGACGAGGGAGGACGGAGAATAACAACAACTATAACAACAATCAACAATGGAGTGATAATACCTGATAATCCTGTTTGGAAAATAGAAGCCGTTGAGCAAGGAAGCTACATGGAAAGAGACAAAATGAGAAGAAGTAGCCTTGTACGCATATTCTCGTGGTGATCACAGAGAGTGTGTGAGAGCTGAATACGGAAGAGGGCGGGACAAGGTTGTCCTGTGACGAGAGGTGATACTGAAACATTGTGCTTTGTTGCCATGCAGACTGGACTTAACGGAGTTTACCTTCAATTCACTGCTTGAACATGCACCTATGACATAATTGAGATACAGTAGGTTTCTCCTTAGAGATTTCCTTATCACAACCTCGAAATGGTGAACACGAACAGAGATCAATAATGAGTAATTAGAGATGTACCAGTACAGGAGATAGATTAACGATACACTAGAGAACATATGAAAAGTGTCGATAGCGATATCTCAGGTTGGTGGGTACTAGTATTCAGAATCTCTCCAACCCTCGATAGTGACTAGTGTTTGATATTTGGTACCCATTAGCCTAGTTTCCATTCTAGAAAAAGTTAACGATGTCCTTGAACTCGTCCAGCAGGGTTGAATCGATATCATCCCAGATGGCAGGTAAATCAGCGGGTTCATAAGGCTGAGGATTCTGATGGTAGCCACTCAATGTGTCAGTACTGTGGTATTGCCTTAGACTTGCACAAGCCTCAGCGGCTTGGTCATCTATGTGTCTTTTTGTGACTCTCTTGTCGTGGGCTTTGTCCCCAGAAGCCAAAGAGCGCCTTCGTTTTCTCCCAATGTATTCAACCTCGTTCGTCTCAGTAGTGGCTTGGTTGTCATTTTTGGCCCCTTGGCTACCATTCGAACTGCATGCCTTTGGTTCGAGCACAGATCCCCTGGATGTCTCTGCGGCTGTGGTAGAGGTTGCATCTTTGCCTTGCACAAGCGAGTTAGGAAGCGAGGATGGTAGCGTAAGCCACGGCTCATCTGTGTAGATCCAATCGTCTTTTGTTCTGACATTCTTATTTAAGTAGGTCTCTTTGCTGGTAGTCTGAGCACGTCGGTCTGTCAATCTAGTGGTGCGGCCAATGAGCAAATCAGACGGTGAAGGTAAATCACTGAAGCTGTCATCTCCATAGTCGCTCGATGAGTCCTTAGTGTTAACATCAGGACATATTAGGTCTTTGGAAGCAGTATCACTCAAACCTAGGTTTGGTTCTTGTGAGGGCTTTTGTAGCATTTCTTGTGACTCACTGTCAGTCATACTATCCTTCCGAGTCCGTCTTTTACCGGGATTACCTATCTGCGTATTGTGTTTGGTGATACTTGCAGATAAGGTCAATTGATTGAGTCGGTTCGAGCGGTCAGCCCCTCCATTAGAGTGCTTTCTGTTCATCTTTGGCGGTTTCTCAAGCCCTTCCCGGCAACAGAGATGCTTGCACCTATGAACCAGTTAAGTTCCGCATCAAGAAGAGTTGGGGGAGGGAAGAAAATGATACATTGTTTTGTCCTTACACTTATGGTTGCAGCTCCATCTACCATTTCTAAGCTGCGTTGGCTCTTCCGCTTTGTTTACATCCTTCGCCTCCTTGGACTTCTTGCTCTTCTTGCTCGTCTTTTCCTGTGGTTTATTCTTGCTCGTCGGACATGCTATATATTCCATAGTTGCCCAGTTTGTGGCTTTGTCTGTCCAGAAGATCCTTAGACTAAGTCACTGCATGAAGGAAAACGATGAGGGGTCGCACCATCTTGCAGAAAGTCATTGAAAAGCGAGTCATCACTGTCGAAGCTATCTGGATTGTATTCTTTATTGGGTATGGCCCGCAAAGAAGTGTTGCTACGTCGGCGTGACATATTCATCATGTGCTTCTGATTCGTTTCGTCTGACTCCTTATTTGAACAAAAGGAAAACAACGAAGATGGGAGGGCAGGCCTCAACTCTGCTGATCTCAGAGTCCCGGCTTCAAAAAATCAGCAATACAGAGTAGCTAGTTTTGCAGAGAATAGAATGCATACCGATATCATCACACATAGCATAGCACGTAATGTACTGATCTGGGCTGTTCATTTCTATATGTAACGGTATCTCCTGGCTACTTTGGACCTTACTGGCACTGGCTTGACGTTAGTCCTGAAAAAAAGAATGAAAGGTGTGAGCTCTTTCAACCAACCTCATACGACGGAAATCAATCATCAAACCATTAGATGTTTCTGCTAAAAAACAGACATGTACAGGACGCCTCTGGAAAGTTGTTGGGCATTTTTCATTCATGAATGCGACCTCGGCTTTGAAATGAATTCTCACAGGGTTACCGTGTTTTGCCTCCTACTGTTGTTAGCAACGCCCTTAGCAGCGAAGTAAGAACCCTACCTTTCTTATCATCTTGACAGATACGCGTAACTTAGGAAACTCTGAAAGACGCCCTAGAAGTTTCAACCCAAAGGGAGGGTTCTTGCTCAAGATCATGTCAATCTGATGAGGCTCTGCACATTCCAGAGCTTCAAGACTGGTTATTCCAGCGGCTGCTAATTTTCTTACCGCGACGACACCGATCTGTTCAATTTGCTTCATCTGAAATGGAGATCTATCCCACACTTTGGCTCCAAAACTCCTTGCAAGTTCCAAGGCGTTTCTGGTGGCAACTGAATCCTGGAGAGAAATCTGGCAGTCTATGATGCATCGAATAAGCCGATTGACGTGTGAGAATACAAACCCTTTGTCTTGCTGGAATGCAAACTTGTGTTTTTGGAACTGTTCGTCATTTGGAAACTCCACCGCACCCAGCTCAGACTGGATGAGTAGTGATGTTTTATGAGCAGGAAGTGCTATATCCACTTTTACCGGAAACATTATGCCAGTTTCACGGTTGATCTCTTTATACAGCGACTTCTCGCCTGCCTTGAGACGAACATCACGGAACTCTTCTGCTTGGGAGATCACGGAGAGCTGGGTAATCGTTCGTTAGCTTGTATCATAGCTCAGATTTATGCTACTTACAATTTGAGACATAGTGGCGTGACGCTTTAATGTGAGGAAGGTCTTCATCGTCTCGAACCGCACGTAATAACGTGCCATTGCATCACCAAATTGCGTAGATCTAAGACTCTCAGTGGTGACTAAGTTACTCTCTTGGAGAAGCCTGATGTCTTTCTCACAGATCTGGCGAAGCATCTCATCCTCATCTTCCCTCTTGGCGCCCTCTCTTAGCTGATAATGTGTTGGATTTCGTCTGAGTCTCACGAATAAAAAGGTGCCAGCAAGCCATCTTATAGCAGATTCAACACTTGTGACATTGCCTAGCCCAATCTCGGCGTTCAGATGGTCAATTAGGTTCAAATGTAAGCAGCTTTCAAGGCTTTCAGAGCCTGAGACGAGCCGTTCGTAGTAGTCAACTCGTTCTTTTCTCGTTAAGATAACGGCGACTGCGTCTTTGTCAAACTGAGGTCTCCCAGCACGGCCAAGCATCTGCATAATCTCGAGATCCGAATATTCTTTACAGCCGCCGTCCAACCACCCGACAGTGTTTTTAATAATCACAAGATGACATGGGAGGTTCACACCAACTGCGAGAGTAGATGTGCAGCATATTATGTTAATCTGGCCTTGTAAGAAGCCATTTTCGATTGTCTGCCTGTCTCCGGGATTGAGGCCAGCGTGATGAAATGCGACACCTGCGGCACTCGTAGCTTTAATAAACCGGATCAGCAACCGCATATTCTAGAAACCATTAAATTCATTTCGTACTCTTTAAGTCTATATTATTAAATTCAAATGACTTGCTTGGTCCTTTCCATAACCGAGCTGGAGGGTTGGACATTGACCACAGTCGAGCAAGTTCCTTTGCCGTAGCCACAGAAGAGTTCCTCGTGCAGCAGAAGATCATAATGGGTTTTCTGCAAGAATGCATCGCAAGTATATCAGGAAGTCTGGATATGGCGGTCAGAGCAAGTCTGAGATAGAGTGTGCCTACTTACTTCGAACTGCACATCTTATCGAACGCAAAGTCATTCCCCTGGGACTGATAGCCGTACACAAACCTCTGCAGCCTAACGGGACGAAACTCTTCTCCAAAATGCTCCCTGTGTGCTGGAACATGTTGGTTCGTCGCATCCTTACCGAGCCATGTGGCTATATCCTCAGAATTTGGGATGGTAGCGCTTAGTGCAACAAATCGTACATTGGACCCTATCGTTTTCATGCGTGATACAACAGCTTCTAATGTTGCTCCGCGGGACTCTTTGAGGATATGAACTTCATCAATCAAGAAGAGTTTCACCAGCTGCATCAAACGTGCGTGATCCTTCCATTTCCGCGTCACGCTATCCCATTTTTCCGGCGTCGTTATAATTATCTGGCTGTTCTGGACGCTCCTCATCTGTGTGTAATCAGTGTCACCGGTCAACTCAGCACATTGAAGGCCTAATGAGTGGAACTTTCTGTTCCAGTCACGGAACCTTTCTGAGCAAAGTGACTTAGTAGGTGCTTGATAAATGACTTTGAACCTCTCGTCTTTCAGATTATTAAGTAAACGACATATTGCCAACTCCATAACAACTGTTTTGCCACTTCCAGTAGGAGCAGCAAGCACAATGTTGTCGTCCCCTTTGTAAACAGACTGGAAGCATTTGGATTGAATCGCGTTGAAGGCGGGAAAATGGAAGAGTGACCCATATTTGTCAGGGAGCTCATGCACAGACACAAGAACGATTCCTCGAATTGATACAGGCATGTCTTGAAACGGCGTCCTTTGTTCTAGAATTGCAGCAATGTGTGACTTTTCGAATTGTTCAGGCCGGAGCTGATGATCTTGGTAGCGCCCTTTGGAATCGCTATCTTGTGCCAAGTATGGTCGGGTTCTCTCAGCCTGTAGTCTGAGCAAGGGGCTAGAAGGTGACCTTATTTCAATATCTGAGGAACTAGATGCTACACTTTGATACGGTGTGAGATGAGGGGTTTCTGAACCGTGTTGGTCAGTGCATAAAGATAGACATTATTGACATTAGATTTGAGTCGCAGAGATACGAGACTTACCGCAAAAGTATCGAGAGACCAGAGCTGGGGCGCCATTCTGGGGCACTTCACGTGTGTGCAACTGACTTTCTGTAGTTGAGAAGATAGACTGTCGAGTTCTCGCTGATTCATCTGACTGTGCAAGCAATTCCAAATCTTCATCCACTACATTAAGCCTCTATCCCAGATGTATAGACAATATAATATCTGTTAAGCTTACTTACCGAATGCATCAAATAGCAAGTCGTCATCACGGCATAGTGCCTCTGCTCTGGGTGTACTAATAGGAAGCTCTTCTCTGCGTGATCCGCCTAGAGATGACGAATTTCGAGCCCCTTCGCTGAATCTTTGATCAAGAGCAGTGCGTACATCGGAACGGATGGGTGTACGGAGCTGGGTACCGGCCGTTCGTCTATATGAAGCACCCTGGCGTGATGCGGGAAAGGACGAGTAAGGTTTTCTTCGCATGATGCTAAGACGACTGCGAGTAAGCAGGGATGAGTAGATTAATGGAAGGATGTTAAACGGTTACTCATTTACAAGTGGCAGAATAGATCACCTGCTCCCCATTACAGAAAGACTGACAAGCACGTGGGAAACTGTCCGAAAAATGAGCAGTATGACAGTTTAATTGGTCTCTGCCAGGGGTATCTCCAGAGCCTCAGAGCGATATACACTTATACATTGCTACCCAGCCGAACGCCTGGTTAGGGTGATCAAATATATACTAAAACATAAAACATGACGTTCAGTGGTCTTCCAAAAAAGGGAGAAGACGAGAGGGAAAGAAAGGAAGAAACGATGAGGGTGGAAAACAGGACAAATCAAAAGTCACATGCACGAGAAATATGTCGATGTTCAAGATGAAACAAGAAAAGCTTCGCTTCTATCCATGCTTATTTACTTCCCATAGGACTTAGTCCAAATGCAAAGCGTAATGTACACATTGCATGCAAATCTGAGTTCGTATCAGTATCGTCAAAATCACTGGTCTCGTAGCTGCTTATCGAAATAACCACCGCTGGCGGTCCGGGCTGCATTAATCCTAGCATGGCCTGGTGACGTAGGCCTAGAGGTCGACAGGCCGGCATCAGACAGGAACGGCGTTC
Organism: Aspergillus flavus; assembly: GCF_009017415.1. Taxonomy (NCBI): domain Eukaryota; kingdom Fungi; phylum Ascomycota; class Eurotiomycetes; order Eurotiales; family Aspergillaceae; genus Aspergillus; species Aspergillus flavus. Next base: position 3,292,431 of record NC_092409.1, on the reverse strand, counting down.
CGGGGAGTTTAATCGAAAACTCGTTCGGTGGAGGGGACGCGGGCGAAACATCGTCGCTTTTGGATTCTTTCTCATACTGGTCGATGCGAATCGGTGGCGGGCGAAGTCCCTGGCGCTTGCCGGTGCTGGAAGCCGAATTCGGGTCTTCGCAAAGATACGTAGCCACAAGCACTGCAAACGTTCCGAGAATAAACTAGAAGGGGGACGGTTAGCACATATTAGAAACCACGGAGGGTCTTTCAAGAAAAAGCTCCGCAGCACGTACATTACCAGTGAGCTCAAACTCAAATAGCCAGATACTCCCTAACGTAGTGAGAAAAATGCTGGTGGCAGTAGCAACATTCTTCGCATCTCGGTATGCATGGCCTATACAGAAAGATGTTGCAATTCCCCCGATTGCTTGAGTAACCACGGTAGACCAGACGGCCCAATTATACCCTCCGAAGAACCCGTTGGCAGCAATCTTCTCGCCATCCAAGAAGACAACACCAATGAAAAGCGCGGGGAAGATAGAGTATACGGCCAGTTGAACGTTGCGGACCCAAAGCGAGGTCGACTTTGCACTATCCTTCAGTACCTTTTCGAAATATACACTGGCAAGGCTAGATGCGACGCACGCACCCAGAGTCGCTAAGAGACCAACAACTGCATTCATTCGCGGAAAGGCGGTCATCATATCCTCTTCAATGCCCTCATACGTTGCCGAACGTTTATGGAGATTTGGCCGATCCAATTTGGCGGCCTTCCATTCTTCCAGCGACCGAGGAAAAGCATGATGGGCGGCCGCCTCCTCTTGGAGAGAAATATCCCCAGAACTGCTAATGGGCATCTGCACAAGCCCAACCCCCACCAGCAGGAGCAACAGCAACCCCCACCTGCGCAGTGAGATGCTCCTGTTCAGCAAAATCACGCTAAAAATGGCAGTCGCAATGAGTTTCAACTGATATGTTACTTGGAAGGGTGCCGCCTGTAAATTCGAAAGAGCGACGTATTGTAACGAGTTTGCAAGTGTATAGAGGCAGGCGGGGATTGCGAGCTTCCAACTGTCACCGGAGAAAACGGCAGACGTGAGGGAGAAGAAAAGAGAAGTTGCAGGAACTGATGGGGGCGCCGTTTTGGAAACTTCGTATAATGCTATGGTAAGAGAGATGGCAAGTTTCACAACCTCGTTGAAAAAGACCGCGGTAGACGTGAGATATCGCTTGCCATTAGTTGACGGCATTACCCGTGAGTAGTGTAGTAACTGTCCAGAAAGCAATGGATTAACAGTCCATTTTCGAGAATATTTAGAGAGTTGGGTAACATACCAGCACAAACGTAGTGTACTGTGCCGTTAACTGCAGCCAAAGAGAACATACAGTCAGCCAGAAATGGACATAATCGCGCAGTCATGCTGCTGATGCCGGGACGCCAAGAGCATTACCAGAATCCATGAAAAGTTCTTCCCAACTGGGCCTGGCCCCGAAGACGGGCGTTGTGCGCTTTCTCCCATGTTGATAATTTGGCAAAGTCGGTATTTCCTCAAGCGAAATTCGGTCCGTGCCTCCGTGTCAATGACAGAACGGGACAAGCAATCAATTAATATAGGCCCCTTTTCTCAAGAGTTCTATCCGCAAATCGATAGGGGCAGGTCGTCTGATGTTTGCCGGGGGTGTTACATGCGACTTGTGCGTTTTGAGTCGTTAAGAGGGCAATTGTCGCACGACCGAGTTAGAGAAGGTCCTTTGCGCGATCGCACAAATAGGACCGAGGTGGAGCTCGACCCCTGGGTGAAGATATCTCGGGAAACAATGAATAAGTCACAGTGAGATAAGGGGGTGGTTGGCAGGAGACAAAGAGGAAAGAAAACAAAGCGAGGACCTGGGATGAAAGGGGATCTGAGCTGAGAGGCTTACGAGCCGTTACTAATAAAAAAGAAGATCTGGGGTCGGGTTATGGCATTCGTATTCCTTCATGTTGAACGTGATTAAATGCGGCGCTTAACTAGTTTTAGCGGTGTGGAGTCCTTCAACTCGAGTGGTTGGTTTAGTTTTCCTTCTTTTTAGCCATTTGATTTTCATTCCATGGTCGGTGTCAAGAGAAGTGGAATTAAGTCCTTGGATTTGCATCGCCTTTGCTTTTTGGACCCATTTGAAGGCACTCTGACGTCAGCTGCCTAGAAATCATCTTCCAATTGGGTAGAATGCAGTGCCCCTTTGGGTCGACACGCCTCGACTCAAGTGCTACAAGTAATGCTTCTCAAGCCACTCTCGTCGTATCTGGCCGATAGATCATGATGGGCCGTTCACGTAATTCCTGTGCACAAGATCGAGATACAATAGAACGTATGTTTACGACACAGTATACATTTCCAAGACACCGGCGAGAACTTGTCTTCGAGAAAAGAGTGCCGGGTATAAGCTTTCAAACAAAGTGCCTATGACTCTTACTTTATTTTTTTAGTTTCCCACTAAATGAATGGATCCCAGGATATCGAAGGCCTCGATCGAACGCCTGTTATTTCCTGGGTTGTTTTGGGAGCTATGTACTATGGATCTAGGTTCAGTTCACCGGCCATATCCACGGGACCACTACCTAAAGTTCTCTGCTCCCTACTAATCTACGTACCAATGAAGTAGCGACTCCTGGTGGAACTAAGTATCTCAGCCCATCATTTATCATTATCCAGCTCACGCGACCTCTTGTATGTATCCTCTCTCCACCTTTTCTTCTTTGTACTTTCTGTTCCAGGAAACCACAAGCACTTGTTCCCTTGCATATACGAGTGACCCTTCTAACTGAATTTCGTTTGAATTTATAAACTCCACGGGTTGACTCAGTTACATTCCGAGATCGTGAGACATGCAAAAGTAATCGCAAGTAGAAACCTATCGGGTGAGGGCTTCTTGACTTGTGACTCGCTTGGGTGGCCAGCGAAGCTGAGCTTGGAGGCATAGAGTGGCTGAGCCCAAAACCATAATCAAAGTATCCAGCTTCCAAATGCTTGAGTGGGTCATGGCTCTTGTGCCTCTCCACTAAGGTGCCTGATCTGGAGGACAAGAGAAGGGGAAAGTAAGGGATACAAACCGCTGGAATGTATCCTAACCAAATCTCGGAAGTAGCTGATCCCCCGCCAAGTATACTGGACACATGTAGTGCTGTACTATTTACTACACTTAGACCTATGGAACCGGAAATAAAACATATGATAATAGGGATAAAAGGATTAACCTTATTAATGTCATGGGCAAAAGGTTTATGGACTCAAAAAGCTAGATTAGTCTATGCTTGTTCCTGCTTTCTGTGCATAAGGACATGGTAAGTAGTAAATACATTGTATAAGAAAATGGCATCGTCTAGCCGGTCATTGTGTGGTATGTGATAAAACAAGGAAATGTATGGATCAGCGAATGGTAGGTAATCAACCAAGATAGAAAAAGATCAAAGAGTGAGATAGTGGTAGGGATAAAGAGTGTATATAGTATAAGAAGTAGGAGAAAAGTGTGAGACACGTGTTGCAGGTGTATCAATCAATGATAAGACCTCTGGATATAATGGTGGATAAGTGATTCGTTCATGGCGGTATTAAGGACCTGAGTGTTGTGAAAGGCGACTGGTTACAGTCGGACTTTCAGTGTACTGCCGTAAGATTGGCATTATCGTTACCTCCCCATCCCAATGCCCAAATCGGGAAATCGTCTGTTTCCTTCCGTTCCTCGGAGTCACCCAAAACGATGGCCTCGCTACTATCCGTGCGCCGTCTCGAATGTCGCCGTTGAACTGATGGTATAGCCGGAGGGGGGTTGCGTGGAGGCGGCTTTTGTGATGGGAGCGGAGAAAAGCGATGTATAGGAAGAGTCGGTGTCAATGGGGAAGCTCCACTGGTTGCTGGCGAGGGAAGACTTTCCGAATAGATCAAGCTAACACGAGGAGACGCGCTCGAGTTAGTGGTTTTCTGTTCTGCATCAGAAGCCGTGCCCTGAGAAATGGAACCGTCTTTATCAAAATTGTTTGCACCTTGATCTTTCCGTAGCATATTAGGAGGTAGTCCAGGGCTGAGTCGAAGGAAGGAGATGTCGGACCCGTAGAATGAGTCCCGCGAAGGCACAGAGAGCATAGAATTTCTATCAGGCTCGAGACTATCTTGGTAACGAGCTTCATGGAAAAGGCTGGGGGTTATTTTGCCTTTCCGTTGCCTCATTGCTTCTAGTAGGTGCTCTTCTTGCCTTGTCACGGCTATAACTCGGCTTCTGCGGTTCTGCTGGCTCTGCTGGAGACGTGCCCTCTGAGACGGTTTTCGGACTTGGCTAACCATAGGATCGGTATTGAGGAAGTCTAGTTCTGATATCGTGGGTACACCACTCGAGCGGTGACTCCTCGTTTCAAGGGTTGACCTTCCTGCAGACGACATTGATGGGTTTCGTAATATAGTTTGCTGTTGTCGTCGGACAGACTGAGACCCACGGCTACTAGCAGACATAGAGTAAGGTCTCTCAACTCGTTTCAGTGTTCCTTTCGTGGTTTGGGCCGCAGAAGCTGTACATATTTCAGCCTCGAATTCACCGTAGGTAGTTACGCTGTCTCTTATGTTTTTGTCATGCTTGGCTGGCTCTTCCTCCTCCTCGTCATCTTCATCTTCTGATGATGAAAGACAAAGCACGCTCGATTTGTTGAGGTCCACATTTTTCAAAGTACTTTTACTGCTTTTCTTCGACATTGAACTCTTGTAGGCAGAGGGCTTTTCGCGTGAGTCAGCGTGCCGTGCGTTCGATGAATTAGAAACACGACTGTTGTGTGGGCGGGAGAAAGAGTTAGGAGACAAGTATAGTTCCCTGCTCCATTCCCCGGCGGAGCTATTAGATGGAACTTTTCGCAAAGAACTCCCTGTAGACTTTGTATCGCTTGTTTGCGGTTGTTCACGATCCCGTGGCCGCAAATGCAACTGACTGGATCGGGCCACTTCACTAGGCTGGGGAGCTTTCTGGAATTGGCTGTACCGTTTCAAAGCCATATCCATCTCACTAGTGCGCACTGTTCTTTCAAGTGATGGATCAAGCCAGTTTGTATTACCTGACTCGTAAATCGGTGAGGACTCGCTGTCGACGTCAGTAGCTTTATGACCCTTCGTTTCATGGCCCGAAGGAGGAGTTTTTGTGACTCTCTTTGTAGTTGCAGGGTTGTCATAGTTCTTCGGTTTGGCTGCAGGAAGCTCAGAGGTCATTGATATCGCAGATGGCGAGTTTACCAATCGTTGCGGCGACAAAAGGGGGGCGGCATCCGCTCGTGGCTTTGGAAATAACAGAGAGAGATCTATTCGGGGTGGGCGCATTTTCCGCTTCGATTCCTTCATAGGGCCCTTCGGTTGTTTCAAACCATAGCGTGGCTCGACATTGTGCTGCATTCGAGAGCTCTTTTCTTCAGTCGCCGTTGAATCTTTTGTCGTATTGCGACTTAGATTGGAATCCATAGTAGAGTTGCGGGAATTGAAGTAGGAAAACAGTGTAGACGAGGAGCCGGACTGTTGAACCCTTTTGGAATGGGTAGGAATAGGCGGTGGCATAGCATCTTCTGATCGATACTGCTGCCCGAGCAGCGGGGACGATGCTCGAACACGGAGGTGTGGTGGTGGTAAAGTTTCTTCAGGTTTAGGAGTAGGGAACGCAGCAAAACCGCCGCTTTTCTTCGCCTTGATATCCGGGGCTCTCATGAAGCTATTTCCTCGCGATTTTCTATCTTCTCGCCGAGATTGATCCTGAGGCATAGTGATCTCAGTCGTACCCAATATCTTCTGGGCTTTTGACGCTGACTCGTGCCTCAAATCTTCATGGCTAGCATTTGACATATGCACCCCGTTCGACACCGCGTTGACACTCGATGTCCGCATTGGTATCGTCATGGTCTGCAGGGGCATCTTAGAAGCTTCGATCAACTGAACTTCCGTTCTGAAATTTTCGTCTTGCTCAAACCGGTTGTATCAGTAATTGCGAATGTCACCGGCGGCAAATGTCGAATGAGAAGTTCTAATGCTGCACCGAAGGAGGACGAGGTTTTGTGTAACTCAATGCGTCTCAGGTATCGGCTGACGTGGGTATAGATATGCTTTGGTTTATTTTCTTATCTTTTACCCTTGATCCTGGATTGAGCTTTTTGTGTCGCACTTTCCAGCCCCAAAATAGTGTCCTTCCCCACAGTGAGTCGGTGAGAAGCTGTTCGGTTCGATCACGAGGAACGTTTCATTTCCCAATCGCCACTACTCTATCGACAGCATACAAAATCCAATTTCTCCAAATTGAGGTCCCTGGTATGAGGGGAGCGGAGAACAGGGATTCTAACAGGTGGGGAGAGTGTTAACGCGGGTAAGAATTAGGAAGAAAAGCGTCAAATATTGCTGAATGGAGCGGATCACTGGTGTCCTTTTAATGATGCAAAGGCACAGCAAATAAATAAGGAATTGATCGGAGACTAATAGACCGTCCGAGCGAGCCTAGGATATTTATTAGGCACTATAGTTGTGATTACATTTGAACAGCTGGAGACGGGGTGGGAAAGGATTTCGAACGCTGAGTACTAGTAAATTAATCTTAGCTTTAAGGGGCTGAGATGGGAAAGTATCCAAAAAAAAAAAAAAAAAGGAAAAAGGAAAAAAAGCCCCCAGGCAATCTAAAAAGCACGCATGGACCAACAACTCAGTTACGCGCGATTTATTATGGAGAACCCGAAACAGGGAGATCCACGTATCCTCTACTCCATCGAGTGCGTGCTCTCAGATGAGACTGCACATTTGTTGGTGGAGCATTGGGGGTAATACCGATAAAGCCCGAAGAAGAAAAGAGAGAGAAACCGCCACAGAATAAGCTCCATCGAACAATAAACGGGGGTGGCCAACTTAAAGTCGGTGTCCATAGTACGGAGTACACAACTCGATAGTGCTTGTTTTAGCTTCTGACAATATCAGTAATTATCGACAGGCACCACCCATGGTTCCCTCGATTGTATTCAGTAGAGAATGGATCTGGATTAGTGCGGTGGACCGGCCAGAGACTACACTACTAGTACTAGCACTTAGTACGTACTTAGTAGGCGACCGCCATTCAATCATACCACCACTCACGTAAAATAAAAACTAGTACGTACGGAGTAAAGTCGTGGTGAATTGTCCCTCCAGTGACGTGTGTGCCGCGATGAATGGTTCTCGAGGTGAAGGTTCTCTCATTTGTAAGGTGGTGTCTCGAGATGCTTTCCATGTTATGCCTACCTAGATGGACAATACCATGATAGATTCTTATTGGTTTGGGTACACATGCAAGGTCAATTAATGTAACAGACATCAGAAGGACGTTCAACAAAGTTAGTTCCTAGCGATTCTTTTCCATTCTTCTTCTAAAATGGAATTCCTTCTAGGAGAATTCCAACCGTCGACGTTGACGCAGCAAAAATTCAAATCAATCTTCCGCGGCATACACGAGGCGGGCACGTGCAGCTCCCACGCGGCTGTCCGCCGACAATCCCAATACTAATTAAATCCTTTGCTGTGTGATCAAAGGTCGCGGTCTCCATTGAAATAACATTAATAGTCTCAATGGTATTGTTTTTGGTCTCATTATTCTAAATAACCTTCCTTGGTATAACAAAGCAATAGATTGCGTATGACTTTGCACGGTAGGGCGCCGAAGCCATAATAATTGCCACACATAAGAGTCAAGACCCCCTTTAAGGGGTTACCCAGGAGCACTATCGATTCTCCACTCGTTCTGACAACCACTCGATCCATGGGCTCGATCCCGAACTACTTACGGAGTACTAGAGCGAAGAACTCTGGAAATACCCTTTAAACTTTCCTCAGGCCGCGCCGCGACCTCTGCCGTCTTTCTATCCCCCCGATGAGTACAACCAGTGTTGATCACCATCCCGCGCGCCAATGCCATCTTTAGCTGTCATATCGGTGGAGTCTCAAGTGCCCCCATTCAATAGTCCCATCTCAAGACGAACAAAGGTTTCCAACAGTGATCACCGTTCCACGGAGTATATCGGATACGTTGTCCTACACCAATGGGGAACAATGCGGTTTGTCGTCCGAATCATCTATTTTCCGCCGATGCTCGCCCGACTCTAATAGGGGATTTGCGTCACAAATCGGGTTTTGGTGCTTGACATGCATGTGCTTGAAAGGCCGATCCAATGTGACCCTCAGATGCTGGGATCGTCGTCAATAGTCGTCAAGTCCATTTAATTCTTTCCATGGCAGAATGGAATAAACATCAGGCCTGACTTTCCCGTGAGAGGCAAAGATGTGCTGTCATGAACCTGCCCAGTTGCTAGTGGTTTCAGGCTGGCAATTGAATAATGGTCCAAAGCTCCCTACTCCACAGAGATGTTCTTCGGCATTGCAGACCATCTTACATGCCAGGGTATGGAACTTGCAAAGTTTAACCCCTACTTCATCCGCTGCAGCCACCTAAGTGTATATGTATGTACATACTACACTCGGATATGTACAGGTCGCCAGTAGTGGTGTCAAATGCGCTACTCAAGCGGATGGTCGCCGAGCACATCTTGCAGAATATCCCGGGGCTTTCGTTAGTGAGATCATAAAGCGCGGAACTAGTAACTGTTCGCATTTTGCCCTGATTACGTGCATCAAGGGTCTGTCCTATGGGCTATCGTGTGTAGTGCCGATCTGCCAAGCCACTGACCTCTGTCTAGGTATCCAGCTTGCTGGGATCAGTTGGGTTCTCCAGGAACGAAAATAGGGGATCGGCTAAAAATGACAAATTACTAGTGTTTCACGTACAGTAAATATTCGGTAGTAAAGTCGACTATAGGGGCTCAGGAACCAAAGCAAATGCCCAAAAACACCTTGTCTATGGGCGCCTACGACCGTCGGTCTGCCGGATGGCCAATTCCCCACGCGGGGAGCTGGACTGAGACGAAGCCACAAGATTGAAGGAGTCGCTCGCTACCGACCAGACTCTGACAGGCGATCACATTCGACTCGGCAGTGTCAGATTGCTCCATCGCCAAAAAATAAAAGTGCGACTATTCCGTGCCCAACCACGGATCTGATTCCAATGTATTGAAAGTTTCAAGCAGTCACAATAATGGACTTGAAAAAAGAGCCGCTCGTAATTGCCGGTCGCTACCACCACCAGTGGATGACATTTGTTTCAACGTTAACTTAACTTTCTCTTTTTTTCCCAGATCTTGATCGGTTAATCTATAAGTATCCCACGTCCCTTGCAATACTGAGTATAGTCGACGAGGATCCGATCAAGCGCACAGAGGGTGGCTTGGTTCCCACCCGTCCACCTTTAGAGTACTCCAAACATAGCAACAATCGATCAATTACAGCCCACAATCCAATGACGGAGTAGAGGCGTGGATCAGCTGAGCTCAGGCCTTCTCCTGCCCCTCATGATGATTTCAAATCTGACGATTTCCCCATCAGAATTCCCCGTTCTGGTTCATGATTCGCTCCATGTACGATTGCTGCTGCAAGGGGTAATCGCTGATCCGGGCCCATCCAAGTGTGCCTTGCAGTTGATAAAGATCTCAACATCTCAACATCTCTGATCGCCTTCCCTCCGAACCCATGACACATAACCGTATGTCATCAAAGATCCGAGAAAGCATATCTGCCCTACAGGCTGATCCTAATTCAATGACACATGAATGTATCCGAGGTCCTAGAAACATCACGGTGACCCTAGAGATCTTCATTGTTGCCGAGTATATCACTGATTGATGTCTGTTTAATACCAGTGGCACTTGGTTTTTGTTGAAACACTACCCATTGTTTTCCAGTTTAAGCACATTGTATATGCGAATAGTATGCGACCTGACTGATACAAGTTGCTCAGCTATGGAACCCAGTTTCTTCAACAAAAACAACCCCTCAAAAGTAGAATACAAACTAGGTATCAGTCCTTCGAATTTTCTGAAGTCTTTCCTGGGCACCCTCCCAGAATAGCCCATCAAATCCAGAATGCTTTTGCCCGAGGCGGCCCAAGCCTCAGCCGTTCAGGGACAGCCTTCATAAGGTGATTCTCGGTAAAACCGCATTTGCTTCTCTTTCCTCTGACACCTTGTTCAAGTGCTTGCTATGCTGCAAACCCTGGACCACCCTTTCTTTTTTGGTTCCTTTCACTGGGTCCGACACCAGCGTCCTATCTTCCCACTTGTTGAAAGACGGGTTAATACCATGTCAAGATGAACACTTTGTGCTTTCAGAAACATCCTCTCGGTCTAGACGCTCTCATGATCGCTCGTCTCGGCCCCAACATCGATAAGCTTGGAGTAGTTGCTTATCTTACGCCTTTTCCTGCCGCTACGTCGAGGTCCCTGACTACTTGATGTCCGCTGGCTTGATCCCCTGGCCTTTGAGTTCATGCTCTCCTCAGTCAGGAAGCTGTTATGTAGTTGCTCCTCTGCAGCCCGGTCATTCTTATCAAGGTCATCGGATTCATAGCTCTCGTTTTTATCATTGTCCGATAACGACTTTCTCTTGTTATCCCGGCTCTTTATAGGCAGATCCTGCAGGCCTCCGCTGGAGTTCTGTGTCTCATGACCGCTCGGTCTGAGCCCATCGAATGGCATATTCCCAGCTTGAACAGTAGGAACATCAATGGGGCCAAGCTCTTGACTGGTTGAAGTTGGATCTAAGTTATCCGGTTCATTCGGATTCTTCAGGACGTACTGTGACGATCATCAGTATTTTTTGCTGCCTTTTTAAGACTAGTATGGAACTTACAAGGTGTTCAATTTTCACCATGGGGTGAAATATTTCCTTCTTTAACCTTTGACGGATATTCTCTGATTGTGGAATGCTATACTTTGGCAAACCCCGTCGGGCAAATCCTTTGAGTTTATAGCCTGGTGTGGGTTGAACGAACCCCTTCTTCTTCAAGATGTCGGTTATTTGGATAATCGTTTGTCCGTTACAGTCTGTTCACATTTAGTTTGGTCTCGACACAATTCTTTGGGTCATCTTACGGAGCTTTTGTGTAAATTCTGAGATCTTATTTGGAAATCCCTCGTTGAGAATGACTTTGAGAGCTTTTCTCAGAAGTACGAGGCTGTTCATTTCCTGGAGCAACTGGGTATCGCTTGGCCCCAGTAAGCACTTGTAACAAGCATGAACGTCAGGAACTTTGGGGTCATTCGGGCCTTCAAACCCATAGCACAAGAAGTGCTGACGCGTGCAACAGAAGGCACAATTTAACTGACAACGTGAGTAGCTGCTGCTTCTTCAACGCCCCTATAAACGTACCATCTCTGTTTCTTCCCCGTTCCACCCACACTGACATCTGACCAGGCCCTGAGATTGGGTCTCAGAATGAGGTAAATTGAATGTCGGTTTTTGCAAACGTAGGTGTTCTCTAATTTTTGCAATTCGCTCCTCTGGAAGAGACCACCTTGAGTCCAATTGTAATGTAGAATTGTAATTGTCTTCAATTGCAACATCAGGGTTGATTGGCTGTGTCGGTATGAGGTCACTATCAGAGTAAGAAGATCCCTTGGTCTGCTTCGGTTAGCTTTCGTATTCTAAACGAAGTTGCGACTCGCAAGATGCAGGAGCACACACTTGCATCATATTCTGTAGCTTTTGCCTATCAGCAATATCTCGAGTTGCTTCTTGAAAGCTACTATCGTCACGGTACGTTAGTGACTGGTCCAAAGCCAAATGATCATTTCCTGCTTCTGTACGACGCAAATTACTAGGCTCATCGACAAAACCAATATCGTCTGCCCTTGGAACCTCATCTGTGTATTCAATATCTGAAGGTACCGTGGGTAGTACTTCCGATCCCTCAGGGTCTGGCCCTGTCCATTTGAGAGATGTTACCCTAAGTCCCACACTGCTCTCGTTAGGTAGGAGTAACTTGGTAAGCACAGGACATGCTCACGTATGCCATCCGCTGTTCATCGTCCCACATGACTGAGTCTCCTTTCTCCAGTTCTCATTAAGCGGATACTTTATCGTGTCGTTATTTGCCGTAGTAAAGCCAGGAGGCTCATAATCAGAAGGGCAGTTTTCCGTGTAAAACAAGTTGACTCCCAGATTGCGTTTATCTATACCAAGTTAGGCCATCGTCTCTGTGGTTCATGGAGGTTTGCTGTACTAGGCAGAGTAGGCAGAAATGTGCTGAGTGTTATCAAACGTCTGACTATTGTTTCCAGCCCTACCCTGGCTGATTGTGCCGATCTCATGTCAGCCACGTAATCCACAGGGTCTATCGACAAGCTCTCTAGGCAACTGTCCACATTTCCTGATCCCCCCGCATATTTGAAAGAGAATGTATACGACTCTAAGACATTTTGCGGCGCATCCTTGTCGACAAGGATAGTCAATTGAATAGCTTCAAGTATATTTTTGCGCAGAGCGTCGAAGATGCCGTTCTCCTACATCGGTCAATGAAAACACGCACTGAAAGGTAGATGGACTGGCCATTGAGATAAGGAGGGGCAGGAGTAATCCGTGGAGCGTACCAGAACATCAAGTATCATGTCTGCCTTGGGATCGGTGCCGCGTATCATCACCTTGAGTGGCTGGCCTCTCTTCCCATTACCGAAAGCGATATCTGGGTCGCCTCCATTAGTGTCATGGCGTGATTTAGAGTCGAGGAATTCTCGGTATGAATATCTGCGTTCTCGTTGAGCCTCTTTCAGGTCTCGATCGTCGAAGCAGGGAAGCGGTAAGAACTCCCTATGATGTACGCATGAGGATGGTAATGATATTTAGGGAACACTGCCGGCGACACGCACCGAAGATAAAATAATGTCCCAAACTAGCCATTGCTCTTATAAGCAGGTATCCGAGATAATTTGACTTGAAAACACTTACCGATACATGTAGCATTATTTGTACCATCTCTAAACTTTGTTGCTGCTTCAGGAACAAGCCCTCAGACACAGCAGACTTGGCCGGATTCTCAACCTCAGCCTGTGTCTTCTTCCGGGTAGAAGTCGCGCTCTTCTTCTCGTGAAGAACTCGGGCGGACTGTACTTGAACAGCCGATGTAGGCGCAGTAGTAAACTTGATACGAGCCATGATGGACAATCATGCATAGAAGAGAATGAAGCTAGGGGCAAGGAGCGATGATTGTTGCGAGATGATTGGTTGAACTGCGCACTCGGCTAGCGGACTGTCTATCATAGATCCAGAGTCAAGTTGACGACATGAGGTGAACACAGGTCAAGGTCACGGGAGGCTCGGGTTGTTTCCTGTCATGAGCTGTTTCGGCTTCGTTTTCCCCACCGTAATGCAGGGATTGCCTTTGATTTGGACCTATAGTTTACTTTTTCCTATTGACTTATTGAGTTCATTTCTCATACTTGAGTTCCTATGCATCCAGCTCCAACCGATGGAGAGAGCAGAAGTTCGTGTGTCTCAAAAGGTGAAGTTGAAATATAGATGTGTTCATCAAATCCCGTGACTTTGGTATGCGAACCATTTGTACCAAAAATTCCGTTTTTGGTCTTGGTTCTCACCAGAAAGAGGGGTTTTTCAGTAGTCCCCACCGAGGATTGAGAACGTCTCAGTGAAGGTGTCCGACCTGTTCCAACTGTCCTGGGGTAAGAGGTAGCTCCACTGTTACTAGAAGACTCCAAGAAGCTTACTATAGAGGCTAAATATAGAAGCGGACGGTTATCGGGGACTAGCGAATGCATTGACGACTTGAAGGAGACTCTTACAGAGCGATACTTGGGAGGATATCTGGCTGGTATACGCGACCGGAGAACAAAGTACGGTTCGTCTTTACCTTGGGAAACAAAACTCCGGCTGAAACAGCAAACTGGCAAATTTCCATTGTACTTCTTAATGATCCTAAGAATGCATATTTAGAATTAGCAGATCAACCTGCTAATAATATTCCATATGTAGCTAAAGAACTAACTGCTAACATATATAATAAACCTAAACTATAGTCAGATATAAATAAACCTGACTGATTAAAAAATTTTTTTTTTTTTATGTAAATTTTATACTATTCGTTTTTATACTATAAGTTATCTTAGAGTATTTAATATAAAATTTTTTAGGGTAAAAGATGTTGTACGGAGTACGTAACTTTCTTCCCCGCAAGATTCTGTGGATATATTACAAGACACTGCTCCGCTGTCACTGTTCCTGCCAGTAAAAATTTCTACAGATCTGGGACTAGGTTCTAGCCTTCTTGGGAGTAAGAATAAAATTCCCGAGTCATACTACTAAGTTCCTTTAGAAAACACTTTGTATTACCCACCTATCTCGTAGTTTGGCCTCTACTATTCTCTTCAGTGTACTGGGATGCTCGGAGGTGTAGTGCTTGTCAAATTTTATCGAAAAGGGTATAGCGTGTCTATTTCAAGAAAAGTATTCCCATGAACAAGCTGAGATGGTATCAACTCCAGCAAGGCTCGAAAATTAGTTCTATGGACGACAACCTGAACCTCATTCAATGCTTACCCCTATGATCTGTTGCTTGACCCTCTCTCACCTTGCATCGCATCCCTAAGTCTTCTTGATTACCCCTGGTTTCCGTAAGGAAAAATAAGTGGGCCTTTGTTAGTTTTGGGTCCACTATTATCGCCATTCTTTGCTTCATCCACCGTCATTTTTGCATCGGAGAAGTTAGTTTCTGAACACTCCAGTCGGAGGCTTTTGATAAGTCTGACCTCTGCACCGTATTGAAATTTCGGAGTAATTCACGTATAGTGGCCCCTCCCTGAAGACGTGCGCAGGCTATGAGGTTACAGTTAAAGTCATCCGAGTCCAAAGGCTACTTATTAGAAGAGTTTTGTGTAAAGGCAAAAGAAAAAGAAAAGCGAAAGGAGTTGCAAACTGAATAAGAGATTCAAGGCCAGGGAGCACATGAGCGATGATATCTCATAAGGACAGGTGAGATACGTATTGACAACCAAGTAGTTCACTCATCTTCAACATTTGCTAAGCGAAAAGAGACATGTGTCCATGTGTACGTGTACATTTTTTGCAACCCTCAAGGTTAACCGTTCCTCGTGAATAAGGTACATCACTAATGATTTCGCATAGTAGAGTTTGTAGATCTTTGGGTCATGTCCATGCTCTATTTATGGCTATCGTCGAATCCTTTCTGTGATATATATATTTTTTCTCCTTTCTATACCCCAGGGCACTGTCTCAAGCAGTGCCGGAAAAAATTTCGGGGTAGAAATGTGCTTATGATCGGGGGTTCTATATATAAGATGTGATTGATACTCTGTTCATGTTTTGTCTGACGTATCCGAATGCCCATGGGTTTATTCGTTGTGATTATTTGTTTGTATTATTATTAGAAGAATTTCTGATTAATACCGATCTATTGTGCTTTGACAAGTCCCTGCGGGGGAGAGAGCCTCGGGAGTCCGCCCAATCGGGCTAATCCGCCCTAGTGTCTCTCCCTTGGGTAACTAACGGGATCTAATACACTGAAAAACTAAGCCTGACCACCGGAGGAGGCACGACCAACCACCTCCACCTCTCCCTCCGCCGCCACCTCCTTGTCAGCAGAGCACGCCACGGCTGTCTTTTTTTCCTTCACCCACTTTTCTCTATTTCCTCCATTCCCTTTTCTTAGTCAAGTACGACACGCCGTCCTTATGGCCGTGCTTTAATCACCGCTTTTACCCTCTTCGGCACTTAGATGGTTCTTACAGGCGTGTATGTACCGTGCTGACCGCCCTCGATATAACGGATCGTTTCCCTGTTGAGCATCGCCGGCTTTTTTGATAGCATCTCACTCTTTGCGTTTTGTTGTTGCTGAGTACGAATACAAATATAACGATAGTATCTTGATGTCCCTATAACCGCCGACGTCGCCGAAGTCGAGCCCTTATCAGCACAAGGAGACGCGTCTTCCGTGCACCTCAGCTAGACATAGTTCATTGGACCCTCGATATATTCGCGCTGGACATACAATATGGACGATCAAGACAATAACAGTGGGCTTGATAATGTGCCAAACACCGGCTCTGTCGGTCAATTTTCATTTGCCCCCGCTACTCGAACTACCGTTGTGACCACAACGACTACTACGACTACGACTTTCCCTCCGTTATTTATAAAGCCACCCCGCGCAACGCGAGAACTTGACCCTAAGCTATATCCTCTAGCATCATCTCCCACTCCTTCGTCGCTGAGAAATATCAAATTTGAGATCGGGGGTCATTCCGTCGTGTTCAATGAACCAGATGATACTACAAGCGCCGTCAATGAGGTATGTCCCTTATATAATTGTCGCTTGTTCGGTTATCCTCCCCATCATTTGGTCTTTACTAATGCGCTACTTGTAGTTGAGGGAAAAGGATGATGCGTTGAGAGCCTCCAACGGCCTAGTTCGATCTGTGACTTCAATATGTTCTGATGATACTCAACTTCCCCGTCGATTTGCCCCCCCTAAAGGGTCTAGTCAACCATCCAGTCAGCAGTCGAGCTCAAAGCAACGTCGTGCGTTAGCAGCCCCAGAAACTCGCCACGGTTATTTGCGACCGTATCCTGCCAGAGTTCCATCAGAACAATCGATTCGCTCAACCCGTTCACATGGCCCTACATCCACACATCCTGTGGTGGCTGGTTTGGCGACTCCTGAAACGGAAAGCAACAATTATAGTGCTGGCGAAAGCGTACTACCTAGGAGGAGAATCCACGGTGTGAATGCCTCTCGCAGGGAAACGCTGCTACGCTCACCTTTGTCTTCCGGAGTCGAATCCCAGGAGGGCTCCAAAGCTCCCAGTACCAGAAAAGATCAACTTGAATCGACTGTTGTCCCCGAAAGGAGCAGACGTTTGGCTCGTCCAGAGGGCGATCCAAGCAGGCTAGCCATTCCGCAAGAAATAGAGACAGACGGCGGGCCGGAAGACGAATCGGGAACCTCCACGAGCCAAGATACTGGATATGAAACGTCTCAGGAAGCTCCCCAGCAAAGTTCTCTGGGTTCAACATCACAATTCACAGCCGTTGGTGGTGTGACTGTTCAGGACATGTGCCTACCAAGCCCTAGCTTGTCTCCCGTTGCTGCGATGAATGCAATGAATGTCGACTCTTCCTTTGATTCGGCTGAGGACCCCGAAGCCGATACGGATTCCAGCTTTGACAACAACGATCATCGCATTGTGAGCTCTCTACGTGCAGAAGACCCTAGGACCACTGCCCCGCACCGTTCCAGGCCTAACATCTTACCCGCGAGTTCTGATACACTACGGCCGACATCGTTAATGGATATCCCCAGTGTGTTGGACTTCTTTGACTCAGTTCCAGAAGGGCTGAAGACCTACCTTATGTACCAGTTGCTGAGGCGGTGTCCGAAGCCAACTTTGCATTTCGTTGCTGACGTTGTTAACCCCGCCTTAAAATGCGATTTCCTGGCTCTTTTGCCTCTTGAACTAAGCCTAAATATTGTGAAATACTTTGACGCTCAGACCATGTGCCGTGCTGCACAAGTTTCTAAGAAATGGAGGCATATTATCAATTCCGATGAAAAGAGTTGGAAGGAACTTTTCGATAGAGATGGATATGTTCTCCCAGAAGGAGAGCTGGAGCGTGCAATCAGGGAAGGGTGGGGATGGCAGTTTCCTAACGGGGGTGAAGATTACGAGAAGGACCTAAGCGTGTCGTCTCCTGTAATTAAACCTGATCCTGAGTCTGGTTCTCCTTCTATGCAACCACTGCCAGGGCCCAGTGATAGGCCTTCGTCTGCGCATCGCCGCCCGAAGAGAAAAGCATGCACACGTGTCTCAAGCCGTAAGCTTGCAAAACGAAAAATATCATCTAGCGGGACTGATCATTCCGAGTCCTCTGATTGGAGAAAGTCAGTCACCGCGGCAGAAGGGCCCTATGGTGCCGCAAACGCTGCAGCCGCAGCTGTTCCATATCCAGATATTGGCTTACCGTCCCTGCGAGGGTTGCATCTTTACAAATCTCTCTATCAGCGGCACCACTCGATTCATAATGGCTGGATGAAACCCAGTGTGAAACCACGTCACATCGCTTTTCGCGCTCATGACCGTCATGTTGTCACTTGTCTTCAGTTTGATACGGATAAGGTTTTGACTGGCAGTGACGATACAAATATCAATGTATACGACACTAGAACTGGGGCTCTGAGAGCGACACTTGAGGGACATGAGGGTGGTGTCTGGGCTCTCGAGTACTACGGTAATACTCTGGTGTCTGGTTCGACCGATAGATCAGTGAGAGTCTGGGATATCGAAAGGGCGAGGTGTACTCAGATTTTTCACGGTCATACGTCCACAGTACGATGTTTACAAATTGTTTTACCGGTAGAAGTGGGGAAAAAGGCAGACGGCACCCCTGAGATGATGCCAAAGGAGCCCTTGATCATCACTGGCTCACGAGACTCAAATCTTAGAATCTGGAAGCTCCCAAAACCGGGTGATCCTGTCTACTACCAAAACGGACCACATGTCGACGATACCGACTGCCCCTACTTTGTCCGCGCTCTTATAGGGCATCAGCACTCGGTCCGCACGATCGCTGCGCACGGCGATACCTTAGTTAGCGGAAGCTATGACTGCACGGTGAGAGTCTGGAAGATTTCCACTGGAGAAGCTCTTCACCGACTCCAAGGCCATTCCTTGAAAGTGTACAGCGTGGTGCTAGACCACAAAAGAAACCGCTGTATTAGTGGCTCCATGGATAATATGGTGAAAGTGTGGTCCCTCGAAACCGGATCCATCCTGTACAACCTTGAGGGCCACTCTTCCCTGGTTGGACTGCTTGACCTGAAGTGTGATCGACTGGTCTCAGCAGCCGCAGATTCGACTCTGAGAATTTGGGATCCAGAAACAGGCCAATGTAAAAACATGCTGAGCGCTCATACAGGTGCGATCACATGTTTTCAGCATGATGGCCAGAAGGTTATCTCAGGATCTGATAGGACATTAAAAATGTGGGATGTACGGACTGGAGAGTGCGTGCGAGATCTTCTCACCGACCTTAGTGGGGTATGGCAGGTCAAATTCAACGACCGGAAATGTGTGGCTGCGGTGCAGCGTGATAGTTTGACTTATATCGAGGTAGGTGCAGTTGGTTAAATCCCTGCTTTTCTCCTTGCTGACAAGATCCTCGTGCAGGTTCTCGACTTTGGTGCTTCTCGCGACGGGGTACCAGAAGATCAGCTAGGCAGACGTATAGTCGTTAATCGCTGGGGCCAGGAAGTCAGCGATGCCGACGAAGACTATGATCTGTCTGATGCCTGATACTATCGCAGCGGCCGGAGCTCGCTCTCGTTTCACCGCTTGGTAGGGCCCTGTATGCCACACATGGCCCTGCGTCCTACGGTGTTTTCCTTTCTTTTCTGGACTTTGAGGCATGAAACATTAATGATACCCAATCTCAAGGAGTTGTTCTCTTTATTACACTTTGCATAGCGCGGTTGGCATACTTTTGACATGCTGTTATGATGAACAGGCGTTTTGGTATCCAAAATGATTATTTATCAGACTCTTACCCATTTACTACATTATATCCTACTATGACCTCCTCCCCTTTACGCATGTTTCGTGCCACTGCTATATTTCACATGCATATCTCTAAGTTTGATCACCAGAGACAAGTGCATCATCAGCTTCTCCGAAGCTGTTATGTAGCAGATTTTCCTGCATGCCCTAATAATGGGTTCTTATAGAATACATACTATTGACAATTTTCTCTATCGAGTCCCACTCGTAACGAAATGGGAACATCGTGACACTATTATGGAATAGCTCTAAATGCTAGCAGTCTGGATGTCAAGTCTACACCGACAAAAAGACAGTCTGCCTCATCAATAGAAGCAGTGTAATCATGCAGCGGAATAAGCATAAGTACTTATGCCTCTAGCTTTCGAAGGACCAATCCCTCATCGTCAAGAGATCCGACCCATCTCATATTCTCCAGGACAAATGGTTATTCGACAACCATGTCGAATCAATAGAGCCATCTAGGCTGAAAATGCGGGCATATTCTATATTCAATGGTGGCTTCACAAGACACATAACTTCCGTGCGAAAGTTTAGCTGGGAGGAACCCGCCGTAAATTGCGATGTTGACGGACCGGAACCTAATGTTAACAACCCCCAAAGTTGTTACTAAGGAGTAAGCACTGCTTGCAAGGCCTGACAAATGCCCCGCTATGTGATTCACCTGTAATTAGATATTATACCCAAGTCAGCTCCGCGGTCCAACTGACTCCTTTCCAAGAACAGTTGTTCTTTGAATTGCATTTTAAGATGCGGCGGGAGAGATGTTAGTAACCTGCGACCCGGTGGGTACGGGGTGCGCTTTCATATTCCCATCGAATCCAGCAGCCGACAAGATAGCCCAGCGGATTGCGCTAATTCCTAACGACTTGCCGGGGCTGATAGGCGTCTCTGCACTGCATGTCAGGATCTCACCTAGGGCACCAGGCCCTTCCAACCGACCATCAGGTTGAAGAATTGGTCTATAACTCTGCAATAAGGTCTGTAATGTAGCGACTTTTGCCGCTGATGCTCCGCTCTTCACTTGACTCTTCTTCTTGGCCAGAATCTTATCCACCTTCGACATGATGACCTGGTGCGGAATGGCATATTTCCGGAAAAGCATGAGGATATCCTCATCTGTCTTCTTGAGACCATGTAAGCTATCTATAAGGAGAAAAGCCCGTCGGAGTCTGGGAGCATGCGTTTGCGAGTCAGCTTGAATGGGTCGAGGATCCCGAGTACAATAGGGTGTGCACTCACTGTTTCCTTCCCTGAAGATACTTCATAATCTCAATACCCCATTCCGTCCTACTCGCCTTTCCATACCCCGGCATATCAAGCAGAACAATCTTCGACTCGCCGCCTTTCGTACCTCCAATTCCGAACGCATTCATCTCTCTTGTTCTTCCCGGTTTTGAAGAAGTCCAGCATATCTCCTTGCCCATGATTGCGTTCAACAAAGAGCTCTTTCCGACATTCGAGCGACCAAGGAAGGCAACTTCAGGCTCTACTGATGACATAGGAGTGGTGCGGAATTTGCTAGCGGACCATATTTTGATCGGGGAGTGGCGAGAGGGTGCGAAGAATTTGTCGGCGTAGGTCAAATCAGTTTCATTTGGTACTTGAGTATCCCAGTAGTAGGAGATATCTGCAGGAGTCAAGTCGTGGAGGGGAACTTTGTTCGGGTTCGAGGGAGTATTCGGAGTGATGGCGGTTGAGAGTGCTCGTCGGAGAGGGAAGGGTAGTCGTTGACGCGAACAAGCTGTACATCTGTATATTGTGTGCTTCATGGTGATTTCGTTCTGGTTTCGTGTGAGAGCGATAAGTGGAGTGTCAAGATATAGATCAGTAAAGAAACGACAGCATTATGTTTGCAGCCCGAGAGCTTCTCCAGATAAAATCCAAGATAAGAAAGTCTTCCGAGCACTGCGGAGTTCTCGGAAGGGTATTTTTGCCGACATGCCGCCCCGCGGATTCAGGCCGATAAGAGAGCTTACAATAGCTTCAACTGCTATCACAACTTCATTTTTCGGTCGCTTTCGGATTTCAATATTCTCTTTATTTTTCTGTACAGTTGAATACGGATACACTATTTTATAGAACGGCAAAATGATCAACGCGGTACTCGTCTTCAATAATAATGGGCAGCCGCGACTGAGCAAGTTCTACACCCAGATCGTAAGTCGGTTGATCATCCACATCCTTTACTAGGCAAACTAGCTAATACAAGACAACTCTGAACATAGGACACGCAAACAAAGCAATCGCTTATACAACAGATCTATGATCTGGTCGCTCAGCGCCCACCAAGCGCTTGCAACTTCCTGCCTCTGCCTCCGTTGCTTTCTCGGGGTGCTAGCTCCGGCGCAGAGGGCCCATCCGATGCCCCGACACAAGTGACCTACCGGACATATGCCACTCTTTCTTTCATTATGATCTCAACATCTACCGAGTCCCCACTCGCACTTATTGATCTGATTCAAGTCTTTGTCGAGGCACTGGACCGTATATTCGAGAATGTATGCGAGCTGGATCTCATTTTCGGTTATGAAACGATGCATGCGGTGCTGAGTGAGATGATTGTCGGTGGTGTTGTCGTCGAAACGAATATCGATAAGATTGTTTCTGGTGTGCGGAGTCAAGAGGGCTCTCTAGGGAAGAAGAAGGCTATCCAAGCGGCAAGTTCTAGCGTAGGGCGCGGTGGATTCCCTGGTATAGGTGCTTGGCGGTGATTTGCTATGATATATATATTTCATTTCTTTTCTACGATACAATGTGCACTTTTTGATTTTCCAAATGGGATGTTATGGATTGGAGTTTGAGCGAAATGTCGATATGATGGTATGTCCCTGACACTTGCTATTACGACAGACGAGAAATTTGACTAACAAGGGAAATAGTAGCACTATGTCACCTAGAGAGGCTGGAATCCATACGCTGTCCAGTTATCAAGCACCTTTTTCTTAACATCCTCCGGGTAGGCACCCTGAAAAGATCCTTCTTTCCATTGCAGCGTTTTTTCTGTAAATTCATTGGGCAACATGCAGCATTTGACAACTTTCCCATTCATTCCGGTCTTGGACGGCAAGCCGTGCGTGACATAGGGTATGAGTGGGATGTTAGAATATTCGTTGAAAATAAACTCATGCCTGCCAGGCTCACAGCGTGTTGCTTCAGCCCAGATGACATCTGGGAGATTGGTTGGATCAATGTAGTCATTTACCAAGAAGATCTTCGGTATAAACCATCCTGGCTTGGAACCGAATACGACATGCCCTAATTTGCGGCAGAATTCCTCCATATTGGTGCCCATATCCACAAGTTTCGAGTGATTCACCTGAAGAACAAACCACAAGCAATGTGATTCAAACGGACACCAAACCATATTGATGGGCAGGCCGGCCTTCTGGCAAATATTGAGGACCTCCGCAGCTTGCATTGTGCACCAGATAGTGGAGTTCTCGTCTGGAGCTCGACCCGCGACGCAGATTGGAAGAATAGGATCGTGGCGGTAAGTAATGGTGTTGACCTTGAAGATAGGACACTGGGTTTTGTGTCCGGGGAAAACCAAGCCATTATATTCCACCATGGGGCCTTCAGGAGCAGTTTCACTAATTGAAACCACACCTTCAAGGACAATCTCTGCATTGGCAGGAACCCAGAGATCGTTTGTTTCGCACTTGACAATGTCAACTGGGGCGTCGGTCAAGGCACCGATAAATTCCGGCTCGTTGGTCCACTTGGGAATGGGCATGCCGCCGACCATGATGGCTGCAGGCGGCACTCCGAAACATACAGCCCATGGCATGTCTTCACCTTTCTCCTTCCAGAGATTGAATATTGTCCCAATATCCTGTTTCGGGATCACCAGTCCAACTAGCTCACGCTTGCCGTGAACCATGCCCCTACTGATGGACCAATTAGTCCATTTCCCATCAGGGCTCTGTACGACATGCATGCCCATTGTTTCGATGAATTTGCCTCCGTCATGCTCATGCAAAAGAGGGACAGGCAACTGTGTCAGATCTATATCGTCACCGTGGATAATATGGTCTTTGACGGGGCCTGACTCGAGTTTCCGACATGGGATTGGAGGCTTCGTCTTGGCCTCATTGATCTTCTGGACGATCTCGTGGCCAGTAGCAGATGATGGAAGCCCAAGCGACTTAGCCAACCGACAAAGCTGCATTCCAGGACGCTTGCTGTACCCAATGGATGCTCCGATGACGCGAAACAACCCGTCATCCTTACGGCCTTTCGGGTTTGTGAACAATGGGGCTCGCTCGCCAGTTTCACACACTTTTCGCACGATGGCTGCGAGCTCCAGGTGGGGGTCGACTTCTTTGGTGATTGTCAGGAGCTCTCCTTCATCTTCCAGCTCCTGAATGAAACGGCGGAAGTCTTTCGCGGCAGCCGTGTGGTCCATTTTTCTTGGAAACCGTGGATACGACTATATAACAAACTTAGACAAGGGGCCGATCTCTGTATGCAACAAGCTGAAAGCATCAAAGTTTACATCGTAACTCCATTCTACTTAAATAATTATGCCCCCTGTCTTGTGAGCTATGGCATGCACGATACTATAGTCCATGCATAACTCGACGTCAACGTGCAGTCGGAACAATCAGCGGATTTACCCCAAATTGGAGATCCCGAGACCACGACGTCCTCCCCAAATTTGCTATTGATCGGCCCCGCAACCGAGCAGCTGACGTATAAGCAATGGTATATCTGAATAATCTGTTGCAAAATAATTAAATGTCGTCATTTGGCGTGGGCTTGCCAAAGCCTGTTCTCCAAATCTTGTTCTGGCCTGGATAGGCTCTGGATATCACGGCAACAATATGGGTAAATAATTATCAAAATGTTGAGGACATTTCCCGGTGTATAACCCGGAATCCACAAGAGATATAGCTATAGACTAGATCTGTTCGTCTGTCCTATAGTATACCCGCATAGGTATACAGTATAAGGCCGACTCTGCAGTCCATCCCGAACTCCAACCTCAAAAAACCAACGTACTGTACAAGATGGGCTGGATTGGCAGTGCCATCATCGTCCTAGTAGGGAGCCTTCTCTACTTAACAAATCGTTTCCCCAATCTACGCATATCGCCTTTCTCCCACAAATGGGACACAAAAGCATCAGCCTCGGCAGCCACAGAACCAAGCCCACAATCCACACGTCTTCAAACCCAACCAAACCCCCCAACCCGGCCAATGCGAATCATCGTCGCAATGACAGGGGCAACGGGGGCAATCCTGGGCATCCGCCTCCTAGAACGCCTACGAGAAATGAACGTCGAAACGCACCTAGTCATCAGCCGCTGGGCGGTCGAGACAATTAAATACGAAACCAAGTATACAGCGAACGACGTGCGTGCACTTGCTACCCGATGCTACCCGGTGAATGATGCTGCCGCAGCTATATCCAGCGGCTCGTTTCAGGCAGACGGGATGATCATCGTGCCGTGCAGTATGAGGACGCTGAGCGCCGTGCGCACGGGATTCGCCGATGACTTGATCTGCAGAGCGGCCGATGTAACGTTGAAGGAAAGGAGAAAGCTTGTATTGGTCGTGAGGGAGACGCCGCTTAGTGGTATTCATTTGGAAAATATGTTGGACCTTACCCGTTATGGAGCGGTGATCTTTCCGCCTATGCCTGCGTTCTATACGATGCCTGAGAGCGTGGATGATATTGTTACGCAGAGTGTGGGGAGGATGTTGGATATGTTTGGTTTGGATGCTGGGAATTTTGAAAGGTGGGATGGGTTCTGATCGCATTTGGGTGGTTGCTTGGTGTTTTTATAGAGTTTGTCTTTCTACTGTCCGTTGGTGTGGGAATTGGCAGGGATCATGTGCATTTAATAGTCTACGGCAATCAATGTTCATATAAGACTAGTATCTGCCTCTTGCATTCACCCTTATCAGTGCCGATCATGATATCCCGATACACCAATATAGGATACTCGGGCAAAAAATTCCATGTCCAATTGCTCTCTATGCTTTGACACATACCCAGATGTGACTTGTGGACTATGGCAGATGAAGAAGCGGCATCATATCTCCAACTGTCCCTATTCGTGGTGGAATAACCAAGGCAAGTGGCTTTAGATCATCTAGGTTAGCAAGATCTGTTCTGGAACATATAGCTCGGGAGTAACAGGGCCTGGGGAATAGACGTTGGGAAGTAGTGCTTACTGAGGGACGGGTTGCAAGAATAAGTCCGCAGAGCTCTGTTCCTCAGTAGTAGTAAATTGCAACGCTGCGTACATAAATGGACATTCATTATTTGGGCAAAGGGTAATATCAGAGAGGACCTATGGTTGTTTATAACATTACGTATTCTTCGATTCTCTTGAAGAATATTAGGGTAATCTAGGCAAAGTTGGACGCCGAGCTATATAGTTGGTATTTTTCTTTTCCATTGTCTGTATCACACAATAGCAAGCACATTATCACTCTAAGCAATCTAGTAGCTGCCTTCTAGCTCTAGACCTTTCTACGTATGCACTTGCATATGCTAGGTCTTAGACATTGGTAGTATAACCTTCCTTCTATTAACTAGGGTTCAATTCACCATACACCGATAAACCAACCAAGAATTGCAGACCCTAGGTGGATATGATTCGATAATTTTTGTGCAGATCAACTAACTCCAAGCATATGTTACTCTATACTCCGATTTATATCGCATTTATGGCTCAGTCCCAGTTGATCTGACTTGAAGACTCACACATTAATAGACATAAGCGCTCACCCATACATGATCAGCCAACTTCCCGTCATCTGCAGACATTAATAAAGGTTACAACAATTGCATCTTCCCTGACGGAGTATGCTCCGGACATCTCAATAAATGAAGTGAAACAGAAGACGGCTTTCGGAAGCTGGCTTTCCGACACTGGACAATTGTCGAGTGGGAACCGCCATTCACTAGCCTTGAAAGGCAACAGAACAGCCGAGAGGGTCCCAGAAAAGTGCCCCGGAGCCCAACATTGAAGTCCTCTATTGGACTCGGCTCTATGGCCCTTGTCGATCTGCAGTGGAGATGCCTCTTTAAGGACCCAATGGAGAGACAATACTAATCGGCCTCGGCTTTTGGAATAGAGCGAAAGTTCCGAGTGAGGCCATTCGTAGTCACCAGAACATCAGTGCAATGCATTACTCCGGAGTAATGCGACAAACTTCCCTGGAGACATCCGCCATGGTGGAGCAAGCTTTTCGTACTGATTGGTCTAGTCGTCCAGCCATACCCGGGGTTTGATTATGACAGGGCGCGGGTCTGCTGACCAGGCCCACGCCTACTGCATGATAGCAAGATTCTCCTGAGCTATCTGTTAGAAACGAATTCATCAACATCGGAGATGACTTACCATACCATTACTCCGATGTTTCATTAACCAGTCACTGTCTAAACCATGTTTCATTGGCTGGTGATCGTTATTCGGAGGTTACCAGCGGTTATGTACTGCTTGAAAGTTTCGGCAGAGTAATAATGGCGTTGCTAACGGAAGTGAAGTGGAGCTTAAAGCTATTTAAATAGCATCGAAGCTCCTCGATCACACCATCGCTTTACGGGATCTCGCCATCCAGTTCTTCTTTGATTGATCCTGACAAGTTTAAGCTTATCGATCCAATTGCTATACTCAGCCCTATACTTCAAGATGCCCCCCCGTCGACTTCTCCTGGTCAGCTATCCCCGTACAGCATCCAATCTCCTCCTAAGGATCCTTGCTCTTTCAGATCAACCCAATGTCGTCGCCAATGAGCAGGGCGGCTACTTCTTCATGAAAGCTTATACGACTGCCACCAAGGATAGCCGCGTTTACAGGCCAGGCGACCAGTGGACCACCGAAGAGTGCGATGAAGTCCGGTCTGCCTTCCAGGAATGTCTGAACGCGCTGGAGGACTACAGCAGCCGTGCCGAAAAAGAAAATAAAATGCTGGTCACCAAGGAGCATGCTTTCTGGCTCTGCCACCCAATGGCTTTCAGTCGGATGATCCACGGCACGAATGGTAGCTATGACTCCCTTTTCCGCCTAGAATTCCCAGCCACCTACGGACCCTCCCAGACTTTCTCCCCAAACAACGAGACCGTCTTTCCGGACGAGTATCTGCGTACCTGGCGCCTGGCGTTCATCATTCGTCATCCGGCGCTGGTGTTCCCATCACTTTATCGTGCAATGATAAAGATGGTCGAAACAGGTATTATTCGAAAAGAGGAGCTGCCTGGTGTCTTAGGGACGAACATGTCGTTGAAGTGGACTCGGATGCTCTACGACTACGGCATGGAGAGCAACGACTCTGACTCCAAGCCTTTGTTACTAGATGCCCATGATGTGATTCACAACCCACATGTGATAGCCCGATTCTGCGAGCTAGCGGGCCTGGATCCCAACAAACTCAAGTTTGAGTGGGAGAAGAAGTCAGATGCTAACGGTGCGCCCAGTAACGGAGACCCTGTGGAACAGAGAGAGGTTACTGGGGAAGATGCACGCTTTCGTGACCAGCGAGCTCAGGCAATCATGCTCTCTAGCTTAGCGGGATCATCTGGGGTTCTGAAAGATAAGGCGCCGGTGATGTTGGACGTCCCCACTGAGGCGTCTAAATGGAGGGAGGAATTTGGTGAGGAGACCAGTCTTCTTCTTGAGAAGGCGGTTCTGGAAGCCATGCCAGATTATGAATACCTGAAGGCTCGGCGTGTTCAACTGTAGATTGTTCTTGGATACTGTGACGTGGGAGAATAGACCTGAGAACAGCGAAACTAATGCAGAGAACATGGTGGTTGGCAGGCAACGATTTGGTAGTCCAAGATATCAATCAAGACAAAGTCTAGAACAAAAACAATAGGTTACTAATACAAACGGTTGGTTCACAATTGAGGGAATGGAAGAAAGTTGAAGTGCTATTGTATACTGGTGAAATGCGACGAATAGGAGTTGCAGGGAGAGGCTGCCCAATAGGGAGGGAGGGCAGGAGGACATGAGGGCTAGCCCTAGGTCACGTGGAGAGAGGATATCGAACCGGATCGGCTAGTGTATTTATCCGCACTAGCGCGGCCCACGCACGAAGCGACTAGCTTTTCTTTTCTGCTAAGCTGAAATTACTTTGAACTTTCCCTTCTTCTTCTCTCCGTCAATCCCGTCACCCAGCGCCGTTGCGGAACTCAGTCGACAACAATGGTAAGCATATAACGTCCAGTTGATTTAGTTGTCTAGCTTTCGAAAACCTCTGCGACATGTCGTGAGACGATCTCGTCGACTTCATTTCGCAAGTCTCGAAGCATATTCCGCTGTTCGCACAAATCCTTCGGGATGCGAGCGTCAGCGATGATTTGGCTGGAGACATTGGTCTAGTCGTTGAAATATACACTAGATCAGTGTTCTCTCTAGAGTTCAAAGAAGATGCAGCGTTGGTGGACACGATGTGCTGATCTTCTTTTCTCAATGATAGCCTCCCAAGTCCGGAAAGAAGGCCGCCCCTCTGCCCTACCCCCAGGGCAAGGCTGGTTCTAAGAAGGCCCCCAAGGTATGTAGAGAGAAGCGCCCACCCCTAGCTAGGAACCATGGTAGATGCTAATCTGCAGCCAGAACCCTCTCATCGAGAAGCGCTCCCGCAACTTCGGCATTGGCCAGGACATCCAGCCCAAGCGCAACCTCGGCCGCTTCGTTAAGTGGCCCGAGTATGTCCGTCTTCAGCGCCAGAAGAAGATCTTGAACCTCCGTCTCAAGGTCCCCCCTGCCATTGCCCAGTTCCAGAGCACCCTGGACCGCAACTCCGCTGCCCAGACCTTCAAGCTCCTCAACAAGTACCGCCCTGAGACCAAGGCCGAGAAGAAGGAGCGTCTCCACGCTGAGGCTACCGCCGTTGCCGAGGGCAAGAAGAAGGAGGATGTCTCCAAGAAGCCCTACCACGTCAAGTACGGTCTTAACCACGTTGTTGGCCT
Source organism: Aspergillus flavus (assembly GCF_009017415.1). Lineage (NCBI taxonomy): Eukaryota > Fungi > Ascomycota > Eurotiomycetes > Eurotiales > Aspergillaceae > Aspergillus > Aspergillus flavus. Next base: position 3,263,046 of record NC_092409.1, on the reverse strand, counting down.
CGTTGAGAACAAGAAGGCTTCCCTTGTCCTCATCGCCCACGACGTTGACCCCATTGAGCTGGTTGTCTTCCTTCCCGCTCTCTGCCGCAAGATGGGTGTCCCTTACGCCATTGTCAAGGGCAAGGCTCGTCTCGGTACTGTTGTCCACAAGAAGGTAAGATCGCTCTTCACCTCATGGTAATAGTTCATAGCACTAACTCGACTATCAGACCGCTGCTGTCCTCGCTCTGACTGAGGTCCGCTCTGAGGACCAGTCTGAGTTCTCCAAGCTCCTCTCCACCATCAAGGAGGGCTACACCGACAAGTACGAGGAGTCCCGCCGTCACTGGGGTGGTGGTATCATGGGCGCCAAGGCCGTCGCCCGCCAGGAGAAGAAGCGCAAGGCCGTTGAGTCCGCTGTCAAGATCTAAACTAGTCCAAATGTCTAGTCTAGTTCCGCAATGACGGGTTTCCAAACGATCTTAATGACAAAATATCGCGCTCTTCCGGATACCAAAAATTGGGATTAATTGTTTAAAAGCAAATCGCGGCCACGGTTTCTGGGAATGGTGTTGAAGGCTCGGTTAACTTATTGATGGCATAATAGCTTAGATGGGTGGAGAGCTTCTGGCACCCAATCCTCAATCCCAATCCATCTTGATGGTCCACTCTGTTTCTTTCACTCTTATGTACACGTCGCAGATACCCATGAATGCTATTTCACACTTCAACCCAATCGCCCTTGTAGTCACCCTTCATCTAAGCATTCATGTGAGGTCTGCTCTTGTAGATACAAGTCTTATAAATAATCCACGCCCTGAACCTTTGAACTTCTCTTTCCCTCAATGCTTGGGAGACAATGTGGGGCTCGACTGGATTGTTCATAAATGATTATAACCCGGGGACCCATTCCCTTCCCCTGATAATGCTATGCCCGTACAATACACCCCAGTACACATGGTGAAACATCTATACATCAAAGACACCGTGTTCGTATGAAGTCAAACCCAAAATAAAATGCAGCCAGACAATGCCCCCCTAAACGTATTTTAATGATCCCAGTGAAGCCAAGCAAATCCCACAATCTGAAGCGCATTAAACAAGCAATTAAGAGTTAGCCAGCCCACCCAAGCCTAAGGAGCACCCGCCAAACCGTATGTAAAACAACAAGAACGCGATAGAAGGAGGATATAGAAAGAGGGTCAGAGAAGGAGGAAACATGAATTCGTTCAGTCATTAGCGTTGAGCAGGTGGTCGCGTGAGTCCTTGCCTAGCCTGCATCATTTGACGTCAGAGATGATCCATATTTTGGGCATCGGAAATACGTACCTTCATTTGTTCTATCCTTGCTTTAAGCTGGCTTGTCACCTCGGCAGCTCGCTTCCAGTTCTCCGCTGGCTCTGTACTTCTCGTCGGCTGGTCATCTCCTGACGCGTTGCTAGAACCCAACATTGAAGACCGTGTAGGACTACCCATTCCGGAATAACCGGTGCCAAAGGTAGGGCTTAGCTTCCGTCGGCCGAGACCTCCATCTCTGCTGCCCAGGCCTGGAGATTCCAGACCACTATTCTCCTTCTCTTCACTTGGGCTGGCTGAAGCATAACTCCTTGGTCTTGAGCTCTCGAATCGTGACCCCGAGTGGTAACCACGTGCCAAAGGACCGTGGCCATTGCTGGCTGTGTCCTGATAAACCGATCCAGCGTCTCCATATGCCATGCTAATCCCTTCCGGCAGAGTGTTGGGCGGGCTGATAGCGCTAGCACGAAGGGCCCTTGCTAACTCACGTTTCAGGCGGTCAATTTCCCGCTGTTGCTTCTGAACGGTCTGTTCTGCGGTCTCTGCATCACTCCGAGCCCTAACAAGTTGTGTTTCCTTGGCCTTGATACTCAAAACATCCCTCGTATGATCTTCAATGAGCTGTGCGTTCTGATCCTGAAGTTCTGTCACTTGAGACTTCAATTTGGTCCTCTCTGACTTCAAGTCTTCAACCAACCGGGTAAACTTCTCCTGCTCGAGACGCAATTCCTCTAGCTCGGCCCGCTCAATGGCTGACATTCCGGTCAGTGGAGGCGCCGCTGGTGGAGGCGAAGGCTCGCGAGGAGCTGCTGGCTTGGCGATAGGACGGCCTGCAAGTCCTCTACCAAGACCAAATTTGGGAGCAGCAGGAGCGGCGGGTTGCTCCTCGGAAGGAGGAGAAACAACCCGTCGTTGTGGCGATGCTATACCTCCGGGGCCTCCCAGCTTTTTCTTCAGACCAGAACCTGGTGCAGGAAGCCCACCAGTCTTGGGACCGCCCAATCTCGATGGTACTGCCTTCTTAGGAGGTGAGGGTGCAGGCGCTGGTTCTTCAGGTGGTGACGCTGCCGCAGCTGGAGCGGGCTTTTTCATTCCCAATGCTGGCTTTTTCCCACCGACAACTTTCTTACCAGCTGCTGGCACAGCCTTGGGTGCACCAACAATAGGCTTAGGTCTGTCTTTCGCTTTGACCTCGGCGGTTTCAAAGAACTCCTTAATCTTCGTCTTCCTGATATCATCAAGACCCTCTAGGTAGGGGTTCATCGCCCGCTCGCCCATGATCTTCATCAATGTACCAAGGATTTCAGCTCCTCCTGATCGGTTAACCTCACTGGATTCGGTAAGAAGCTTAGTAGCCGCTTCAGCAATCGACTTGACCTCCGCTTTCGATGGGACATCCCTGGTGGTACGGAGACAACGGATAAGGAATTTGAGGGTTTCTTGCTTCACTTGCGGATTCTTATGCTTCAAAAACTCAAGGATCTCTTCCAAGCATTCTGTCAAGGTAGTCGATGCGAAGACCGAATCCAAGGCTTGGCCCAGTGCCTCTGCGACGCTCTGTTTCTTCTCCTTCAGGCGCTCCAGGATAGGAGCCATGATGGTTGAGCGATATTTGCCGAATCCGCTCCGAAGGCCTTTAGCAAGTAAGTCGACACAGTTGGCAGCGACGGTCACAACCGCGATATTGGCGTCTTTCATGCGAGCCGCTAGTGCGCGTACAATATCGTCAAATGGCCCATCCTTGATTCTCGGTACATTCAGTGCTGAATGAAGAGCATCCAGTGCCTCCTTCCGGTCTTTCCATTTCGATGATGATAGCTGCTCGTGTAGGTCTTTAGGAACTTTAGGCATCACGTCAACAGGTTCTGCGAGGTCAAAAGCATCAACCTCTTCACCGTCTTCATCCCCGTAATCTTCACCACCGTCTTCGGCTTCACCATCTTCAGCGGCTGCGCTGGCGGTAGCCATTGCGTCTTGCTGGGCTCTAGTTAATCTCTCTTGCTTCGGTGGCGGCTCTTGTTTGACATTTTCGAAGAGTTTCTCTAAGTCGGTTTGCTGGACCGGCTTTAGTTCGGCCCAGAAAAGAGGTTTAATGGCCTCTTTCAACCACCGGTACATTTCCACTGTGAGACTTTGCGCTTCCGCGCGAACATTCTTGTCTGCATGTCCGAAGACCTTGGGCAGGGCCTTAAGGACCGGTTTGGGATCAACAATTTTGCATCCGAAGTTGTGATAGATTGTTCTCAAGCCAGTCAATGTCGCAGCAATAACCTTAGGTACCTTGTGTGATAGCCCAGGCAGCATCTCTTCGATCACGGGGTCTGCTTTATCTAATTCCACTAATAATAGAAGGGCTTCTTGAGCGTTCGTCTTTGCTGCCGGTCTCGCGGACGGAAGACCCTTTTCTACAATGGGAAAAACTGTGGTAGCACGAGACCTTTTCGGAGAAACATTAGCCACCCCCATCATAAAGCAGTATAGACCATCCAAGAGCATCATACCTTGTGCAAGCCTGAACACCTCCGAATTTTAAGAAAGCGCAGTAGGCCGCGAGGCCATCTTGTTGGGCCGCGACATTGGAATCTGCGACAGCTCCTTTCCATAGGCCCGCGTCTTGGATGAATGGTGTGAAAACGGGATCTGATTCATCTGGAGATTTCTCGAACTGTTGTTTGGCATCTTCATACCCTCCCTTACGTACTTTCCAGTTCTACATGGTAATGACGAAATATTAGTCCACGGAAATCGAGTTAAATTGTCGACGGGCGGGACTTACCTTGTGCGTAAATCGTTCGGGCAATGGGAGAGAGGAGAAGTCCTCCTCTCCGTCAGCCATGATGAGGCGATTTAAAGTGTACTAGAAGAGAGTCAATTAGTCAAGTCCTGAGATCTGCGGAGGCAAATGTGCCATCTATGTGCGATCTCTAGGGTAAGAAGCGCAGTGAATCTCGTCTATATACTCTGGTAGACAAAAGACACACACAGAGATTGAGGATTGGGTAGATTCTCTCTTCTGCATCGCACCCACCTTAAGCTTGCAGAAGGTTGCAGGATCCGTGCGGTTGGGCAGTTAACCGTATGTTTAGCCACGCACAACGGGTATCCGAAGAAAAGTATAACACAATGTCGAAGAGTGTCAGAATGATAACGATCGATATCTTGCCGTTTAAAATAGCGACCGGACAGAACCAGTGGGGTCAAAGGGTAGATGGAAGTCAATCAAACAAGCAGAGTGGGAGAAAGAAAGAGACGAAGTAAACAACGGGCAAGTCGCTCCGGTGACTTCGCGACCCAAAACGGAGAGTGGACGGACTGGTCTTTTTTTCTGCCAATCTTTTCCGGCTTGTCTTCCCCGCGGATCAACAAAAACAAACACACTGTATTCTTTTCCTTTTTTATCCCTTGGGCATTAAGTTATTCACACCTCATATCGCTGATCACTTGGGATGATTTGATTTAATAGAGTTTCATTAACGACCCCTGACCCAAAAATTCATTCTTTGACCATCTGCAGAGTACTCTCTTTTGGAATAGTATATTCATCATATGATATACTGCAATATATTCCTAGACCTCTGGGGCAATTTCAACATGCACAATGGACCACGCTAGGCTAGTAGACAGAACATCTGGTGGGTCAACATTGAATTGTAATGAAAGTGAAAGAAATTCTGACAGGGCTGATAAGATGTATCACTCTGACCACATTAATCTTCCACGTTGAGGAGCCCCTTTTCATCGCATCTTCTGTGGCTGTCATTCACCAGGAGAATTCCCTAGAGACCATTTTCTTTACAAGTGATACTTAGCATTGGAAAGTAGTGACTATATACATATTATCGTCGATGGACGCTACACACTGACAGTTTCCTGAACTGCGAGTGATACATCCTTGAGAAGTCCAGAAACCACGCCCTAACATAGAGATAGTAGCTGAAACAAAGCTGTAAGTTACACAAAAAGGCTAGAACAAGGCACTTGTTGCCCCAGAGGAATGCGGGCTTGTCTTTTATATGGTAGAGAAAACCTCCGTTTGATAGCATACCAAAGCGAGACTGTTGCTAGAGGCTCATTTAGAAAATGAACGAAGAATATCAGAGCAGCTTAAGGCAAATAACGCATTTTGAATAATGTCAACGACATGCCAATTCAGCAGCTACGGATTCCCGTTAACATTGTTTAGGTCAACATCAGCCCTATCAACCCTACCCCTTCAAGCTGTCAGAACATCTAACCCTAAGCATAAAGCCTAAACTCTCTAGTCGATAGTCACATTCCCCAAAGGCCCACTAGTCTGCCCCGATCCTCCAAACTATGTAACCTCATATCCCCATTCTGGGTCCTCGCCATGCGGCGTAGTCACTTTCAGCTTGTTCCCTCCAACACCCCATGGACTATCCCAGTAGATGTTCTTATCCGCAGTACCGTTAGACTTCAGGTTAAAGTTGCCTTCTGTATCGGAAGAGGAGTGCGCCCCGCCACAGCTCCGGAAGACGTAATATTTTCCAGGCCTAATCTCTGTGCCGTTGACCTCGGAGACGGGCACTTCGTCTTTGTTGGGTTTGCCTTCAGGGTAGAACTTGCCCTAGAGTAAGTCGATGTCATCGATGACCAAGGTGCCGGATTTGCTCTTGTTTTCGTGACGGATCTCGGTCCATTAGGAAGTGGCTTTGGGACTCGGATCCATTATTCGTTATTTGCAGGTGTAGTTAGGTTGAATAGAGAACTGTAGCTAGATAAGGTATGAATGAGAGAAGCTCGAGAATTTTGGTTGATCGAGGGTTTATGAGCTTCTTATATATGATAAAATGATTCAGTGCAGTGTTTCATCGAAACTCGAGGCAGTTCAGCTGCGTTGAACTCCGGTGCGCAGTATACATGTTGCAATATGCTTCCTGAAAGCAAACATCGTCCGGCCGGAAACTATGCAATTGGAGAAGCCGTATCCGTGATATATCTCAGGTAACCTATTACAGATATACTTGCAGCGTGTAAGAGCAAGGGTGTTATGGTCTGAGGAGTCTAGACCTCTAGTGCTGGTTCTGGCTGCTGGAGTCTGAGCACATGCAACACTTCCATTGCACGCACATATGTACTAGCAAGTATGTGTCTTTAGATGGACAATTGGGGGTCGAAAGCATCCCAGTCAATGATTTCAAAGTCCATGCCCATGATATTAAACGGATCAAACACATCAAAAGGAGCAAAACTTGTCTGGCCAATAGTACTCTCAGTCTGCGTAGCCAGTAATGCTGAGTTTGTACCCGATGTGGCATCGTTTGCAGGTTGCAATTCGGGCGCCCTGGACGTCTTAGCGCTATTTAGAGTCAGATGTAAGGCATGAGACACCCGTCGTGCATCTCTGCTGGCCTGGGAATTCTCTACACAAACCTCGTAAGACTGTTCGAGAAGAGAAAGCACTTCTTTTTGTATGGCAGAATCGATAGTACCGGTCCAGGAGGCTTGTTTGCGATGGATATGTATCACCAGACAGAGCACCATGACGCCCAACAAAAAGTCGTTCATCGTGAAATTTGTCAGCATCCATTGTTCCGTGTGTAGTTGTCTGCCAGGTGAAAACTCCTTGTACATATTGATAAATTGACTGACAAGGCGCTTCGCGGCTTCAACGCAGGCCTTAGTACTATTAACATTACCCTGGACCATGTATCCGCGATGCAGAACACAGAGATTTTTCAAGCAAATAAATTCAATATATAGCCTGGTAATTATGAGAAAGGGAGGGTCCGCAATAGACTCTGAGAGAGGACGAGTTCGCAAGATATCGGGAATCGTTGCGTACGTTTGTCGGATTTCTTCGTCCAGCCGATGTAGATCAGCTTCAGACTGCTCCTTAAAAGAGAGCATGTATTTACAGACTTTGCTGAAGCTCGTAATTTGTCTATCCTTAACAATGAACCATAGCAACTTTGTAGGCTCAGTCTCGGGTCGAGACTCAGGCAAGACCTGCGTGTCCACGTCAAAGTCTGAGTCTAAGAGGTTTCTTGGGGACTTCGTGTCGCAACTCTCGAGACAAATGTTACTCGGTAGGCCCTGCTGGAAACTGATCATGATATCCATATGCTTACAGGCAGCCCAGAATCTCCTGCGCATTTCGCCTTCGAAAACACTCAGAGAGCCGAAGGAATCTGGATCGCGGTGGTAGCCCAATTCATACGCCATACGGACAACCATTCCCAGAATCATCCCGGCTTCTCGGGAAGGGTCCAAAGTTGTAAGATTCTTGCACTGCGCATAGACAGCGAGCGCCTCAATTGCAAGTCTTTGCGGTCGGTGATATTCCCCTATGACAAGACATTGTCCAGCAGCCGTGTGGAACTTAGGACTCTCGGGGAGTGCGTCCCTTTGTAGTGGGCGACCTGGGCCAGCCGTTTCCCTAGTAAGGGATGACAGACAGCATATAGAAAATAATATCGAAAGCCAAAGAGGATCGACTTTGGTTGGATCGGCCCAAAATTCTCTATATTGGCGCTGGAAATGGTAGGTGTGGATGAATGGGATTACGAAAGTCTCGCCTTGAAAGTACCAAGAGAGGTATCGATCGATATCTAGTTTCGATGGAAGATATCGAGATATGACTTGTTGCAAAGAGTAAATATGTGGTAATCCAAATATCAATTCAGTACCCAAGGTAGGAGCCCCCGGTGTAGCAAGCTTATTAACTCCCTGGCTATCAATAGAGCCACTCAGGGCCACCTGCAGCTCGTGAATGTCGTCCAGAATAGCTGACCAATGTGTAGAACCGACATATGCGGTATCATCAACCGAGTCACCCTGAGACTGGATAGTAGCAGCATCTACTGAGCAGCGGGACAAATCCGGGGGCACCACCTCGTGTTCTGATGGCAATTCCTTGTTACGCATCAATGCATTGAGCAAAGATTCCAGGTGTGTCAGCCTGCTCTCAATGGTGCTGTGGTCGCCACTATTAACCGTTGGCCCCGACCTCTGTCGATAAGAACAAGCGTCTGATTCATGTCTCCTAATGCAGCTACTGCATGGCTGTCCTCGATCACATCGAAGCTTAGACTTTCTGCATTGCTCGCACACTAGCGATGCTCTCTGCGGCTTTGTTACTTTCGCAGTCGAGGCCTTCTGGGAGGGATTAGGATTTGTACGAGCTCGAAATTTGCCTGTGAACCTTGCGATGTCGGACATTATCTCTTTAGAGTTTCATCTGAGAAAGATTGTTCATAGCGTCGTGATTTCGCAACATCAGTAGGATCATGAAATTAGTATGGAGTATGCTACTTGTTCCCACACCACCCATTAAACAGCCCCCAAACCTAGTGGTCACATGGATGATTAGCTGAGCCTTAGACTGTATCTGGTCAAGATTGATAATTACCTACTACTAAGGATGTAACTACCTTCCAACATCGCCTCAGTAATCTATACCAATGGATAAAGCGCTATATACAACTACCAGGCTTGAATTTTGTCCCGACGAATAACTTTCCCAGCGTCCTGATCACGGGCTCCTTCAACAACATCTCGCACAAATTCCGCCCCTATGACCGGATCCAATGCGCCTAATTTTTTATACAACTCCGGATTACCACCCAAGCCAGTCGCCAAAAACCCCGGCGAGATGCCAAAGACCTTGACGCCATCTTCTCGCAGAATCCGAACCCACTCGCACATCATCATGTTCATACCAGTCTTACTGGACCTATAGGCTCCAAAAGTAGGCTCTTCCTTGGGCCAACCCTTCGCAGGTGATTTGTTGAATCTGTACGAGGTATCCTCAGTCTCACCAAGCGCCGATGTACCGCTTGTGATGAACAAGAGTCTCGGATCGGACGATTTCAGGAGAAGGGGTACGAAAGTGTGAGTGAGGATGTGTGTTCCAACGGTATTGACGTTCCATGACTTTTTCCACATCTCTCGCATTGTCAGGTCTCCCGAGTAGAATTGGGTGTCCAGCAGTGCCCCTACGTGATTTGGTTTAGTTTTTTATCTAGTTTAGGTTGCAGCCTCTCAGGATTTACAAACCTGCGTTGTTGATTAAGATATCCACGCGACCGTATTCGTCGGCGACATGCTCGAATGCTTTTGAGATCGAGTCGTCGTATTCCACGTCGACTTGAATCGTTTTGACGACGCTGCGGCTCTGGGGATATTCCTCTTGCACTGCTTTAGCTGCAGCATTGGCTTTGTCGATATTCCTACCCCCGAGAAGGATGGTGTATGCTTTAGGTGAGCGCAGCAATGCCTTGACTGTCTCAAGTCCAAGGCCAGTATTGGCACCGGTGATTAAAACGATTGGGTTGGAGGACATTTTCGTTTCTTCGACACGATTGGTACTAGATTGGATTGCTTAGTGAAGAGCAGGTATAGGTAGCTCTGAAGACGCAAGCATTGCCTTTATATACTAGTAAGCATTTCTTGGTCCCGATATAAAATCAACTAATAGGCTCGGACATAAAAGCACTCCGATATATTTACTATAGAAGGTATGGATAATCATACCTTGGTGGGTGGGAATGACAGGGTTTCGGAGGAAGCCTTTCAGAGTTGCCTTTTTTGGAAACAAAGTCGGCCGAGCTGGACTTTCCGTATTTGGGCATTATCCATAGTTACCAGGTAGTAGTTGCAGGAGGAATATTCGATATAGATTGGATCAATGTTTGCAAACATAATTAGATTGCCAAATTACAAGGCTTTTCGTCGCTCGGACTCCAACACTTCAATATTCGAAAAACGTAATATGCTATCGTACCTAGAAACTATCTCCCATAGCCCCAACATAACCCTAACAAGGATGCACACAGTTCATATTCCAAACCTACATCCTACTTCAACTCATCACTTGTAAAAACCCGACAACTAGTACCATTACCAGAACGCAAGCAGCCCTCAGGGCAAGGATAAACCGGATCATACTGCCACAAAAAGTACGGATCGGTCTCATTCACAAGAACATCCCCCATCAAGACAGTCTGAGGCGACAAGTCCAAAGAAGCCTGAAAGACCTCCAACGAGGATATATGGATCTGGGATCAGCCTTTCCGGACCAACGTATCAATTGAAGTTCCGTAGACATATTCCTTAAACCCGGCCCACCGAATGGCAGAGGCGCACTTTCTGATCGTTAACATCTACCAATATGTCTCAGAACTCGAAGCATCGGAGACAGTCTTCTTACCATAGGACAGCTCTCAGCATTGGTATACAATGTTAAATCGACAAACGCAGCTTGAGCTTCAGAGGCTGTTAGGCGAAACCGACCATGTGGATCAGTCAGAACTGCCGTGCAGTTTGTGGTAGCTGCTATTTCTCCTAGAGGGTACCAATGCTCATCAGCAGTGAATGGAGAAACCACTATCTGAGGGTGGTTTGAGATGAGGTACCGTGTAAGGACGGGTTTCCGGTCTGGCTATTCTGGTTGACCCCGATACATATCAGATCTCCAAGCCCATCAGTATCAGTATGATTAACGATGGCAGTGCCAAATGCAGCGAATGGACAGGGAGAGCCGCTTAGTTCGTCCACTGCTTTGTTTGCCCGGCGCATCCAGTAAGCTCTAGTTGAGAAAGGAATATCATTGGCGATTAGAGTTGTATTGGGAATTGTACTAGATAGGATCGTCTGAAAGAAGCACAAGAGAATGGCAATGGGCAAAGTAAACAGACGCATTTTGCATATCAGAGAAGGAAATAGCTGCACCTTGAGTATGGTAGATCATGGATATGAAAAGGTCTTTAGGCGTATTCGCTATATATTGTACCGTGCTAGATAGCACTAGCATCATGAGACGCGGGGTCTTATCTATGTCTCCTGCCCTCGGCGACCTAGATAAACGTAGCCTGGCAGCATGGGTCTAATGCCTGATTCGAAATCTACTGATACACTTTAGTAAGTCGACGGACATATGTCTGATGTTGGCTGACTCTGAGCTACTATCAACTCTAACAACAGAACAGACACTAGAACTAGAGTCTACTTCGGGCTCCTTTGAAGGTATCCCTAGAACAGCAAGTCTTCTATACTCTTGCCTACGCAACTATTTCCAAAGAACATAGGTGTTCGACCCACAGAGATCTATTTGTTCCACCTAGCTCGTATATTAGCCAATTGCACCTTGACCGAAACCTGAGACACACTTTCCAGCCTCCAATGAACGGCGAATTCCTCCAGCGAGCCATATATGAACCAAATGTTAAGTTACAGGCCTATATGGATGCATTCAATCCGTAATGATCTACAATAAGCATATCTGAAACCCTACCTTAGTGCCAGATCCCAATTTTATAAACAAACTATACGTTGCCTTCCTTGAGCTTAATCCCCAACTAAATTTCTCGATCAACCTTGACAAGAGGGCAAAACCAGCTATTCGAAAAGCTTACATTTATATAATATGACTGGCCAATATGAGTAAGTGTTGCAAAGAAAAGACTAGTAGGACACATGCACAGTGAGATATAATACATTCAGAAAGAGTCGACACACATCACAGATAAAAGCAGCCCTCTGAGCCCAATATCTATCTTATACAATCAAAGAGAAATGCCAAAAAAAGACAAGCGGAATATATCCGCCTTCTACTGGGCCCTGGTACGCTCATAGACTAGCCTCCTAATCCGCCCGACGTGCTCTTGTCCTCCTAAGCTCTGGCCCTCGCCGCCCTCTGCTCTTCTGGCTTCCCTGCGCTCCCATTTCACAGTTCGCTTGGCCACGCGCTCTGCGTCCCGCTCTTCACGTGTCAGCACAGCCGGTCTGTCTTCAATTGCCTCACCGAACGGTGCAATGATCCTCTCAACGACATGGCGCACATGCCGGCTCTTCGGGTATCCCGAGGAGAACTCAATGACATCCCCTTCGCGCAGGGAGTTCTTTGGGTCGGACACAAGATATGTCGTGACCTTAGGATATGTCTTGCGAATGTGACTGTCCCACATGGTGTGGCGGTGGGCGACGCGGACAGTACGGTCCATGCGGCCAACGGAGACCACAGTGCCGGTCTTCAAGGTATAAGGGTAGTTGCGGAGGGAAGGAGGAGCCACTGAAGGAGTAGAAGGTGCTGTGGACGATTGGGTCTCCGTGGGTGTAGCAGTCGTCGAATTCAAGCGGCGGATTGGTGTCGAGATGGCAGAGTAGATGTGTGCGGCTGGGGATGAGGTCGATGTAGGTCTGACGATAGAAGAGCGGAGGGGCTGCATCGCCCGGAAGAGGTAGCTTGGACGCATCGTCGTACGAGTAGAGGGGTTCCCCTGTGTCTGTTCTGGATGCTTGTTCCTTGGGGTGCGACAAAAATCCGACCAGGTGGTTTCTCAAAGGTGCGCGTGGTCTTGTCGCGGATCAGGAGTGAATTGTACGTCCGCGAAGTTTCGACTCAAGCCCAATTTTAGTCCGAAAAAATCACAAATTGGGCAATATGTTCTCGTCTCAAGAAAAACCCGGGCGGCGTCTCCGGTGGAACAGCGTCAAATCCGCGGACGAGGCCGTCCAGAATTTCTCGCCAGTGTTTGCACTGTTTGCACACCCGCGCCATGCAAATATACAAGGAGGTCAGGTTGATCTTTCCAGAATTGAGCTACTAATAGCGGATTGATGATATATTATTCTGGTCTATCAAATACAAATTAATGATGGTAATACACGCTGAGTTGAGAGCTTAGACAGAACGCTTAATGTACAGTACACCAGCAACACCTCAACCTTTTACCCATCCATGACCCGGACCCAGGAATCTAAGTACAATATTACCCTCTTATGATATTTCATATGAGTGACCGAGAATCTTAACCAATGCAAAGCAAACTCAAAACATTTCACGCCATCCAGTGCTCATAGACCGTCAATAAAAAGCTCTAAGCCATTCGTCACATATTTGTGTTTCCTCTTCTGGTACGCCACAGGAGACAGTATAGAAAGGTGTCATTTTGGTGCGTGATCAAGCCGATCCCTCGGATTCTACACCGTTCACTTGTTCGTGGTACGTGCCGGTCAGGGAAGCCCTCTTAGACTGGAATTTCTCCGCAGATTGGCTAGATATCCTCGTCAATTCCGTTACGAATGACTGGCCCCAGAAGGCACTAAAATAGGTTAGCGATATTCATCCGTCCGAATATCATACATATGCGTACCTCGTATATTTATTGACATATTTGTCCAACTTAGAGAAATTCAGAGCCCTTTGCTCGTCGCTCATGGTGACAGCCTCCTGGTAGGCACCAGCGAGTTCTTCGGTGTTCCAAGGGTTAATGATAATACTGCCATTGAGACTCTGGGCTGCACCGGCAAACTCTGAGAGAACCAAAACACCGTGCCGCTTTTGTTGAGCTGCAATATATTCGTACGCGACCAGATTCATGCCATCTCGAGTTGACGAAACAATGCACGCATCCGACACGGCATACAGGGCAATCAGTTCATCAAAATTGACCGACTTGTGCAGGAAGTGGATTGGCATGAATTCCACAGTACCTAATCAGGTCAGCAACACGTTATCATGTCCTGCCAGTAAAATCACTTACCAAATTTCCCGTTGATGCGGCCGACCAGCTCGTTCACAACAGCCCTCAAATTCTGATACTCCTCGACATCCTGTCTACTGGGGACAGCAACTTGGACCAGGACAACTTTACCAACCCATTCAGGATGATCGCTAAGGAACACTTCCAGCGCATGCAGCTTTTGCGGAACGCCCTTTATATAGTCAAGGCGGTCAACACCCACCATAAGCTTCACTCCTTGGAACTTCTGTTCAAGCTGTGCAATCCGCTTCTGGACCTTTTCTTTCTTAAGACCCTCCTGGAATTTCTCCGGGTCAATGCCGATCGGGAAAGCTCCGCAGGCAATGATTTTGCCCTGAAACTCAATACCGTTGGGAGTCGTCGCCAATCCCCTAGATGCCCACTGTTAGCTCCCACGTTTCTACATAACGGCTGGGCTCAACGTACAATAAGCGCGAGCAAGCGCTCAGGAAATGTCTTGTATAGTCGTAGGTGTGGAAGCCTATGAGGTCGCAATGGAGGACCCCAAGCAACAGCTCGTTTCGGACCGGAAGAATCCTGTAAATTTCACTGCTAGGGAAGGGGGTGTGGAGGAAGAACCCAATTTTAACATTCTGCTTCTGATCTCCGATTTCTTCTCGAAGCATCTCAGGGAGAAGCATCAAATGGTAGTCATGCACCCAAATTAGATCGCCATCCTGGACTTCTTTCGCAACGGCCCGCGCAAATAATCGATTCGCATCCTTGTAAGCGTCCCAAGCAGATTCATCGAACGTGATTTCACCAGGATGATAATGGAAAAGGGGCCACAGAATCGAATCTGATCGAAAGTAGACTTATTAGCAACTTGGTGCGACTTGGAGCGCTGGAGTCTGCGTTCTAAATGCATGGTAAGAGATACTAACTGGAGAATCCATTGTAATGCCGGTCCGCGAGCTCATCATCGATAAATACGGGAACCGCATTGTATTCATCCTTCAACCGTTGCTTCACCACCGGTATCTCTTCTTCGGGGACCTCTAGGCCAGGCCAGCCATACCATTGAAACGTAGTGGATTTCGATAGACCACTCAGACCGCTAACCAAGCCGCCAGATGACATGGAAAAGTCATACTTCCCGTCTTCGGAGCGTTTTATCGTAATCGGTAACCGATTTGAAATGAGCAGCAGTCTGGAGTCATTCTTAGAACTGTCTTCGAGGGAAGGCATTTTTGGTGAAATCGGATTTGATGGTTGAATGAGATTAAATCGAGAATGTTAAGTTTCTCAAAAAAAAAAAAAAAACCTGTTGAAAAGTAAAAAATAGGTTGAAAGAATAAGAAAGGAAGCAAGAAAAGAAATAGAGGGGTAATATATAAAGACAGTCAAGTCAACGCCAAATTAAAACGACGATTGACCGCTTTACTGCAACCCAAAGGTAACCAACAATCAGACCGTTGGCCGGTGAAACCAAACACTGCTAAAAATGACAATAAATGTCGGCCCTACAACGAAGGCGGGGAGCTTTTTGTGAAGTACAAGAAGGCGGTCCGGTGGGGAGAAAACGGGCAAAGAGTGACCTCAGAGCTCAGCAATCGACCAGACGCGCGGACCAACTGACCCAAAGTTTCCACTGGCAGACGGGTAATAAGAAGGACAAGCTGGAGTGATCGTAGTATGAATCGGGCACGCTCTTCACTAGCAAGTTCATCGACTAAGAAGGATATACAAAATCAGTTGATTACTATGGAAATAGCGGGTAGTAGCAGCTTGATTTTGAATTCAAGTTCTGATGATATATGAAGAAGGAGTGCCCTGAAGTAAGTTATGTTGTAATGGAAGGAGAACTTTAGTTTTGCAACGGATAAAGAATGATGAATGAGGTCACGGGCCCGCAAAGTTAACCAGTCACGGATTGCGGATGATGCCAACACTCCCATGGGATCCCTCAGCTGTTTAAATATGATCTTACCCAGCAGGGTAATTCACTTGATGCATTTTCCTGCTTGGAAGATTTAGGCGCGCCGAGCCCGCCTGCTGGTCGGATGACGATTTGGCAATGTAATGCCAACCCCTCAGTCTAGTGTAAAGTCATGTATGGTACTGCATTTTATTTTATTTTATTTTTTCTTTTTTCTTTTTTACGTCTTTTCCTTTTCTTTTTGGTTGTATTTCCCCATTTTTCCACCCTAATTTAATAGCCTTTTCTCTCATGGTGGCGTTATATATAGCCCACACACCCCCGAGTATATTTCTGGCAGGTCCAGACTGGGCCAAAATGCTCATTCACCTTGCGCCTTTCCTGCCAGAAAAATCCAGACCTCTTCTGATAGTACTAGGATTGATGTATGGAAGACGGCCTGGGCAAACCTGGCATGCCCCCGGTGCTTCTCTGTAATTTTCCCTGTTGTGCAACGGTCGTCCATGCTTTCTACCTCCAGTAATCTCAGGCCGCGTCATAAATCCCAGGCACTCACAGTTATATAGATTGTCTTTAGATATAAATGACTCTAATGTCACACAGAGCTATAATGAAGGGAGTTTATAGCGCAGACTTCCCGGTTTCCAGCCTCCACTTTCCGGATTCCGTGTCGTGGATTGTCTTACCCTCGGCTTCTAACTTCATTAGCACCTGCAGCACTCCGTGCGACGCTGGCAGGTGAAGGCTTTCCGGGACGTTATGGTAAATCACTTTCACTATCTCAAGGGGGGTCCAAGAGGCCTTCCGCTCCGGTGATGGTTCATCATCAGGCACATCAAGTTTTCCATAACGCAAAACCCGGATCACCTCATCTTCTCGCTGTTGTCGATGCTTGATGTATTCAGTGATCTTAGCTGTTGCGTTGTCAATCACCGCTCCATGGCCAGGGTAACCGCGTCCCGACACTCGGTCTTGCATTCGCTGTAGGCTGGACAGATACACTTTCAAATCTTCAAATACCGCAGTCCCATGTCCCAGAACGTCTAGTAGGATTTAGGTCAGTCATGTACGCCTATAACACAATATGGTATGAGCTGGGGGGAAGGAGAGAACCCACTATCACCAGTAAAGATGGCATCTTCTTCTTCTAGCACAAATATCATATGGTCAACTGTATGTCCTGGCGTATGGAATGCTTTCAAGGTGGCACCCTCTACGCTAAAGACCTGTCCATCTTCGATACCACTCTGCCCCTCGTTTGGTTGGTTCTTGTAGATAGTGACTTGAGGACAGAGCTTGCGAAGGTCAGGGATGCCATTGACGTGATCATGGTGCCAGTGTGTCAGGAGTGCTTTATGCACGGTGGCATTCTCTTCCGACAGGATTGTCTTCAGATGAGCAGCCCAGGAAGGCTTGCCCTCGCCTGTGTCAATGAGAATCCGTTGAGGTCCACGACCTATCAGATATGTATTTGTTCCTGAAAGATGTTGTTAGGTCTAAAGCTGCTAATCCAATTGGACGAAGGTGAAGTGACTCACCCTGCAGTGTAAACTATATGCAGATTCAAATTAACGTGGGTTCTTATTTCATCGAGCTTAAAAGAATATGCATCAAGTCCCGATAGTCCAAGGGCATATTTTATTCACAGTCACCGGAATAAGGGAATATAAAAAATACACGGTCCAAGCCTACCTTGCCGGGATTACCACCAAGTATCCGCACCACTGAAGCACTGAGTCTCTCCACCTCCGGTAGAGGAACGAGCTGAGTCGCCATAGTTGGGCACGAACGTTCTCCGGGTCAAATCAAAGTGAAACGGACAATCCGGAGCCTTATCTTTCAGGTATCCCTAGGTCTGGATTCGTTGACGAACGCGGGGCGAATAATGTTGGGCAGTGGAGAGAAATATTAAATGGGAGTGATAGGTAACGGCGGATCGACGGAGCGTCCAACACCGTGAAAAAACGGCACTGTTCCGAATGGTGGACTTGCAGCTACACCACAGTCAACGCTAGATAGAGTAGTATCCTCCAACACCTCAACCCTGTGCATCCAGCTTTACTCAGGATTCGCCAAACACTTCCTATTCAACCTTAGTTGCTCAAGCCGGATGAATCGGAAATTGCCTAGATAAGATCTTCCTACCTGTTGGGTGAAAGAATATGGCTTTGAGTTCCGCAAAGTCAACTGACCACGACTGACTGACGAGGGAACAAAGGCATGCTAATATTCGTACTTGGTATCCTATTGATATAGTAGAATTACATGCCGAGTGCGGGGCTTAAGTTGGAGCCTCGGCTGAGCACGCGATCTTATGTCAGCTATGTCGAAATTTGGTTGAGGACTACTATATAGATACTTAAGCTATTCATCATTATGTTAATCTACGGTCCATCGGGCTACTGAGAGTGGTGTTCAGGGAGAATGGAAGGGGAGAGTGTACAAATCTGAACAAAAAGTAAAAATGGTATGATTGCTGTCCCTAACATACAGTAGATGATATAGGAAAAAAGACTTAAGACTATATCCATATAGTCCACCCAAACTCAAAAAGGGTCCAACAAATGTGGAGATAACAAAGTAAACAGGTCGTTAAATTTTGAAACTCGACTCCGCAATATCCCATCGTAGAAATACTATAAGCAGCCGCTAACATCCCCAGAGCTGCCACTCATTCTCAACGTGCTAAGCCGCATGGCAAGGCACTAAGCTGATATGTTTCTTATTGAGTTTTAGAAACATATACAGTATAATTTACAAACGGACCAATGTTGACCCCAGCGCTAACCCACGTTGCGGCAAACTTAGTTGCCACCCTTGCGGGCCATGGTGTTGAGGGCAGAACCGTCCTTGAACCACTCGATCTGGGACTCGTTGAAGGTGTGGTTGAGCTTGATGTCGAAGGTCTTGCCATCCTTGGGGTGGACGCGGAGAGTCATGGGCTTGCCGACCTCGAGCTCGGTGCAGAGCAGGTCAACCTTGTCGTCGGGCTGGATCTTGTCATAGTCGGCAGGCTCAGCGAAGGTCAGGGGAAGCATACCCTGCTTCTTAAGGTTGGTCTCGTGGATACGGGCGAAGCTGCGAGTGATGATAGCAAGACCACCAAGGTGTCTAGGCTCCAGAGCAGCGTGCTCACGAGAGCTACCCTCACCGTAGTTCCAGTCACCAATGACAACCCACTTGACGCCACGAGCCTTGTAGTCACGGGCAGTAGCAGGGACAGCGTCGTATTCACCAGTGAAAGCGTTCTTGACCTTGTTAGCCTCACCGTTCTCGGCGTTGACGGCACCAATGAGCATGTTGTTGGAGATGTTGTCAAGATGGCCACGGTACTTCAACCATGGGCCAGCCATGGAGATGTGGTCAGTGGTGGTCTTGCCCTGGCACTTGATGAGGATAGGGATGTTAGTGGCATCCTTGCCATCCCAGGCCTGGAATCCCTGGAGGACCTGGAGACGGTCACTGGTAGGGGAGACAGCGACGTTGACAGTGGAACGGTCGACAGGAGGGGCCTGGTAGGTGTTACGGCCGGGGTCGTAGCCCTTAGCGGGGAGACCCTCGCCGGTGGGAGGCTTGAGCTTGAACTCCTTGCCATCCTTGTCCTTCAAGGTATCGGTGAGAGGGTTGAACTTGAGGGTACCGGCAACAGTCATGGCAACAACAAGGTCGGGGGAGGTGACGAAGGAGTGAGTGGCGGGGTTGGCGTCGTTACGGCCAGTGAAGTTACGGTTGTAGGAGGAGATGATGGAGTTGGCCTCGCCCTTCTTGACATCCTTACGGTCCCACTGTCCAATGCAAGGACCGCAAGCGTTGGCAAGGATGACACCACCGTACTCCTCGAGGGTCTGCAGCTGACCGTCACGCTCGATAGTAGCGCGAATCTGCTCAGAACCAGGGGTAATGGTGAAGAGAGACTTGGACTTCAAGCCGTGATCGAGGGCATCCCGGGCGATAGAGGCGGCACGGGACATGTCCTCATAGGAGGAGTTGGTGCAAGAGCCGATAAGACCGACCTTGAGCTCCTCAGGCCACTTGTTGGCCTCGACAGCCTCCTTGAACTTGGAGATGGGGGTAGCAAGATCGGGAGTGAAGGGACCGTTGATGTGAGGCTCCAGCTCAGACAGGTTGATCTCAATCAGCTGGTCATACTCGGCACCCTCATCTTCGCGAAGCTCCTTCTGGTAGGACCTGGCGAAGTCGCCAATGTGCTGACGCTTAGTGGCCTTCAGGTAGTCGTACATGCGGTCATTGTAGGGGAAAAGAGAGGTAGTAGCACCAATTTCAGCACCCATGTTACAGATGGTACCCATACCAGTGCAAGAAAGAGAGTTGACACCAGGTCCGTGGTACTCAACGATAGCACCAGTACCACCCTTGACAGTGAGGAGGCCAGCGACCTTAAGGATGATATCTACATACAATCAATTAGCTTTCTTCCACTTCACCTACAAGAAATCACTGTGGTGCAACTTACCCTTAGGAGTGGTCCATCCGGACAGCTCACCAGTGAGCTTGACACCAATGACCTTAGGAGCCTTAAGTTCCCAGGGGAGACCAGCCATCACATCGACGGCATCAGCACCACCGACACCAATGGCAGCCATACCGAGACCACCGCCGTTAGGAGTGTGAGAGTCGGTACCGATCATCAGACCACCGGGGAAAGCGTAATTCTCCAGAACGATCTGGTGGATGATACCGGAGCCAGGCTTCCAGAAACCAATGTTGTACTTGGCAGTAGCGGAGGCAAGAAAGTCGTAGACCTCCTTGTTGATCTCATTGGCACGAGCCAAATCCTTTTCACCTCCAACCTGAGCCTCAATCAAGTGGTCACAGTGGACGGTGGTAGGGGTAGCGACGGAAGGCATGCCAGCCGACATGAACTGAAGGATGGCCATCTGGGCGGTGGCATCCTGGCAAGCAACACGGTCGGGGCGGAGCTTCAGGTAGGAAACACCACGCTCGATATCCTGCTCATGAGGGTTGTCAAGGTGAGAGTAGAGGATCTTCTCGGCGTACGTAAGAGGACGGCTCAGACGCTTGCGAACGATTTCCAAGTTCTCAGACATCTTCCTATAAAATTGGCACACATGTTAGCCACAGCGTCAATGGACCATGATGGCGCATTTATAAAACAGGAGCTCCTGTTATGAAAGTAAAAAAGTGCTGCCATACTTGTAGTTGATGTAGTTGCCCTGTGAGATACATCGTTAACAAACTCCGATTTCCATATAGGGTAACGCCCGCTCTCCCGATGCAGTCGAAAGTACGGAGCCTTCTCATTGCTCACCTTTTCAACATTGGACATCTCGACCTTCTTGTCGAGAGGGTGTTCGCTGGCAGTGGCCAGACCCCGGGCCCCGAGAAACTGTGAGATATGTTAGTTTCCATTTCGATACCCATTCCATAAGGGTTCCAATTTCCCGCAGAAGCGAGAACAATTAGCAAGGTGTTCTTACAAGGCGGGACTTGGGGGCCTGCGAAAGAGATCCATGTTAGTCTAGGACACTTCAAGAGTAAACCAGCCGGAAAACCTAGCATCGAATTGGAGACGGTGCAGGCGACGCGATGCTGGACAAAGGCATATATAAATCCAGGACGACTTACCAGCGCACCCATGCGCGCGAGCCTTGTGGAGATCATTGTGAAAGCTCTCTATGCGAGGTGAGCAAGGCCGCAACACATCCAAGAAGAGCTAACTTCAACAGTTGGAAGCAGCAAAGATGGAGTGGAGAGTAAAGAGAGAGAGGAAAGAGGGTCAGAAGAAAAGGGAAAATGGAGCAGATAAAAAGGAAGCTCTGGTGTTTTTTAGAGTGGGAAAGAATTCTTGCTTTACAGTAGCCATTACTGAACCGGCGAACAGGACCCGTAACCGCTCGTGACAATACAGAAGCCTTACGCATTCGGGACACCTGGAACCCAAACTAAGCATGCGACCGGACACAAGGAAGTGGCTGGGCAACCCGCGATTGCCCCCCCTTTCTTTACCCTGTCGAGTACTCGAAAATTCGGCTTACCTACACGCATTCCTTTTCCAGGACCCATAGTCATTAACCGGAAACCTAAGGTTCCTCATTGATTCGAAAATCGCTCCCTCTCAGTGGTCTCGTCGAATTTCCATGGGGTCTTTTGATACTTAGAATAGCTCTACCTTGGGACTAGTCCTCTCTACCGCCCATACCTTAACGTTTACCCGTGTCCGGTTACATGGTAATAATACAAGCGCAGTCAGTGGACCAACGCATGTGAGCGGAGATCGTGATAGACCAATCATGCATGGCTGATTACATCAAACTTGAGCTACAGTGCTCGGAGTACATCATAGGCGCAGCTTTTGACATTTCGGGATATCCAACACTGTTAGCAGTTTCTACAGGGACCATGATGGACAGCAGCGTAATGTGGCAAAGTGCAAAATTTTTATAGATCATTCATTTGCACGATTAAGGCAATTACTGCTAGCTCAACGAGAAGATTCTTGTTACTGGAGTAACTTGATTGGGTCTCTGTCTTATTTCTCCTAAAACGCAACTGGGCGAATGCTGTTCCGGAGCAATGTGCCGAAAAAATGGAAACGTCATAAATTACAACCTGCGAAAGATGGATGTAACAGCGACCCCAGCCTGCTGACAGAGCCGAGCCAGAGCCGAGGCCTACCGATGGTCATCCATCCCGCGGACCGGTGCCAAGCCAACGGACTTTCGGCCAATGAGGAGCGACATGTTTCACCAAATTCTTTTCGCGCACACAATGGCGGAAATTTTGAGATAGTTGACCCGCTCTCGCAACAACTAAAGCTTTAGCATCATTCCGTATATCGGTGATAATACTTTGCGACTCCAAAAAAAAAAAAGTTACTTGCAGGCTGGTTCTGATAGATAGGTATCGAAAATGGGCGCTTTGAGGAGAATTAAGACAAAGCGCAGGACAAGGTACTACAACCCTCAGGTTGTCTACTACATCTTAGAAATCTATGAAAGCATTCTAACTCGAGTGATATTTGCAGGGATTACGATCAGGTCCGAGCTGATATCGAATCCCCCAAACACCTCGCGCAGTACAAAGCCACCAAGGACCCCGAGGATCTACCAGGACTCGGAAAGCATTACTGCGTTGAGTGCTCAAAATGGTTTGAGAGTGAACATAACCTGGTTGCCCACACGAAGGGTAAAAACCATAAACGAAGGTCAGTAATAACCCGCGCGATTTGGCGCAAGCAGCCGCACGCAATCTGAAACTGACTCGAGGGTATCTTATGTATACAGAATTCGTCTCCTACGTGAAGAACCTCATACACAGAAGGTTGCTGAAGCCGCTGTGGGTTTAGGCACTGATAATGGCCTGCGCTCGGAAGGAACTGTTGTCGACATGGAGGAATAAGTTTCTAAGACTAATACGCGATTGACGAGCATCCGCGGCTATCGGATATACATTGCCAATATGAAGGGGATATGTCTCTTGGACAGGCTGAACGAGAAGCAAGCGACAGAAAAAAATTCATCCTTGAAGGTTGATGTTGTCTTGAAGACAATGCTATTGGTTGCATAGCTCAAGTCATTTCGCCCAATCAGCGATTGGCATGGCCACATGAAACACGTGAAACCACATGCGCCGAAATCGCCAGAGTTGGCGCCCGATTTACCGAGTACGCTGATTCCGTCTTGCGGTGACCCGACCGGAATCGCCGTTTCTCGGATATTCGTTTATTGAGCTCCACTCTAATCGGCCACTATTCATTTAGGGCGAGTATTACTTACAAGTCGCAATACGTGGATATAACTTAGTTTTTGTAGACGATCTACTCCGGAGTATATCCCTATTTATGAAACTTGTGCATGTGTCTGGTTCCACGGGTTGTTGAGATACCTCATGAGCCACTCGTAGCTTGCCCACTGTTACGCACATTGCTTGATTAGCTGTGGCCCTGATCTGTATATATAGAGGAACATACCTGGACAGCATTTACTATGAATGCCCTGACACTGCAAACCCCTAATCCGCGATAGAAGGCTTTCAGCCCTTCTGTCCTATAAGCCTCCCTAGCGAGCTGAAAGCTGTTCAGAGCCCGTCTATCATTTTGAGACCGCACCAGAGGCTGATCTTCAGGGTGTGCCCCGAGTCCCTGAGCCTGTAGTCTGGTCTTAATCATGTCCAGCGGATAAACCGAAGCCCACGTAGCTACTCCAGCAACACCGCCGCAGAGAAGTACTTTCATTGCCGTCTGCTGTGCATCGTCATCCTTAGAAGCCATGAGACGTTTGCAATACTCATAAGTCCAAAAACTGTATCAAGATAAGTAAATGGTGCGCTCCAAGTAGAACATGCGGGGCGAGGGGAGAGGAAATCCGGGGAAATATTGTGCGTACTAAAATCCATAGCCAATAGAGTCTCGAGCACAGGTTATGGCTCCTCCGAAATAAAGCCCCCTCCAGCCAAGGGTCCTGACAATATCTTTGGCGACGGTCCAAGATGACGCTCCCGGGCGTGAGTCAAGTTGCGTTCGGCATTTGATAAACTCAGTCGGAGACGACACAGTCCAGCTGGCTACTCCGCCTGCAGCACCGGCAAGCCATAATTTATATAATGGAATTCCTTGAGGGTCTGTGGGGTCTGTCACAGAACTGTCCAAGAGCATCAATGACCGGTTATAGGCAACAAAAAGAATAGCATTTAAAGCCCCATATCCAACAATTGGAGCCGCAGCACCTAATATCCAGGTAAGTTGATGTATCTAGTCTGGGACTTCGAAGTGGCCGGCAAACCTCGCACGAGGGAGCCCGTGCTCTCAAAGCGGCTCAATTGCTGGTGCGAAAATGATGCAGCTGCATCTGTAGCATGACTTGCTTGTAATCGAACTTTGATAAGGTCCAGAGGATTTCCGATGATGATCCCGATGGCCCCACTAAGGTAGCCAGCCCAGAAATCTGAGGACATGAGACCAAAATTCGACCTCTGAACTGTAGTCGGTAGTCTAAGGTTACTTCATTGCCTCCATTGGGTGGTAGAGCTCGCCATAGTGGCGGGGTTCCATAGTAGCCCTGATATCAGCACGTGACAGCGTGATACTTTGGTGTTTAGACGGCCACAGGGAAACGCGCCAAGATGTGGCAACGCGTTGTTCATGACTCTATGGAACTGACATTGACTGCCAGGCATCAGCCCACCTATTAGTGCGTGAAATAGAAAGGCTGTCTAGATAGCACCGCTACCTTTAATGTAAGGAAAATATTAATTCTGTTCTCTCATGCTATAAATCGCTAACTTCTCAAGGTATCGACCACGACCGAGTGTAAGGGAAGATGGCGGAAGCACACCGTCATCCAAAAACCTCCAAACCCCGTCCTCAAAGTCCATTGACCGCCTATCAAAACCATTCAAATGCCCTGGATCTGCTACACCCACACGGACATCGGATAAACCTGCGAGGAAACGAAGAAAGGTGAATTATGCGGGGGCTGATGAAACTGTGGACGATAATAGTGAAAAGCCATACACCAACGAGGAACGTTTAGCACTCGCCACCAGAGATGTGAACAGGTTCCCTGTGTTCAAACCTAAAGATAAAGAGACAACCTTCAAACAACGATTCAAGATACCTTTAATCAACAAGGCGGTTGACAGCTACAATGGCGCTAGGGCGGCGCCAACCTTGGGGATGCGACAAGGTGCTACATTTGTCGTGAAACCTCTACATGATCCTAGCGGAGAATTTGCGATAGTGCTGTATGATCCGACTGTCGATGATGCCGATGAGAACAGTGAAACGAAGTTACCGGAAGATGGAAAACCCGAAGAACAACAACCCAAGTTGGACGCTCCCCTTGTACACAAGAGCTTAGCAGACATACTTGGTCTTAAGAAGAAAGTTGAAACTGGTCCAAGGGTTCCAGTCGTGATAGACCCAAGGTTGGCAAAGGTTCTACGCCCACATCAAATTGAAGGTGTAAAGGTAACATGACTGTTCCAATCAATGCTCTCCTGCGATATTAGACTAACGATAACTGTTTTCTAGTTTTTATACCGCTGCACAACCGGAATGGTCGATAAGAACGCACACGGCTGTATAATGGCGGATGGAATGGGACTAGGGAAAACAGTATGGCCGACAGACCCTTCAAAACACTAACCCCGGCTGACGGCGATAGCTTCAATGCATCTCATTGATGTGGACATTGCTCAAGCAGTCTCCTGAGGCAGGCAAGACCCTTATCCAGAAGTGTATCATTGCTTGTCCTTCAAGTTTGGTTGGCAACTGGGCCAATGAGCTAGGTAGGTAGTGCGCCCTGGATGTTTTAACACCTGCTAACAACCACAGTGAAATGGCTAGGTAAAGATGCCATCACTCCTTTTGCGGTGGATGGCAAAGCTTCGAAGACAGAACTCACATCTCAGATCAAGCAATGGGCTATTGCTTCCGGTCGCGCCGTTGTGAGACCTGTGCTCATTGTGTCCTACGAAACGCTCAGGATGTATGTTGAAGCATTGAAGGATAGCCCCATAGGGCTACTTCTTTGCGATGAAGGTCATCGGCTTAAAAATAAGGATAGTTTAACATGGACTGCACTCAACAGTCTAAATGTGCAACGTCGTGTTATCTTGTCAGGAACCCCTATTCAAAATGATCTTTCGGAATATTTCGCCCTGCTCAACTTCGCCAACCCAGATTTATTAGGGTCGCAGAATGAATTTCGGAAAAGGTTCGAATTGCCTATCCTCAGAGGAAGGGATGCCGCAGGATCGGACGAAGACAAAAAGAAAGGCGATGAATGTCTAGCTGAGCTCTCAACCATCGTCAACAAATTCATTATCCGCCGAACAAATGATATATTGACGAAATACTTGCCAGTCAAGTATGAGCATGTTGTCTTTTGCAATTTGTCTCAATTCCAACTCGACCTTTATAACCACTTCATTCAGAGCCCAGAAATTAGGAGCTTGCTCAGGGGCAAAGGAAGCCAGCCGCTTAAGGCAATTGGCCTTTTGAAAAAGCTTTGCAACCATCCTGATCTACTTAACCTTTCCACCGACCTTCCAGGATGCGAATTTGCATTTCCAGAAGATTACGTGCCACCTGAGGCAAGAGGGCGTGACCGCGATATCAAGTCTTGGTACTCGGGGAAAATGATGGTTTTGGATCGAATGCTAGCACGTATACGCCAGGACACAAATGACAAAATTGTTCTCATTAGTAATTACACCCAGACACTTGACCTGTTCGAAAAGCTATGCAGATCGAGGGGGTATGGCTCGTTGAGACTGGACGGTACTATGAATGTGAATAAGCGGCAAAAGCTCGTCGACAAATTCAACAACCCTGACGGGGAAGAATTTGTATTTCTCCTCAGCAGCAAGGCCGGTGGATGTGGCCTCAATCTAATAGGCGCCAATCGTCTCGTGCTGTTTGACCCAGATTGGAACCCAGCTGCTGATCAACAAGCATTGGCGCGAGTTTGGCGTGATGGTCAGAAGAAAGACTGTTTCGTGTACCGATTTATCGCGACCGGCTCAATTGAGGAGAAGATCTTCCAACGGCAGTCTCATAAGCAATCATTGTCCTCATGCGTTGTGGATTCAGCGGAAGATGTTGAGCGGCATTTTTCTTTGGAGTCTCTCCGCGAACTATTCCAATTCAAACCGGAAACCCGAAGTGACACACATGACACCTTCAAGTGCAAGAGATGCAGACCGGATGGAGCGCAATTCATCAAGGCGCAGGCTATGTTGTATGGCGATACCAGCACCTGGAATCACTTTGTTAATGATGGCGAGAAGGGTGCCCTTAGCAAGATCCAGGACCTGCTGATACGACAGGAGACCGGGGAGAGAGATGTGTCTGCGGTATTCCAGTATATAAGTCACTGATCTAATTCTTACAAGCGTCGTGTTTTACACTATCTATATGTTCAAAGCAGTTGATGCTACGGCAATCATGAGTTGGCACAATTCTGGGCTGTCAGTGCAGCTATTTACATTTGTTAGCTAGGTATATCATGCATTCATGCTTTTACTATCATAGGCTACATTAGGTCTATGGTCATGGATTTTGAGCGCGTATTAAATTTGGAGTTGTCATGGTCACTTTTATAATGCCGATTGAGATTATCAAGCTTATCCGAAATTCATATTTTCAGACAATAGTGTCACTATGTAATGTCGTTCGATGGTTGTCAGACAATGATCCATGGGGCTGGTCACATAAATGATTTATTCTTATAAGAAACACAGTAATCACTTCATTATAAGGGTATATGTGATGAATATCTCTTCGTACCAGCACGTTGAACATTAGATGTAGATCACATACCTATCCAAGTCTCCATCCCGTTCCTTTGCAGATTGCTTTTTCCCCAAATAGCCCAAAGTGGAAGAAATCATATCCACATCCTTTTCGACTAGTATGCTGCACAGCTAATGAGTGCTCACTGTTCTCAATGGGATGTCCCTGTCCCGTTCAAGTCATGAGCCCTGGTCACATTAACAACTGTTGGTCGTCTGAATCCAGTAAGCAGCTTTCCGTGCTTCCGCGGCTGATGATTCAAACCACAACTTGCTCAACGAGATTATGATTGGCGAAGTTTGGCAGAGAAATTATTGCTGAGCTGAACCTTTTGCTTTTTCCCAGAATACGAGGCTTTCCGGAAGTAATCATAGACGAAATCCTGTTTTCTCAGCAGAAGATACTTTGCATCCAAATTCATGACCATTCCAAGAGCCACGAGACAACACCTTGCACAGTGGAAGTGAATATGTCATTCTATATTGTTATATTTGTTCTTTTGTGTCTGTCTTCCGAACAGCCATTCGCTTATACTTCTTTACAGTTTAGTTTAGGTGTTTGTCGTGATTTACTCCGTATAAGAGATGGGTATCTATAGAGATTTCCCCCTTGAAGTTGCTTACGAACTTATAGGTATAGCATTAATTCGTGTTGCATACTATTGGGTCGCCAGCTTATTGCTGCGCAGTTCCTAATATACTTATGCATGTAGCATAAGCATCAGACATGTCTCGCGTATGTTGCAAGGAGTAAATCTTCGCATATCTTTGTTATCCCTTTTCAGCTTGGACTATCAACTAGCAAACTGGAACTAACCACCTGTCTCCATAAGCACTAGGAGGGCTTAGACTGTAGTGACCTCTGCGTGTGAAGTTTGAAGAAGCTACATATCCTTTGCAAAGCATCCACTTGATCACCAAGGTAGTGGACCGCTCAGGCCTCATTCTTCTTATGGACTAACCAGGTTGTTGGTGCTCATATGTTACTACCACAATAATCTTTTCGACGATGAAATTTAACAACCCAACGACCAAACAGAGAACATTATGGGACAGAATGCAAGCTAGTGACTCCCGGGAGTCATTTTTCGGCAAATGAAAAGTACGTGCTTACGTGGGGCAATATATGTTCCAGTGAAGATCCAAGCAAGGGATAGATGCTAGAGGACAAATGCATTCCTAGTTCTGGTCCGTATTTCAGATGCGCCACGAATACATGTCAGATCACCAAGTTCCAGGCCAGCTGATAATATAGCATTCCAGACCCAATTTGTGATTAAAAACTTCTAGCCCCTGACCATTTTGTGTGACTTGAAGACCATGTTTGCAGGGAAGTGGCGTATATAAGATCCTTTCGTATCCGAGATATACATCGATCCCTAGAGACCTCTTTCAAAGGCAAGACATTGATATCTTCATCATGCGTTCTCTCGTCTTCACAGCAGTTTCATGTCTCCCTGCCATTATAGCAGCGGCAAATCCTCCCGATCTTGGTTTCGACAAACTCTGGTCCTTGGAAAACAATATCTGGACGAACTTCCTTTACCCAGCTAATCTGAAGCAAATCAACGCAACGGATGACTCCGTTTTCACCGAAGATGTACGCTCCAAACCCCAGCCTAGAGTTCCCTACCTATGCATAGATACTAACAGAAACAAGGTCCAAGGACGTGTCGATATTACACGCACCTTTCCCGGCCGAGAGCTGAACAACGAATACATCTTCGGCCTTTTCTCGCAGCCAGAATCCCTCAGTTTGACTGGTGTCGCCATTAACTACACCATCACACAGTTCGTTGCCAACCAGAATATGGCCTCGGCTACGACAGTGATCACTTTCAACTCGACTTCGTTTGGTGTTCTTCTCCCGCTTACTGTTGACTCATGGATGGCCTTCAATGAAGATGGCAAGGTCACCCAATATGATGCGACCTTCCGTTGGTTCGACTGGTTCGTTAAGACACTGTTTGAAGCTGCGGCGGTCAAGTTCAACACGACGGATCCAGTTGTGGTCAAGAGCACACTGACTGAGCTGTTGGCGAGGGCTATCTGTGAGACGAGTGACAAGTACTGCACGGGTGATAATAAGCAGTATGACAGTCAAGAACAATGTATGCAAGTCTTGACGAAGGAGAAGAGGTTCGGAGACCCGTATGAGTTGGGAAGGGATACCTTACTTTGTCGGGAGGTGCACAAGCATATGGTGCAGTATCGACCAACAGAGCATTGCCCACATATTGGACCGAGTGGAGGAGACATGTGCGTGGATGACAAGTCTTACGTGCAGACAGTTCTGGAGTCATACTTTCCCCAGTCGTGGATTGCCAATGGTTATGGGGATGATAACATCTGGGTGAAGAAGTAAAGTGAGGGAATTAACGAAGGATATGTATGGTAGCTAGTTTAATCATTAATATGTAGCGATCCAATTCATTCGTGTTTTTCTCTTTCCGCAAGAGTTCAAAGCTCAGAAGAGTATAAGTCATCCTCTTCTGAGAATTGTATACTCGACATACTTGGCGTACTAATGTAAAGGACAGATGCCGGCTCTAAAGCCAGTCTTTATATTCGAAACCAAGTGCACGACTTCTCGATTCTCTAATGGTTTATTCTCCGCTTTCTCACCTAGGGTTACTATAAAAGTAGCACTTTGATAGCTCTTTCGGTTCACTCTCATCACTAGGCTAGACTCGACAGGAACGGATACATGACGTCCAAAGCGATACGGAGCGAGGCACTTGAGATGTGAACTAACTCTACGCATAGGGAATTAACTAGGCCACGTTGTGAGAGATATTAATTCCAAGAAAAGGTTATATAAATGCCGCAATGGAACGGACCGGTACACAGAAAATGCCGCAAACTTGCGTGGTTCATGCACGCCAAGTACTGTAATTACCGCCGGTCGGTAAGATTGAAATCGATACGACCTTGAGGGTTATGGATTCGGCGATTGCGATTGCGATTGCGACAGATCCGCCGCAACTGGTGCTATCTGATAACCTCCGTCACTTGCTTTGCTTCGTTAAATAACCTCCGTGAAGGATATATTCCTCCTCACCTGCTGATTAAGATATTCACTTTCGATCAGATCTCCGTTCATCGCAAAAGAGGCAAGCAATTCCTCGGAATATCCAGCTGTGAAGTCATCATTTACTTCCGAACCTTTTTTCCTCCGAACCCGGCGGTCCTCACGAGACAGCAGTTCCGCAGCAGCTACACCACGATTACGATGGTTCCTTGACTAAAAGCAGAGTCCTCGCGTTCTCTCGGTTACTGCGATATTTTATTTCACCACCATGCTGCCCAGGGCAGCCCGACCGCCGTGCCTGCGTGTCCCCGGACACTTCGCACACCGCGGTCCCGCAGTCCCGCGCTCCACGCCGCGGATAAGTACACGGCATAGCATTCAGTTCAGAGTATTCTCGACAAGCAAAGGTCTCTTGAACAAAAATGCTACTTCAGAACCAAAGACGCCCATTTCCGGTTCTCCGCTCGCCCCTCAATCAGCGGACCAGAAAACGAAGAATGCACAAAATGCCGCGGGCACGCCGAAGAGAGATCTTCTAAGCGAAACTATGGTGGGAAAGCAGGAACAAAGGAAGGCAGATTGGGCGATCATGAAAGAAATGGCCAAATACCTCTGGCCTAAGGTAAGGCCTGAAGCGGTCGTGGACTGGGGAACGTTTGGCATTAATTGTGATACCATAGGATGATTGGGGTACGAAGCTGCGCGTCGGAACCGCCCTGTCGTTACTAGTTGGAGCAAAGGTCGGTAACAATTCCATAGTCACCCTAGTTTCTACAATTGGGGCTTACCTTGTGGGTTCTAGATTCTCAACGTGAATGTGCCATTTTACTTCAAGAGCATTGTCGACTCGATGAATGTGGACTTTGCCGCAATTGGCGGGACGGCGTATACAGTTGCGGGCTCTATGATCATAGCTTGTAAGCGAAGCATACACATACAACGCAGGACCCCTGTCTAACGGCAGCCTTCCAGATGGTGTTACCAGGATTGGCGCTACACTTTTCCAAGAACTTCGAAACGCCGTATTCGCTAGCGTTGCCCAGAAGGCAATCCGCAGAGTTGCACGAAATGTGTTCGAGCATCTGTTACGACTGGACCTCAATTTCCACCTTAGCAGACAAACCGGTGGCTTGACTCGGGCAATTGATCGCGGAACGAAAGGCATCAGCTTCCTATTGACATCGATGGTCTTCCACGTCGTTCCTACTGCTCTTGAGATATCTCTTGTGTGCGGAATATTGGTACTGTTTAAACGTACATAACACAAACCTGGACTTTCGTTGACGTATCGGCAGACATATCAATATGGCGCGCAATTTGCTGCGATCACGGCTGCTACCATGGTAGCATACTCTGCTTTCACAATAACAACTACTGCATGGAGAACCAAGTTCCGGAAACAGGCCAATGCTGCGGATAATCGCGGTGCCACAGTAGCCGTGGATTCTTTGATCAACTACGAGGCTGTCAAGTACTTTAACAACGAGAAATTTGAGGTCGCACGGTATGATAAAGCGCTTAAAGCTTATGAAGACGCCTCTATCAAGGTAACGACGTCGTTGGCTTTTCTCAATTCCGGTCAGAACATGATTTTTTCAAGTGCACTTGCCGGCATGATGTACCTCGCGGCAAATGGAGTCGCCAGTGGTTCGTTGACTGTTGGAGACCTGGTTATGGTCAATCAGCTTGTCTTCCAACTGTCAGTACCTCTGAACTTCCTTGGTTCTGTGTACCGTGAATTACGTCAGTCTTTGCTGGACATGGAGACCCTATTCAACCTGCAGAAGGTCAATGTGAATATCACGGAAAAGCCGAATGCGAAACCCCTGCAGCTCCACCGCGGCGGGGAGATCAAATTCGAGAATGTGACTTTTGGTTATCACCCGGACCGCCCTATCCTCAAGAACGCAAGCTTTACGATTCCTGCTGGCCAGAAGTTTGCTATCGTGGGACCCAGTGGCTGTGGCAAGTCGACCATCCTGAGACTACTGTTCCGGTACTATGATGTCCAAGAGGGCCGCATTCTAGTTGATGGTCAGGACGTGCGGGATGTGACTCTCGAAAGCTTACGGAAAGCCATTGGTGTTGTGCCCCAGGATACCCCGCTCTTCAATGACTCGATCGCACACAACATTCGCTACGGAAGAATCGACGCTACTGATGAAGAAGTGCGCAAGGCAGCACAGCGGGCGCACATCCACGAACTTATCGAGAAACTACCCGAGGGATACAAGACCGCTGTTGGTGAACGAGGAATGATGATATCCGGTGGTGAAAAGCAGCGGTTAGCTATCTCACGACTGATATTGAAGGACCCTGAACTCCTGTTCTTCGATGAAGCTGTAGGTCCTTGTTAGAAAATTCTATTCTGACGGGTAACTGACTGACCAATACAGACATCGGCTCTTGACACATACACGGAGCAGGCCTTATTACAGAACATCAACAGCGTCCTCAAAGACAAGGCACGCACAAGCGTTTTTGTGGCTCATCGACTGCGAACAATCTGTGACAGCGACCAAATCCTTGTACTAAAGGAGGGCCGCGTGGCAGAAACAGGGTCGCATCGTGAACTTCTTGAGCTCGATGGCATCTATGCTGAGCTTTGGAACGGTAAGGAGCCCATCGTTTGCCTCTGTTTGGTTTACTGAATTGAAAGCTAACATATCGCCTGCATTATATAGCCCAAGAAATGTCTTTTGCGCAAGATCCAGAGAGCGAAGGTAATGCCGAGCTTGAGGAAGGTGCTGGACAAGAGGTGCTGCCAGACTCTAGACAAAAGTGAGCTGTTTAGAGAACTAGACTCCGGAGTTTGGTAGTTGCTGGTTCAATTTTGCGTAAATTTAGTTTGGACTCAGGGAAGGTTCTATGTCTATAGACCATTTAATTCTTGTAAACTCTTTGAAGCTGTCCCAAGATTACGTGTAGTGCTAGACTGTTGGATGTCAGACTGTATGTACACAGTGCAACAAATTTCCTGTCCGGATGACGAAATACCAACCTAATCAAAGCTGCATTCGGTACCGTTCCTTGGGAAACTAACGGCAAGCTTTGGTCCAGTTTTATGTGGAGATCAAAGAACAGTGCCGAATCAGCGATGCGGCACCCAAGTGGATGGGACATCAACGATCATAGTGCCGTACTCCGTCCCAAGGTTCTCCATACTCCCAAACGCATGGATGGTCCGAACGAACCCGGAGGACGGGGGCATATGCCACGATTAATGATTGAGCAAGCTTGGACTGCTCGAACGCTGTCTGTGATAGATTAGCAAGGAACTAGAACGCGTTCAGGGGTGTTAGAGTGAGTCTAGTGAATATAATAGGCCATAGTCGGCTGGTTAGTGCGGGATTAATATCAGATAGTGAGCAGTGATTCGGGCCAACTGACGGCCCGAGGACGGGGCCAACCCCTGGCTAGACCGGAAACGGGCTAGTGGCGAACCCCCCGGCCAACCCACGTTTTTTTGCCCCTCTCGGTTCAGTGAGCGCGACGTACGACCGGTCTTTCTAGACTCCCGTCAAAACTTCGCTTCTTCTGTGACCCATCTTCTTTTCTTTCTCTTTTAGTTCTTTTTCCCTCCCTTCCCGTTCCATCTTACCCATACGATTTTCTTTCTGTCTGTCTTTCTTTGTCTTGCGGTAGCACGCATAGTTTCTAGTGGCTTATTGACGCACCACGTCATTCGTCGACTTACCCACATTCCTTCACCCATCAGTCTTTTGACGCTACACCAACTATCCTTTCTGAACCACTCATTATTAGATTACTATTGGTTGCATATCACATTGGAGTGTTTGCCCTCCCGCCCACGGCTTGCTCCCCCCAGGATTATTGATTCCGCTCCTTCGTCTCCCAACTTTTTCTTTCTTTCTTTCCTTTCCTTTTTCTCTCTCTTCTCCATCCGGCGATTGGTCTCCGCCTCACTGTCCTGGTATCCGATACCTCTTATCAATCTTTCTTTCTTTTTCTGTTATAGAACTAGACAGTAGCTCCACCAGGTAAGGCCTTGTCGCTTTTGTTCGGCTCTCTTTCCCTCCGCCGTTCTCCTGAGTAGAACCGAGTCAAACCACCAAGCCGAGCGTTGCCATCATTGTTTCTCTTCGCTAATTCGTATTATCAGCACTTCTAGAGAAGCAATAAGCTCTTATTTACAATCATTATCCATTACTATCACTATCGTTCCCTTCCGAAACCAGCGCCTACTTCCGTTTGCGGCGTCGCAATTCCATCACCTACCGAACCATCTCTGCATACCCACCCGAAATCAATTCAATTGACCGTTTAGTCAAGTACTTGTGAAATACCAACAGGGTTAGAAGTTTTTTCTCGCAATCTTCATATACACAATGGGTCTCATCGAGAAGCTACAAGCAAGTATGTGTCCTACGCGATCTCGACCTCCGACTTACAGAGAGAAATGGTCACAACTATCCGAGTTAGAGCCTCGTTGCTAACAGCTTTTCTGCTTAGAAATCGAACTTTATCGTCTAGAGCAGCGTTACGCTCGTCGCAAACACCGCAGTACATTCTCAGGTGTCCAGTATGTCGACGGTGAATATGTGTACACCAACGGATCGAACTCGCCAGGGTCAGTCTCCAAGCACTCCACAGGCAGTTACTGGAAATCCCCTACGTGGGGTGTATCATCCACCGATTCACGTTGGCGGTGACGAAATCATTTAAACTCGATGTTTTTCTGCTCTTGCTTTTGACTATATATCCTCGGCATTACGTCTCGTGTGGAGGATGTGACGACACTTCCGACCGTTATATGTCCCGCTATTTCATTCATGGTTGAGAAATGAACGAAAGACAAAAGTTCATGCTTTCTTTTATCTGAGAGGGCAAATTGGACCGGCCTGCTTCTCGGTCTGAGACACAAGCAGCAACCCTTGACCCCCTTCGGCACGATCCGATTAACCTTGCATGCTTAACCACGCAGAATCCTGTACAGTACCCCGCAGGACAGGCATGCGCGTCCATTTCTCAGTCTGACTGACGTCATTTGTACTTTGGCATTTTATTTTTGGTATCACCGGAGTCTTTTTGGGTTTCTACTTCACGCTGTGTGCCTTGCACGATCTGGTTCGATCTTCTTTGTCCTATCTTCTTCGACTTCAACTTACCTAGCGTTGAGATTCACTTTTGGTATAGCAAAAGGTACAGGGCTATGGTGGATTTTTTTTTATTCTTTGATTCGTCTATACTTTCTCTCGACTTGAGCGACTTGATTCTTAGCTTGTCTGAGCTTCCCTTCTCTTTAAATACTTGACCCTTCAACTGTACATACATTCTATACGCGCTTCTTTGAAAATCCGAGAAAAGATGCAATGACCACTTAGTCATAGATCTAAGGCTAGACATGAAAAAACGCTAGATTTGTATAACAGACGCGCGTGATACCTCAGACAAGTGGCAGCATAACATTCTCGAGGAACGCCGTAAACAAGCACTGTACACGGTAACAGACGAGAAAACCTCCGTGTAACTGCATCAGAAAAAAGCGAATATTGTCACAAACAGCATCCTGTCAACAGAGCGAACAATCCCAATCACCGTTTCGATTTCCTACTCCCTATACCTAGTCGACCTAAATTAGGAAGACTGGTTTTATGTCTATGCGCGGCACCCAGGATAGAACCACCCTTTTGGTTTCCCACATCAGCAGGACTACGCCGTCCCTCTGCACCAGCTCCAAGGCCTAGGCCTGTCCGCGGTGTATCGGGGAGAGTTGCCCGTTCCTTGTTCCGCGCTTGGTCTGCAGCAGAGAGGGCGGCAGCTAACGATTGACCCTGGAAGCCGGCCACGCCATCGTCGAAGGGACGCTCTCTTGCACGTAGGGCTCGGCGGGCCCTTTCCTGTACGGTTTTGAATTTTTCAAGTAGTTCGACCCAGCGGATGGAGTTCTCTTCGCGTTTGGAGCGGCTGCCTGTCGAGCGATCGTAGGCGCCTGAGCCGGAGGCTGAAACCATCGTGGAACTGTGAGAGTCTTGTCAGCATGAAAGTATTTGGGGCTGACTTTCATTCTTGTGGGTGCTTACAGTCGAGGTGTATGGAGAAGGCCAATGTTGCTAACACTGTTTAAACGATTCTTTAGAGCCGCGAAGGCAGAGCTCTGTGGAAGAAGCATGAGGACACCGTAGAGGCATTTGTAGAGATATGGATAACTTTCTGGTTCAAGCAGTTGAAGTCGGAGATCTAGCAGCACATGAGCGCTCATCAATAAAGGGAACAGAAAATAACCTGAAGGACCAAAAAAGAAACAACTTACAGGTGAAGACAGGAGACTCCAACAGCTGGACCAGCTTATCGATTTGGATCAGATTATTGACAGTCATTTCAAGCTCGGCACTGAGAGATTTGGTTAGAACACTTTAGCAAGCATAGATTTTTCCATACTGACAAGACTTGAAGAAGGTTGTAGGCTTGCTCATATGCTTGTGCAAGCAGACACAGTGAAAATGTGGAGACAGAATTGTGACACCAAGACCTGAATAAAGCCACAAAGAACATCTGGCCCTCCTATGCCGATTGTTAGTGACAACATCCAAATGTGGGCTGAAGGGTCTGTTACTCTGGTGTCCAGGTTCCGTAACCTTTTTCGCAGTCCGGAGAGCTCGGGCGCGGTAATCAGGTTATTGTTTAGATTTTGTACCATAATACTAGCGAATTCGAGGTCCTAAATTGCGATAGGGATTTAGCACGTGCGTCAGCCCTTTCTGCAAGGCAAACTGACCTCTTCCTTTTCAAGACAGTCGGCTAGAGTTCTGTAAATGCGCTCCGGGCTCAAGTTCATACAAAGCTGGCGGATAATGAGGTTTCCGCGGACCTCTAGTAAATGCCTATCGGTGGAGAACAGTTGGAGGAGGTTCACCATAAAGGACTTGAAATAGCTATCCTCGCTATTCCGCGATATTTGGGATAAGAGCTGAAGATCCTTCGTCACCACTGCCTCCGCTGGATCGGACAGTGTCTTAAGCAAAGCAGGAAACGTTCCATCGTTGAATGCCACCACCTTTTTAGGAGCCTTCCGGTGCAACATTATCAACCAAGAGAGGGCGGCTACTCTAGTAGCTTCGTTCTCGTTCAAGAACTGCAGTGTAAGCGAGTTGACAGCCGAAGCATAATCAAGATCGGCAGGCGGCACTGGTGTGGACATGACACTGCTCCGAGGTGTTTGTTCTTGTGTAGACTCCTGCACCGATTGCTTCCTAGAGGCGGTGATGGATACATCAGAAGGTTTGGCGTTTGGTGCAGATTCTCTCCTCTCAGTCTCTTTATTGGGCGTGGAGGCTAGTTTCGAAGATGATGACTGTCGTGTCTCATCCGATAATGTGTCTTCGGATAGAGACACAATATACTCTAGCAACGATGTGTTGACTCGATTTGCGGCCTGCCGCACTTGGTCTGAGCCACTGGACATAGCTGGAAGTACTTGGGTCAAAAGACGTGGAACGAATGGGAGTATGTCTTCGGGGCTAATTTCGAAGAAACTATCGATCCATCGCAGCGCTGTCAACTGCATCTCCTCCTCTACTGGCTGTAAGTCTAAGACCGTTAAGTGGAATCATGCTCAGAACTTCTCACCATAAGATGTGTCAACGAAGCCTACCAAGATGTCTAGTATCTTGGGGTAATCTATTTGGACATCCTGTCCTGGAATCCAATCTCCGTCGGCATGCAAGCCGTCTTCATCAACTGTAGAACCAAACTCAGAATCTTCTATCGCAATATCATTGGTTTCAGCTTCGGTTTCGGTCTCGGTTTCGGCGGCAACCGTCTGGTCGATAGTTGTGCTGACACTGTCACTCGTAGTTGATTGTCTATTCTCGCTTCCTTGACCCTTCCGACTCTCTTCGATGCCTTTCTTGAGACGAGCGATTCTCTTGATTTCTGACAGAAACCTATCAAGCAGATTTTGGGTGGCAACATTCACGTCTCTATTAGGGTCACCAAGGAATTTGATCAGACCCCCCAGGAATTCTGGCAAGTATGAAACAAGCTCCAGGTCGGGTATCGTGTCCAACAAAGTTAACCATGATACCAGAAACATCCGAGTGAACGGGCTGATGACATGTATTCGTTCTTTGAGTAATGGTATAAATTTTGGAAGAGAAAATGCCGTTGGAAGGTCAGGGTCTTCCAACGCTTCGGGATCTGTCTCTTGCTTCTCGGAAAGCTGCAAGACCGAAACATAAGATGCGGCGGATTCAGATACGATGTCTTTAACAAGTCTATCAAGGAGCTCTGCGCCATTTTTGACTGAAAGCTCCGAATCGGACGCCAACTAGGAACTTACGTTAGTTGGGGAACAGGCAATAAGGCCGAGGCGAGGACAGCGGGGAAATAAAGCTAATATTCAGCCCGCTCACCTTACTCAACGCATCAAAGATCTCATTATAAAACAACAAAATCTCTCCCTTAGCAACTTTGGCAATGTTATACATGCTCTCACAAGCGTAGTACCTGACTCGCGCATCTTGGTCGGAGAAGCAAGCTAGCACTGGGGGTACAATTTCCTTGAGGTACGGCGCAACACCTTCCTAGTATCCTATTCTCAGTAACGACAGTGCAGATGCTGCATCCCCGGCATGCTCACCGATCCAAGCGCGATGGAGGCCGCGGCCAACCCGATTAAGCCACCATTTCTCGCATGAGGCTGATGTACCGCGTAGGCGTAGTCATGGCATAACTGATCGACAATTCTTTGAATAT
Organism: Aspergillus flavus; assembly: GCF_009017415.1. Lineage (NCBI taxonomy): Eukaryota > Fungi > Ascomycota > Eurotiomycetes > Eurotiales > Aspergillaceae > Aspergillus > Aspergillus flavus. The sequence goes on along the minus strand of NC_092409.1, from coordinate 3,223,364 downwards.
CTTCATGTGCTCCTTTGAAAACGGCATCTCGGACAACTTTCTCAAGCCTATATCATAGCCTCCGTCAGCACGTATTGCTTTGCAGAAGCACTTTAGCAGCTTTCATTGTTCTTACTCCAAGGCTCCCTGTTTCCTCCGATCATAGAGCTTATCATTCAGCAAACGCTGAATGGAGGATTCCATCGCTTAGAGAAGCATCCAGCGCAGAAAGTTACGTCACACGGTGTAGATTACTCGACGATGATGATGCTCATGATGGAAAAGCGACGTCTAGCCGGGCGGTGGGTCAAGAGCTCTAAACTAGTTGTAGCTATTCGGGGCCATGGGTCTCGGGACGAGTTAAACTTGTTGAAAGTTTCACAGAATGAATAGGAACTTATTCTCAAACAATAAAAGGGGGGAAACAAGGAAGGTGTGTTAATTTGTACGAAGATAGCCAGTTCCCTGTGAGCTGCAGCAGCAGTCAAGATATCAATGTGGGGATTTAGTCTCAGTTAAAAAAAAAAACAGATGTGTTGGCAGCCATAAATGTTGCCTTAACCTTAGCCTGAAGTGGGAACTGCGTTGTGACGTAAGGCTAGTGAGTGGTTACCCTTCTGAATTTTATTTTATTTACTGGTCCCGGGGCTGTAAATTAGTACTAGGAGACACACTCCATTGTACTTGTATCCGTACCTCTGCAAGTGAATCTTACCGCTATCCTCTATCGTCACAGGCGCCAAGGCCAACCACCAAACGCTTTCCCCGATCAGGAACCAAAGAATTTACGATACAGTCTTTGGTACCGCTGCGGAGAACTTGAACCTGCGGGCAATTGACAGACAATCTCAATCCTTCCCCCTCCTCATACACCTCTTCCGGTCCATTTCCTCAGGCATGACAATGAGTCAACCTTTGAGGCGAGGTGTACGGGCTGTGTCCTGGACCCGAGTCCTCCCTCCGCGGGCGCGACAAGGGCAGACAAGATGCCTTCAGATTCGCGCCGCGGCCGCGGAACAGCCATCTTCGGCCAACGGAAACAATCTGCCTGTTGTCGGCACTCCTAGTTCAGCTGAGTCTGCCGGTATGTTATTCTACTTCTATAATTCCAGGGACGGTACAAGAGGTGCTTGTCCGGCGATTTGAACCAAGGACTCCTACTGATGGTTTAACACATGCAGATGCGCGATTCGACGTTATCGGCGCTCCATACTCCTTATTGTCCGTCTCTCTATCCGCTTCGCAGAATCTCTTCACCCGACGAGGAACATTGGTAGGACTGAGCGGGAAAGCCGATAATGTATGAGATAGTTCCACGTTTTGCGATTCGAGATTCAACGATAGGTCTATTGACGGTTACTGGTGCCTTATCAGGTGGTTTCTACATTGAGCGTTCTGGAGCCATTCCGGAGAGCGGTTGTCGGTGTGCCATTTCTCTATCAGAAGGTTCGCTTGGCCCTTTCGACATCAGCAACGGGAATATGAAACTGACACCTGGGTAGGTCTCGTCGGCTAGCCCGGTAACTGCCTTGGTTTCTGTTCGGTCGCCTACCACGTCCTTCGCTGTTGTACACCTGGATGGGTCCGTCGATTGGATGGTGGCGCAGAGACGTGCGTTGCTTGCCTGGACCGGCCGTTCCCTTTCTATTAAGCCGACTATCAACACAAGCCTGGTTTGTTAATCCGATAGGGACGTCGTCTATTGAAAGGCCAAGCTGACTTGCGCAGAGCGTGTCACACTGGGGTAGCTCCGAAGTGACTGGCAGAGGATTGCTAGCATTAGTCGGTGCGGGTCAGTTATACCAGGTCGAGGTAAAGGCCGGAGAGCAATACATCGTCCACCCAAGGTATGGTTGCATATACCCATCGATATCACTACTTTGAAGCATGCTAACACAGTCAAGCAATGTCGTGGCTTACACAATGACAAACAACCCCCCTCGTCCTTACCGCTTCAAATCCACAACCTTGAAATTCCAGGTTCCAGGTCTCAAGGGCTGGCCGAGCTTTATCCAGGATTCGAAATTCATTCGGGATATGTCGGGTTCCGATACCTGGAAAACCGCGATGAATATCTTCCATAAAATTCGTACTTGGTCTCGGATGACCATCTGGGGAGACAGGGTATGCCTTGAACACTGATTTGAATGGTACGATGGTGCTAATGTTGCTACCAGCTCTTCCTGCAATTTGATGGCCCCGCGACTATTCTCATACAAACCCGTGGCCCCCGTATTAATGAAGTTCTCACCTCGCACGAAGTCAATGAGATTGCAAGCGCCCCGAGAGGACTAACCATTGGACCTGCAAAGCCCGCAGAGGAAAAGAAGCCGTCTGCCGACGAGGAGTATCGGAAGGCGGCCGAGGAGGCTGTCAATGCTGCCCCCGCACCCACGAGGACCGTTGAACAATTAGAACAGGAGATCAGAGGGTCAGCGCAAAGCATTGCCACTCTTACGAAGGAAGGCAAGGTGATCTTTGAGAAACCTGGCCAACAAAACTAAAGTGTAACGTTTGACATCAACTGTCCCAGTTGGGGCATGATAAGGCGCTCATTCTAAAATTTCTTATTGCAGGCTGAATGTATTATAGGTAGCATACTCCAGGTTTCAACAATTTTTTTTTCTCCTCACTGGGCATGGAAATCATTTCGTGCTATGTCTTCTGCACAATCAACCATTTGACCTTACCACTCTTCTGGAATAAAACCATGGACTTGTTTCTGCAATGGCCAGCAGACTGTCATATGGATAATAGGCAGTGCAACGTTGAATAAGCAAATATGCAAGGGCTATGGCTCCCTTCGTTCGGCTGCTTTCTCCGGTGTCAGCTGTTCCAGCCCTATCTTGTGCTGGGCAATGTAACCCAATAACGTCAAGACTTGAAAATCTATCCCTTGATTCAGAGCCAGGTTTTTCAATGCCACGGTTACCAGTAGAACATTAAGACATGAGGAATGTGAACTCAATGTTGTGGAAAACAAACGTGCAATTGACTCCCCGAGCGAAAAGAATTCTGCTCGAGAATACAGTTTATCTGTCGACAGTTCGATCCAAGCGCGACTGGATTCTCTTTTGCATTCGCTCTGTCAAGCCGTATGTCCTCAGTAAACTAACATCCTTCAGGCAGATCCGATCCCGCAGATTGTCTCTCCCCTCCAGTTGTTCGGCATTACTCATTCGTTAGTCCTATGAGTCGCATAACTTAATCTTGATCATTACCGCGTCGTCACAGAACCCAGTCGTTCACTCCTATTACAAGCCACCAAACTATATAGTTGATCAACATGCCGTCAATTCCAGAGATACAACACTCCGCCGAAAGCGTCGTTACCGAAAGTATAGAACAATCTCCATCAACAACGCCTGTCTATTCTTCAAGTGCCCATTTGAACCCGGAAGACGCGAAGCAAGAACATCCACATAAGGAAATCCAGCCGGGTCCACAAACAATTCTTGAAGATGAGTCTAGTCAAACCGGGGATCCGGAGAAATCAGGCGCGACTACCCAGTCTGTGCCAGCTAAAGCCCCAGATGCACCCCCGGATGGTGGCCTCAAGGCATGGATGGTAGTGCTCGGTGCCTTCTGTGGGTTGTTTGTCAGTTTTGGGTGGATCAATTGTGAGTAGCTTCTGGGCTCTGTGCCCTTTGATATTTGTTGGGCCTGGAGCACGATCTGAATTATGCTGACACCAAGATGTGTAGGTATTGGTGTCTTCCTGGACTACTATAAAACCCATCAGCTACAGGACTTGCCAACCAGCACAGTAACGTGGATCACTTCGTTGGAGATTTTCATGATGTTTTTCGGGGTGCGTACACTATGTTCCGGTGTTAGTAAAAGCGAGGCATTGACGGTTCTAACTCCAAACAGGGTCCCATCGTAGGAGTATTCTTTGACAATTTCGGTCCCCGCTGGGTTCTGATAGCCGGCACATTCTTCCACGTCTTCGGGCTGATGATGGTGTCCATCTCGAAAGAATACTACCAATTCATCCTCGCGCAAGGTGTCTGCAGCCCTATCGGAACAAGTGCCATCTTCCACGGCTGTCTCACCTCCGTGAGCACCTGGTTTCGGCGGCGTCGTGCCCTGGCTCTAGGCGTCACTACTTGCGGCTCAAGCGTCGGAGGAGTAATCTTCCCTATCATGGTAGCTCGACTCATCCCCATAGTAGGATTTGGCTGGACAATGAGGATCTGCGGATTCCTCAGTCTAGGGCTCCTGGTTATTGCCAACCTCACGGTACAATCGCGACTCCAACATCACCGGAAGCCATTCCGACCATTGGATTTCGTTCGCCCACTCCGCGAGCTCCCTTTCGTGCTTACCACGGCCGGAACCTTTTTTGTATACTGGGGCTTATTCTTGCCGTTCGCTTTCATCCCAACTCAAGCCGAGCGGTACGGCATGTCGTCCTATCTGGCATCTTACTTAATCCCGATTCTCAACGCAGCCAGGTATATATTTCTTGTCTCATATCACATACCCATATGCTAATCAACTGTACAGTATTCTCGGCCGTCTCGTGCCGCCCTATCTGGCAGATCTTTTCGGCAGATTCAACCTAATGATGTTAACCTCCCTGTTCTCGGTCATTATCGTTCTCGCTCTATGGCTTCCATCGCGAAGCAACGCTCCTGCCATCGTGTTCACTTCTCTTTACGGTTTCAGCTCCGGTGCTGCTGTCTCCCTTGCGCCAGCGCTAGTCGCTCAGATCTCGGATCTGCGCGAGATTGGAGTTCGTAGTGGAACGTATTTCTGCATTGTATCTTTTGCCGCTTTGACAGGTATGCCGATTGCAGGTGCTCTGTTGCCTGATCCCTTACATGGGTCGTACTTGAAGTTGGAGATTTTCTGTGGTGTGGTGATGTTCGGTGGAGTTGTGTTTTATATCCTGGCCAAGGGAAGAATTAGCGGTTGGGGGCTTATGCATAAAGTCTAAGGAGTTAGTAGTAGGCATAAGTTGGGGTTTTGGTAGATATGTCTCAATTAAGGTAATGTAATGTTTGTGGGGTGGTGAGTTTGATGCAGAAAATGTTGAGGAAAATGAATCGTATTCTAATAAGACTGAACATGCTGGGAGTATATCCAAAAAATGCAAAATACAACATCGGACAACATCTCACCCAACCAACACCGTAACACCTTCGCTGAATGAATGGTAAAAACAATATATGCATGGTCCGTGTCCGTTGCACCTGCAATGGTGCAAAATTTGCAATGAAGGATGAAATATGCAATATGCAATATGCAATATGAAGTTTGTTCAACATGCTTGTGACACCCCAACGCTCCACAGATGGAGATATCAACTTCTATATATTATGCCCTTTATGCCAAGACTCCATTTCTCATGCTTTCAACAGTCTTGACGCCGACTCCTCTTAGCGTGCTCAGTTCGGCAAGACTGTTAATCTGGACTTGTCTATCGCTGTCCTGCTCCTCCAAGTGCTGATCCATTTCGCAGAGGCAGTCAACTATAGCTTCAGCTTTCTTAACGCCAACACCTTTCAACAGCTTAATCTGGCTTACGTCGCGAGAGTTGATTATCGATAGAAGGTGGATTGTCCGGGGTGAGGGGGCTTCGTAACAGTCGACGCTAGAACCTTCATCTGACGGCGAACTGGTTTTGGTGCGTTTCTTGCGCCTCGTTTGTGTTATTTCTTCAATATCGTCGTCACTGAGTTCCTCGGCTCTATCTTCGGGATTGTACTCGCCATCCGAATCCTCAGCTTGACGCTTCAAGTTTGTTCCCACGGACTGCCTCTTGATTGAAAGAAGGCTTCCAAACTCTCTCTTGGACGCTGTGAGAGTGTGATTCCCGGTTGTGTCGGCATCTGGACAAGACTTGCTCTGGATCCGCTGCTTCAGAGTGCTGATCTTCCTTGCAAGTTTCTCGTTGTCTGGGAAGAAAGGAAGCGCGAGCTGATACATCTTCAGTGCGAAGCTATCCTCGCCACGTGCTTGGTGTTGCTTGGCCATGAGCAAAAATGACAATCCTTCGGCCCTTGCGTCTTCCGTGCCTTCGATGCGCTGCTCAAGCATTTCCAAGCGCTTTTGTACTTGTTCATTCAACTCACGGACCTGCGTTTGCCTGGACTTTTCACTGACAGCTCTTACAGCCAGAATCTCCTCTACCTTCTTTTCAACCATCTCTTCAATTTTGGCGGCAGATATATCTTCGTACTGCTTTTGTGACTGAAGGGGCTGCGTGATTCGGCTGGGCTTTAACAAGCGGTGATTAGAATCTAGGGAAGGACGCTTTGGTGGCTCAGGTTTTCTGAATTGGGTAGAATCCCTAGACCGCGGTTTGTCAGAGTAGACGTGGAACGCCTTGACTGGCTTTTCTCCAGCTTTTGACGCATCCTTGTCTTTGTTGGCAAGTGCTGGAAGGTTGACATTGGCAGTAGCGGTCAGTGGACGCAGAGGCTGCCTTAGGGCAGTCACTGAAGGACGCGCTGCTGGTCTCGGAGGCCCTTTGAACATCGGCTCGTTCTCCACCTCACGAACCTCAATCTTCTTTGTGCGGTTGGCAAAGTTCAACGAGCTTAAGGTGTCCAGGTGATAAGATTTGATGGGTGCGAGGTTGAGAATCATCACCGTCAGTCCATTGTTCTGTCCCAAGGAAAGGATTCTTGTCATCTTTGACTCTCTGTACGGGATTCTATGGTGTTTCTTGCTTATGGCTTCCACACACTGTGCCAGAACAAAAAGGCTCTTGTTAATACTCGCTGACTCAACCATGCGCTCTTTGTCATTGTCTGTTCGACGATTATCCTCTGAACCAGCTAAGTCAATGGCAGATGCTGTGCTGATCCGAGTCTTGCCACCAGAGCTGACGGCTACCTTGACGCAGAGAATTGCATGAGACCGTGACGAGTGAGCGTTTAACTATGAAAGAAGTCAGTCCTGTGGCTCACACCTGCAAGGGCTGAATGTTTGCTTACCTTTGTTGCAGATGTAGACCTGTTGGTGTTGGCCTGATCATAAAGGCTCTCGAACTCCTTCAGACTTGTACATGGCCTTTCCGTCAGGCCTACAACCACTGTCTTTCCTCCATTGTCACGCAAAGGTAGTCCTGCAAGCGTTCTCTTCTCCGGGGGCTCAAACAAGTCGAAGACCTTGTCATTGTAGATCTCGTAATAGCTCAAGGAAACGTTCACCGTCGTCTCTCCATCACCATCCTTTTCAAGCTTCCGGCTGCGTCTATATATGCTACTCAAAAGACGGGGAATGACGCCTCTGTCAGCCAGGCTTTTACCGCCCCGCATCGTGTGTGTTTTCCCGGTACCCGTGACTCCGTAGGCGAACAAGGTGACATCGAAACCATAGAATAAATGCTTAACCGTAGGTGCAACTATCCGTTCTGATCAGTATACCGTCACCATCCCAGACACAGCGAAGTATAGCACCAACCCTCGGCATCAAAGAGCTCCTGCTGTGGAGAATCCGCATCGTAGACAGCATTGAACTGAAAAGAGTATTCCTCATTCACATTCTTGGGGTTTGGAATCCGTACGATGGTATCCCGGTCCCGCAATGCCGCCAGCTTCTTTTCCTGGGAGCTCTGTTTCTCGGTCTTGCTAGGGGCGGCTTGAGTTGTAGACCCCGTACGGAGGATGATATCCAATTCCCGCTCGGATTTCAAGAGTGGCCTCACACGCGCAACGACCCGGACGCTCATCTTGTACGTCGTATGAAATTATGGAGAAAGAAGTCTCTTCCAATCCGAGTACCTGTTTGTCGTATCGAAAATGGCCGTCTGCCGTCTTTTTGCACCGTTAGGAAAGTTTCTGTCGCACTATACCTGCTGCATAGGAGGCAGATGCATGCAATCTAAACAAGAGTGAAATACACGATGAACAACTCCACCTTGTGCGTCAGGGAGCTGTCTCGCAATCTGAACTTAACGAAAATACAAAGCAAGCCCTTTTTGCATTGGCGCAGTTATGCCAGAAAACAAACAGGAGAAATCAAATATATTAAACCAATGAAACAAACAGAAAAGCAAAACAGAAAAAACTACAACAACCGATCAATGGCGTGAGCTGATGTTAGAGACAGAAGAGGCTCTGGTGAGCGACAAGGATACTTGGCTTGGTTTTGGTGCGATTGGCAGTGGTCAACGCTGTTGGCACGGCAACCTCTTTCAAAACCTCCCCCAGACATTCCACGTCACGTTATGGGGCTTCGTTTGGAGTGATTATGATAAAAAGAGCACTCAATCCTACTTTGTTATTCGTGTACTAGAATTTTATAAGAATATATTTGAGTAGTTGCTCATCCTTGTATTGGCTTGGTATCAAGCATTCCGTAGATACGATTTGCTCCTATGTTAGGCTTATAATTGGTGTTTGCAAGCACTATATATATCGGTTGTTTATGCTTGTGCCGATTCGAGATAGATCAGATTTCATGGCAAGAATATAAAGAGAGATAACCAAGTAATGGCGAATAAGAACCAAGAGCCCATTTTTATGCAACACGAGTGAATGGCTAGTATTCATCAATATTATCCACTGTAGCCTGACTGTTGTCATTTACCCCCCTTCAAGTATGAGATCATAACTCGAAGAACAACACCGAGCGAAGTTCTCCGAGCTGCTTGCTGTTATTCTCGCTAGTCGAGTAGTTTAAGTCTATCTTGATGATATACTTCATGGGAACAGTAATTTAGCTGCTCCATAATTTACCTCCGAGTCCCACCATAGAATGTGTTCTTCGTAATGGAGAGGTGTATACTATTAACCAACCTCAGGCAGTGAAGTCGGTTAGCATGCGGGGCTCTGATTGGCCGATCGGGGAGCAAGCCGCCGCAAAGGCCACCGTACACCACCATCGCCAGTTCAACGCCGTTGTCGTTCCGCTCCCACAGCTACCCCAACCTTCTCAAGGACACGTCGACTGAACCCGAGTGCAGTGTATCCGTGTGCCCTTGTCGTTCTCTCAATTTATATGGTTGGACCGTTAACGAATTTTGGCTGTTAGTACGCAGATTGCCCTGGATCATTCGTCCCCTCCTGTTTGAGACCAGTGTGTTGACCGCCAACATAGTGAGCCTGTGACGATTGCGCGACATTAACATATACTCCGGTTACCCCCTACACGAGTCCACGGAGATAATAATCCATCAGTTATCCACTACGAAATATCGAAATAGCCATTCATGGCCGCACCACAAGGGGGTTATCCTCCCCAGGAAGGGTATGGTCAACCTGCCGGATATGAGTCTCCTTCACAGCAAGCTGCGGGGCTAGCTCCTGCTCCGGCTCAACATGGAGGTAGAAAGAAACGAGCATATGCCGGTGAAGCCTTCGAGCTTGGATCCGGTGCCAATGCTGGCCTAGGAGGTCAACTACCGGCTGGTGGTACCTACGGAGGATACCCAGCTCAGCCACAAGCCGCAGGATATCAGCAACCCGTGTACGGGGCGGATCCTACTCAGATGCAAGCAGCTGCTCAAGGATATGCTGCCCCTGCAGCGCCCGCAGTCGCTCAGATGACCCAACAGTTCGGTGCGATGGGGGTGACCGACCCGCATCTGATGCCACCGCAGCCCGTTCCCCAGGCCGCCCAGGCCCCGCGACCTGTTCTCAACCATCTTTACCCGACAGACCTCCTTACACAACCATTCAATGTTGCGGAACTTGACTATCCTCCACCTCCAATTGTTTTACCTCAAGGAGTATGTACCGGAATTGGAGAAGTGTTAGTATCGGTGCTGCTAGTTACTGACTCTCTCTTAGACCAGTGTTTATCCCTCCCCTACTGCCAACTGCCCCCCTAAATATGTCCGGTCAACGCTCAACGCTGTTCCCACCACTCACTCTCTCCTCAAGAAATCCAAGCTGCCTTTCGCTCTTGTCATCCAGCCATATGGAGCGCTCCATGATTCGGAAGACCAGGTCCCAGTGATCCCAGATCAAGTTATCTCTCGTTGTCGCCGTTGCCGATCCTACATTAATCCCTTCGTGACATTCCTTGATCATGGGCACCGCTGGCGTTGCAACATGTGCAATCTGACAAATGACGTACCCCAGGCCTTTGATTGGGACACAACGCTGCAACGACCGGCGGATAGGGCATTGCGACCTGACCTCAACCATGCGGTTGTTGAGTTCGTTGCACCGCAAGAGTACATGGTGCGCCCCCCGCAGCCACTCGTCTACCTCTTCTTGATCGACGTTAGTTATGCATCTGTCACCAACGGTCTCTTGGCTACGAGTGCTCGGTGCATCAAAGAAAGTCTCGAACGTATCCCTAATGCGGACCGCCGGACGCGACTGGGTTTCATAGCGGTCGACTCCAGCCTCCACTACTTCAGCATCCCGCGCGATGGCTCAGAAAACTCGGATCCAAGGATGCTCGTTGTCAGCGATTTGGACGAGCCATTCCTCCCTATCCCTGGTGACTTGCTAGTAACTCTGAGCGAATGCCGTGAAAACATTGAAACGTTCCTGGATAAATTGCAGGAAATGTTCCAGAACACCCAAAACAATGGCTGTGCTATGGGATCGGCACTGCGTGCTGGTTACAAGTTGATCGCCCCTGTTGGAGGCAAGATGACCGTTCTTAGCTCCTCTCTTCCCAACATTGGACATGGCGCCCTGACTATGCGAGAGGACAAGAAGGTTCTGGGCACCAGCAAGGAGAGCGGTCTTCTGCAGACCGCAAACAGCTTCTACAAGAGCTTTGCTGTGGAGTGTTCGAAGGCCCAGGTCTCTGTAGATATGTTCCTCTTCTCTTCTCAGTACCAGGATGTGGCGTCTCTCAGCAACCTGCCTAGATATACTGGCGGTCAGACGTACTTCTATCCTGGATGGAACGCTGCACGGGGAGAGGATGCGATCAAGTTCGCACGGGAGTTCTCGGAATACCTCTCGTCTGAAATCGGCCTGGAGGCCGTCCTCCGTGTCCGTGCTACGACCGGTCTGCGCATGAGCACATTTTACGGTAACTTTTTCAATCGCAGTTCCGACCTCTGCGCGTTCCCTGCTTTCCCCCGCGACCAGGCCTACGTTGTTGAAGTCGCCATTGACGAGACGGTTACAAAACCTGTTGTTTGTATGCAGACCGCTGTACTTCATACTACATGCAATGGTGAGAGGAGAATTCGCGTCTTGACTCTGGCTCTTCCCACCACCCAGAGCCTTGCAGATGTCTACGCATCGGCGGACCAGCAGGCGATCGCTACTTACTTCAGCCACAAGGCTGTTGAACGGGCTCTCGGAAGTGGCCTGGAACCCGCCCGTGAAGCCCTGCAGGCCAAGGCCGTGGAGCTTCTGGCCACCTACCGAAAGGAGCTTGCTGGTGGAAGTGTGAGCGGCGGAGGCCTGCAGTTCCCTGCTAACCTGAGAGGGCTTCCTGTTCTTTTCCTCGCACTGATCAAGAATGTAGGAATCTTTATCTATCCCCACCATCCCCTTAGCCTTGGCACTGACTAACATGATGATGTAGCTTGGCCTTCGGAAATCTGCACAAATTCCGACTGATATGCGCTCCGCGGCGCTCTGCTTGCTCTCAACGCTCCCCCTCCCTCTTCTCATCCAATATATCTACCCGAAGATGTACTCTCTACACGACATGCCGGATAATGCTGGCCTGCCAGATGAGCAGACGGGCGAGATTGTTCTTCCTCCACCGGTGAACTTGTCTTCTGAGCGGGTCGTCCCATACGGTCTCTACCTCATTGACGACGGTCAGACACAGTTTCTCTGGGTGGGACGTGATGCTGTGCCACAACTTATTGTTGATGTCTTTGGCCTGCCAGACAAGTCGCAACTTCGTGTGGGCAAGCAAAACCTTCCTGACCTGGATAATGACATGAACCAGCGCGTGCGGGCAGTCATTGAGAAGAGCCGGGATCACCGGTCGAAGGGCTGCGGCAGTATTGTGGTGCCACATCTGTACGTGGTTAAGGAGGATGGAGAACCCGGTCTCCGACTGTGGGCACAGACAATGCTCGTGGAGGACCGAGCCGACCAGGGCGTCAGTCTTGTGCAATGGATGGGCAACTTACAGGAAAAGGTTTGACCCCGTTTCCTAGGCTCTCGTTCTTTCATTTTTCTCCTGTACCTGTCACCAAAACCTATGACCTGCCAAGTCATTAGGCTGACGAGGATGAACACGCCTACAGGTTGTGCAGTAATGGTAGCTTTCACAAGTTTTGGTAAATTATATGCAAGAGATATCAATATATTCCTCATTTGCCTGGATTCTCTGTACTACTAGCTTTTTTCATTTTCACTTCGGGTTATAGCTAGCGAGATATTTTAGTATTCTCCGTATGTCACTGCATAGACCGTTATCTTCTGTAGTATGTGTTACACACTCTTCGTCTTTTCTTGACAGAAAAAAAAAAAGAATTCAAATAAATGATTAATATTATATCCAAAAAAAAAAAAAAAAAAAAAAAAAAAAAAAAAAAAAAAAAAAAAAAAAAAAACCCTGCCTGCCACTGGAACCATTCCAACTAAAGCATATCTTCATACAATGCCCAGAATTCTATCTCATGGGAAAAAGCGTGCATGAGCCCCGGGCGTCTGTCAGGCCGATCATGCACAGTAGACTTTAGATCACAGCTTAGCATGTCAGCTCAGTCGACAAGGCTGTGTGCCGCAGAGCGAATCAGAGGCGAGAATGGGGAGGGCGCTGGCGACATGACGAGGGGGCATGCCAAGATATTCGGGAGATTAGACAACAAAAGGAGAGACAGAGGTGCAGTGGACTTGTGACGACTGTGATGATGAGCAGTAGCGCGAGGTGAAAGGTTGCCAAACGGCACTGCCCCCTCTCCACTAGACCAACACTTGAGACGTGGACTAAACTCCATTAGGAGGCAATTGGCGCTGGTGGCGGGTTACTTGGTGGTGGATGGCATTGAAACACTGGCCGGGATGTAGTAAGTTTTTGGGAGGGGAGACCCATCCAGAGGGAAATTGACCGTCGTTTGGGACGATGATCCATATGGCTGCTCAACAAACCCTGTCTTGGTTTTTATGATACCATAATTAGAGGCAAATTAACCTAAGAGGCAGTAGGTAGATACCGGACCCTGAGATTGCCTATGCTAATGGGGAAGTAGAATATAGGGCGTGGCGGGTCCAGTGATTAGGTATCATCCAGGTATCAAACAAGTCCTTTAGTTGATACAACTGGTATAGAGGTACCTGACTCCATTATGGGTTCTAGAGTTAGACTCCCTCTCAAATACGTGGCTGTGACGGGGTTTGTAACTTTATGGATGATTTTAGTCACTAAGTCCAACCAGTGTTGACTAGTAGCAACTAGTTGACCCCGTAGTTCAATGTCTTGTCTTTGTACCAGAGACATATTGGATTTAATGGATGTATTAGGTACCTAGAAAGTACAATACCCTATAGTATAGGTCTAGGTTATGGATCACATACTAAATACGTACATTATCCGCCGCCCCTCCCCATGATCCATCATTTACCCCCTCCAAAAAGTAGAAGAGGTTCTCCATCCTTTTTTTCGATTCGTATTTCTATTTTCCGGAATTTTTGTCGAGCCAAACAGCACTTAACTTGGTTGCTCCCCCCCAGCGGAACCAACCTTGTTGTGTGCGTGTCTTTCCTTCACCTACCTCTCCTTTTAGACCATTTCCCCCCGTATATCATCCCATATCGAGTAAAGGATTGATCCACGGTTCCATCCGATCTAGAAGATCCAAGGAATCGAACACTCTGGTTCTGGATCCTCTCCGTTGCGTCCCCTTTCCAGGATTTGGTTCTCAGCCTCGTTGTGTACGATCATCAAGAACTGACTGGTACGAATCTCTCTGTTTTCTCTTGGTCGTCGTCGTCTTCCCCTCCATTCTGCCCCACCCCACTTTTCGCTGATCCGCTCCCCGTTATTAACTTCCTACTACTGCTGCGACTATTGCGTTACTGTGATCACTGCTTGCTTCTCCTGTTCTTCCACGGTGCTGCATCTGTCAGAACACCGACTCCTAACACGTTCTACCCATTATCCAGCTCCAATCTCATTGCCGAGGTTGAAGCATCTTAGACTGATTGCTGAGGCCACGCAGGAGAGAAAGGACAAACAGTTCAGGAAGTAAAAATAGAACACAGCCTGAAACATCAAAGTCCGAGACTAAAGGACAAAGACTATTTCCGAGTCATGTACGGATGCTTCCCCGGTGGTGACGGTTGATTTGACACCTCCGATGTGATCGGCTGTGGATTCGCTCGATGTTTGAAAGTTACTAACATGTGCACTTTTAGTACACCGGATCATTCGCTTTAAGCGCCGTTCGCTATCTCTGTTAGTCCAAAGTTTTCAAATCTCGCATTCGGGGCCGTTTCAGTCATTGTCATATCTGTACCGAAATTCCTACAATCCTCGACGAATCGTTTGACAGCAGACACAACGCCATACCTACCCCGCATTCAACCAGAACGAATCCCGGAAACTGTTTCTCTATCAGAATCTCCAGGGCGTACGAACTTGCTTAAAGCGTTCCAAAAGTATTTATAAAAGGGGAGCGTATCGTTTGAACGAATGTAAGCGCATTCTCAATAAATACCGCCGGGGTTATTGTGAACCCGCCATGTTTACTGCTATGTTGTCCGCCGATGATCTATCGGATAGTTTGTGACACAACTACACAATGCCTTGCCTTGTTGCTGGGAGTCGCGGTCAAGATGACTGCCTCACTCACGGTAGTCAATGCGGAAGTGAAGCGCAGTGCATTTAGCAACCAACCACAACAGCCACAAGTCGTGTACATTCCGCTAATACGGTCTAGTTCGGACAGTCCACGAATATGGTGCAGCAACTTCCTCCCCAGGGAGGTTCACGAAAGATCTCCTTCAACGTTTCCGACCAATATGAAATTCAAGATGTCATTGGTGAAGGTGCCTACGGTGTGGTGTGGTAAGTGCCGGCGCAAGCAGAGGTGGGTGTTATGCTGACGGCCCAGCTCTGCCATCCACAAACCATCTGGTCAAAAAGTCGCCATCAAGAAGATCACTCCTTTCGACCACTCGATGTTCTGCTTGCGAACTTTGCGTGAGATGAAGCTGCTTCGCTATTTTAACCATGAAAACATCATCTCTATCCTGGATATCCAAAGACCACGCAACTATGAGAGCTTCAACGAGGTTTATCTAATCCAGGTACTTACACGCCGAATATTAGATGAAAATCATGAGACACTAATCAATCCGTAGGAGCTGATGGAGACTGACATGCACCGGGTCATTCGTACCCAAGATCTTTCGGATGATCACTGTCAATATTTTATTTACCAGACTCTACGTGCCCTCAAAGCTATGCACTCGGCCAATGTTCTTCATCGTGATCTGAAACCTTCGAACCTGCTCCTCAACGCAAATTGCGATCTGAAAGTTTGCGATTTTGGCTTGGCCCGCTCGGCCGCCTCCACAGATGATAACTCAGGGTTCATGACAGAATATGTGGCGACCAGATGGTACCGTGCGCCGGAGATTATGTTGACATTCAAGGAGTACACCAAAGCGATTGATGTGTGGAGTGTTGGTTGTATTCTCGCCGAGATGCTGAGCGGAAAACCCTTATTCCCCGGAAAGGACTGTACGTCGTTCCTTATCATATGTTGGAGACAGTCAGCTAACATATCTTCAAGATCATCACCAATTGACTCTTATTTTGGACGTTCTTGGTACACCGACAATGGAGGACTACTATGGAATCAAATCCCGACGGGCTCGGGAATACATTCGGTCTCTCCCTTTCAAAAAGAAGATCCCCTTCAAGGCGCTCTTCCCGAAGGCCAACGATTTGGCCCTGGACCTCCTGGAGAGGCTCTTGGCATTCAACCCCGCTAAGCGTATTACTGTGGAAGAAGCTTTGCGTCATCCATACCTGGAGCCGTATCATGACCCCGAAGATGAGCCCACGGCACCTCCCATCCCGGAAGGGTTCTTCGACTTTGACAAGAATAAGGATGCCCTTAGCAAGGAGCAGTTAAAGAGTGAGTTAACCTCAATTATACAAACATGCTTTGTTGTTCCTATGCTAATATTCGCAGTTCTAATCTACGAGGAGATCATGCGGTGAGCTTGCATTGGACAGCTTGTCCATCGGGAAAGACTGAATACAGGTCGGGATAAATAGGATGGGATGACCGAACCCATGCACTTAATATCTAGTTGCATAGACGACAAGCCAGGGTAACAATCGCACATCGACTATGATATTGGCTGAGTCTCATGATTGGCCCTTTTGACACGGTTTCAGGCGTCTGGTGCTTTCACTTATTTAACAGATAAGCCGGTCTTACGCTTGTCAATCTTGAGCTGGAAATACATTATGCCTAGGTTCTCAGCCAGCGTAAGATTGTGATCATCAATCATAACAACGGGTATATACAACAATACTGGTATAGATACAAACTCGACCACAGGCAAAATAGACCTATTGCCCTGCCCTATTCTTCCTCCGATTCTCCATGAATTCCACAATACCCATACCTACTCCCTCCTGACTCGGTTTCTCAGCACAAACATCTGCCTCAAACCCATACTTATTCTTCAAATGATCCCTCGTCGTAGGCCCAATCGTGGCAACAAACACCCTCCTCTCCCCATCCCCAAGCCCCTTCAACACCCGCACCATAGCATCACACCCCGTCGGCGAAAACACAACCACCCAAACCGCCCTCTCCACCCCACCCCCCAAAAACTCCTCCGAAGCACGAACCGCCTCCCCAAAACTCTTCTCAAACCCCTCCATAACACCCGTCTCGTAGACTACCAACTCATCAACCCCAATCCGCTGCTCCGGCGGCAGCGACCCCGCCATCAACGTCTTGGGGATGATATCCCTCCGCTGCTCCCCAACAAGGAACAAGAGAGGCGGCTTCGGGCCATCTTGCGAGTCATACAACGGGTTATAATGAGAGAGGATGAAATGCGCTAGATTCTCGCCGTTTCCAGTCTCCGAGCCGAGGATTGTTGCATGGGGGAGGTGGTCGTCTCGAATGGAGGTTAGGGATCGGGATGTAGCGGGGCCGACGGTGTAGAGGATTAGGGATTGGGAGGAGGTTTGTTTAGTTGATTCTGTTGTTTGTTGGTAATTAGCTACTGCATTTGCATACGGACATGGTAATTTGTAAAACGATATGCCCGATTGGAAGGAAGAGGGGTGGGGTATACTCACCACCAATATCGTTGAGGATCGTCGCGAATCCCTCTACGGCCCGCTGGCTTGTGAATATCAGGCCGCCGTATTTGCGGCCCGGGCCGGGGTTCAGGGCTCCTGACTGGAAGAGCTGTTTTACGGTGGTTAGGTTCGGGGTGTGGAAGTTGTGTTCGAGGACTGGGATGAAGGTGGGGTTGTAGCTGTGTGCGGAGAAGTATTCTTCGTAGCTGTCTGTCGGGGAGGATTTGGTTTTGAGGAGGAGGATGGGGGTCGAGGAGGTGTTGAAGGTGAATTGAGGTGGCATTTTGTCTTTTTGTTTGTTATTTCGTTGATTGTGTTTCTTTTTGGAGGGTGTTGATGTTTGGTGGTGGGTTTGGGAGAGAAGTGCGGAGGTGGATTTAACAGTGGAGTGGGGTGATTAGTTTAGAATTATTTACGTATGGACGAACTTTTGTATGACTTTTAGATAATAACCTCGGTAGTAGCTCTGTCGAGTCCGATTACTGTCACATACAAACTCATTTGGCACAAAAGAAAAAGAAATGGATGTCTAGCTTATGTACAGTAAAGAAACACAGACTACTGGTCGTCCAAGACGTGCAGATACTTCTTCTCCTCCTGTCTCTCCCGCTCCGTGGCCGGAGGCAGATCGTAGTACGAAGCGCTACGGTAACCCAACTATGCAACTATTAGTACACGGTAGGAACCATCGAGGCTGCTGTAGAGTGCTTACCAGGTAGTGGAAAGTAAGGGTGGCCAGATCAACAGGTTCAATGCCCAAGTCCTTGAAGGTCTTAGCATTGGGGTCGATCACCTGGTCAATGAACTCCCGCTCAACCTCGTCAGGCGAGATAATGGGCCACCAGAGCAGCTTGTTTAGGTAGTGGGCCACAGGCTTCAAGATCGGCTTGGGAACGTTGATGTGACGGCGGTGCTTGACGATTTCACGGTCAACCAGCTCGGCAATCTCGGCAGTAGAGTATTCCTTGGGACCGTAAAGCTCGAAAGTCTGACCAGCAGTGGAGTCATCGTGAAGCATACGCTCCAGAGCATTGCCAACATCGGGGGCCTATTTGAATCAGCATCGTATCCAATGCAGACGGATCAGACGTAGCTCACGTGAACGGGCCAGTAGCGCTCCTGCATGTGGTTGGAGGTAAGGAGGTTGGTAACCTTAGCAAGCTTGTGGAGCAGGTTATCCTCGAAACCGAACATGGGAGCAGGGCGGACAATGGTGGTCTCGGGGTAAATGGAACGGGCAACTTCCTCTCCCCAGGCCTATATAGGTCAGCTTAGCAGAATGCTGACATGTTATGGTTTGAAAAACGGACCTTAGTGGCGAAGAACTCGGAAGGAGAGTCCCTGCTGGCGTTGTAGGAAGAGACGTGGATGTATCGGTCAACATCATACTTGGCGACAGCCTCAACGATGCGCTCTGTACCGTCGACGTGTACGTCGGTATAGGAAAAGTTCCTGCATGTTATTAGTAGCTGTTCGAGCCATCCTGTTGATTTGTCACTAACTTAGTAGGATACTGGCGACCGACAAGGTTGTAAACAATATCGGAATGACGGACACTCTCCTCGATCGACTGGGTGTTGCGCAGGTCATATTCCTACCACAGATTAGTCGAAATGGCCGCCGTTAAAGATTGGTGCGGGTACTGTACCAGGAAGTTGACCCTTCCGAGATCACCAGTGACCTTCAGATGTCTCTTGGTCATCTCCTCACGGTAGGGAACAACGACCGTGCATCCCTGCGAAGCTGGACGCCGTCAGCTTCCATACTTGCTGCGAACCAGCCGTTGACCTACCGAGCCTGTTGACAATGTAACGACCGAGGAAACCAGTAGCACCGAAGACAGTGGCGGTGTGACCTAGAGCACAATTCCAATTAGAACTTCTGAGGGCAATGCGACGATCGGAAAACGGGCCAAGTACCTCCAAGAGACGACCTGTAAGAGCGTCAATTAGCCACCATACACCTGCACAGCTTCAACGCAATGGACTTACCGTCCACCCTGGACCTTCAGGATCGGCTTTCCGGTTCTAGTGATCGCGACATCTTGGAGATTCCGGCGCTGAACTTGTTGGACCTTGGGGGCGGGGGCAAATGCCCTCGAGCCCAAGGCGGAATTGACGGCCCGGCACTTCTGCATGGTCTCTCTTCAGCTCTGAATTAAGATGAGACCACCGAATTGCGTCCGGATCGGTGTTTCGTGGGGCAAGAAAAAGCGAATGGGGAGAGCAACGCTCAGCAGGCGATCTCGTGCTTGATGCTGAACTTGTCGATTGTCGTGCTGGAGAACGCAAACTGCCGGCACGGGACCTATGCACTAGTCCCGATTCGGACAGCACCTGGACCTACCTGGCACATTACCACTTCACTTTCAACGCTTTTGTTTGCCATTTACACATTGCATTTGGTGTCAATGGTATTGCCGACGTAAAAGCATGCTGTCTCGCTTTGAAACTGGCAAACAATCTTTCTGTTCTCATCTCCAGAAGGCGTGTAACTACAAACCTGCCTCGATTGTGTCTGACTATTCCTGAAATATGATTGGATGCTGTTGCCCGGGCCATCACTACTACAGCACATCATCCAACGTCCACAACTTTACACTCTTTTCATAGCTGTCCCAGATCTTTTTATGCACTGAGAACCAAAGATTTTGCTAAAAATATACACAGCTGACTTTACCTGACTGAGTATACAGTCTGCAGCCACAATCGATCAAATGCACAAGTCTATTATTATATGTATAGCTCAGAGTCTAACATACAGTAGTCGTGTCTCGTTACCATGCATAGTCAGATTGCATATCCCCCCAAAGATTAGAGTTTACTGGCGCTGGCCCCGGGCGATGAAGATAGTCTTGGAGATTGCCTTTCCATCTCTCTCGAACACCAGCGGCTCTTCAATGACTTGATAGTCAAACCCTCCTCCAAGCCCTGCAGTTTCATACAGCTTGCGCATATCCTCCAAGGTAAAACCATGAGTCTTGATTGTGTGCGTGGTTTCATGGTCGGGGTTGTGCATTTCATGGGCATTGTGGTCATGCTTGCCATGTGGAAGTACGTCGATTATCAGACATACACCACCCTTCTTCAGTCGTTCCCCGAGACGCTTCATGGCCAGGTCCGGCTTTTCGAAATGATGAAGGGCCATGCTCACAAATGCAACATCGAAATCGGAATACTCTGGCCTTGAGAATTCCTCTGGCATTGGTTCGGCCAGAAGGTCACCTTTAAAGCCAATCATTTTGTCTTCAAAACCGGCCTCACGAGCGCTAGCATTGTACTCGTCAACCATGCCGTCCGCGACGTCTATGCCAACGACTTTGGTGGCGAATGGCGCCAATGCCTTCGGAATACGTTAGCATGTCTTACACGACTACGGTCTGTAAACGACACAGACCAGCGGAGACAATAGACTGACCGTAGATACAACGCCAGGGCCACATGCATATTCCAACACCTTGATCTCTTTGCCTTGCCCGGCTTCGGTGTCAGTCCAAACGTCACTACCCCAAAGGCGCTTTTCCTGAGTCAGGCGGTAGATCAACTTTGTGCCCTTTTCGAACCGGGTTTTGTAAGTCTTGGCCAAGTTGCTATGTATTGTGAGCCACGATTCTCATATATAAGGAAAGAAGACCTTACCCCCAGACCTCTTTGTTCTTTTCGGTAAACTCGGACATGGCTATTGAGTTGTATCTTAATGGTTGTTCTCTAGATAAGTGGTATGCTGAAGTTGTCTTGGGTGCTGATCAATATAATTCGATGAGTTGAGAGATGGTGATTGAAGAACAGAATAAAATGAACAGAGGGAAACACGCCGTATTTATGTTGAGCAATGGCACTCCAGAAGGAAGCTCTGACAAGGTTCATGGCCTCTTGTTGGTCTCTCTATGGCCCTTTCGGAGACATATCGGATACTTCTATACCGCTAAGTCACGGCTAGCCACAGGAGTAAGCTACGCTGGAGCCTGGAAGAGTTCTATGAATAGTTCAACCAATGAATTCAAGTCGTTGTTCATTATGAGTTAAAGCACGTATGTCTGGAATCGTATACTGTGAAAAAGTGACAATTGGACGAATCTGGACCTCTATCACATAGGACTAGTACTATCCTTCGATGTCATGTGCTCGGGCGGTGCAAAGACACCGCCTTGAGTGAGCTTCGCTCCACTTCTCCATCCACTCATCCATCGTCATCAGCTGCTGCTACCTTATTCTTTGCCTTGTAGCCTTTCTTCTCGCACCTGCCTACCTTAACTGACAGCGCCAAGCTCTGGTACTTGCTAGTAATTCACCATCTGATTTACACGACTCCGTTTCACAGCCCCTGCTCTCCCCGCGATGGAGAACCAGAAGATCTCCGACTTTCTGGCGGACCAGCTGCAGCAAGCTCCCGAACAATGCCAGGCCTACTTCCTCACCTTCGAAGACTACTGGGAGCGGAAATTATGGCACCAGCTTACCGACTCCTTGATTGAATTCTTTCGCCTTCCAGAGAGTGCTCCTCAACGGTTACCGATATTCAAGGCCTTCGTGCTCAGCTTCGCCGACAAGATCAACCAGCTGAAGTTCGTCTCGTTGGGGTTGATGGCATCGACAGAATGTGCAGGTATGCCCTGAATTCGTTTCGCCTTATCTCCCAGATTAGATAGCGGTACTAAATCATTACCTACCAGATGACAAAGAACGCCTCTCTTTCCTCACATCCCTCGCCGACAAAGTGAACAAGCCCGACACACAAGAAGCTTACATCTATGCCCTTGCGGACGTCGCCAATGTCAAGCAGCGGCTCAACGACTTGGATGGAGCACAGAAAGATCTGGGAACGTGTCAGAAGGTCCTGGATAACTTCGACTCGGTCGAGACCGTCGTTCACGCCTCCTTCTATAAAGTCAACGCTGACTATTACCATGTATGTGTCACATATAAGCCGAATTTATCATCAACTAGACTAACAGAGCACGCCTAGAAAAAACAAGAATTTGCCTCTTTCTATAAGAACGCCCTCCTCTACCTCGCCTGCATCAACTTAGAGGATATTAGCGAATCTGAGCGCGTCTCTCGCGCATACAATCTCAGTGTCGCCGCTCTCGTCTCCGACTCTATCTACAACTTTGGTGAACTACTCTTGCATCCAATTCTGGACTCCCTCACCGAGACCCCCCACAGCTGGCTCCGCGACCTCCTCTTCGCCTTCAACCGCGGCGACCTCACTGCCTATGACGTCCTGGCCGGTAACATCTCTAAGAACCAACTCCTAGAACAACATCGTTTCTTCCTCTACCAGAAGATCTCCCTCTCGGCCCTCACGGAGATGGTCTTCCGCAGACCCCCGCATGACCGGAACCTGACTTTCGAAGCCATCTCTTCCGAGACGAAGGTGAAGCCCGAGGAGATCGAACATTTGATCATGAAGGCTTTGTCTTTGGGTCTGCTGAAGGGCGCCATCGACCAGGTGGCTGGAGTCGCGCAGATCAACTGGGTGCAGCCGAAGGTTCTGGATATGACCCAGATTGAAGGTATGCGGAATAGACTGAAGGACTGGGACGCAGGCGTCAACCAACTGGGTCACTGGATCGAGGGTGTTGGCAAGGATGTGTGGGCTGCATGAGCTATGTTTGATTGTCGTTTTTCCTCATCAAATGCTTGACGTAAAAGGGTACTACAAGAGTAGCACTTGGGGTTATATGTACGAATGAATATTAGACTTGACACCCATAATTGAAACATATGAAATCATGCAGAATTTTCACCTCCGACTTTCTCACCTCCACACAATCTCAATCCTCAATCATACATCCACCATCCAACCATCTACACTCCCATCCCCAAAACAAAACGAACCCACAACAACCCAAAGCAAAGCAAAAAACCAAAAAAACAATGGACGAAGACCCAGAAACCACCCTCCAAAACCTCACCACCCAACTAACCACAACCCCCCAAGCCTTCCCAACCTGCTGCCTCTCCCTCTCCACCCCCCTCCTTTCAACCCTAACAACCCTCCTCCCCAAAAAACCAAACTACACCCTCTCAATCGGCAGCGGCAGCGGCCTCCTCGAAGCCCTCCTAACCCACACCACCCCCACCCTCCAAATCGAAGGCGTCGAAGTAAACCCCACCGTGAACCGCTACATCGCCGAACAAGACATGCACGTTGTCTCGGGCACCTGGGATCTCCTATCTTCGCGCGTCCCCGGCGCGAAGGCGTGGATGTTTGTCTATCCGCGGGAGCCGAGGTTGGTGGAGCGGTATATTGAGGGTTTTGGGGAGACGGGGATGGTGGAGGTTATTTTGTGGTTGGGGCCGAGGGCGGATTGGGGGGATTATGTGGGGTGTTTTGAGGGGAGGGGGTTTGGGGTTGAGAGGGTTGTTGGTGTTGAGGGGGGGTTGGAGGGGTTTGAGATGTTGGGGGTTGTTAGGAGGGTTGGTTCTTTTTAGGGGGATTGTGTTTGGTGTAGGGGGGGGGGGGGGGGGGGGGGGGGGGGGGTTTGGTTTGGAATTTCTGTGGGATGGTGGTTGATATGGAGGTTTAATTTACAGTGTTTGTTTCTTGTCTGGTTCATATAGAGTCGAACTATGGTATATCAATTGGAGCTTCTTCAGAACAGGGCGCATCCGATCATCCACGCTGGCCACCAGACACACCATACAACTACCTGTGTCCACATTCCCCAGACGTCCCATCCGAACGCAGCTTGTGTTAGAATAGTCTCCACTGATACCCCGGTATACCAGCAGCCCCCGAGGAGGACGACAGGGGGCGAAAGAAGATTCAGGAGCACGAGTCCGATAAAGGCGAGTGCGTACCGGATAGGTGCACTGGTGGAAGGACTGACGCGGTTGACGAAGCTGAGGGGAGTGCAGAGCAAGCCGATCATGAATGAGAGCGAGAAGTTCAGGGTAGCCAGAGTGGAAAGGAAGAGACCAAGGAGGAGGAGGGAGAAGGATTTCATAAGGAGGTATTGCCGGGGCTTGGGAGTGAATCCTTGGGTAAGTAAGACTGCAAGGAGTAGCGGAAGGACGAAGTCGACTACGATGAAGGTGTAGGTAGCGGTTGTGAAGTACTATTATTTGTCAGAGAATATAGGATGGTGATGATGGGAAGATGTGACTGACCTTGTAGGAAAGATTGTTGAAGATGAACAGAGGAACCAGGCCCAATAGATGAAGGCCGACAACAAAGCTGAGTGGGAGTGCCAGCTGTCGTTCGATGATGCTGTTGGCGTCACTCTTTTGTTCCACATTTGTCGCCTCCGTTTTGCTCTTGTCCTGGGAGCTTGCTGCTTGTTCCTTTTTCTCATCCTGGGAAGCACCTGTTTGGACTGAAGGCTGAGGCTTAGAGCCCATGTAGTAACCAGTCCGTAGCCACAGGGCAATAGCCATGATTGTAAAGTTGCCAGCGATCAGCATCGCGCTGGGCAGATACGTGCCGATACTGACAAACCGGTTGGTCTGCATAAGCAGATAGAAGAAGAAACTCTGGTGCAAATGTTCCAGGAGGTTGTTCAAGCTGCGACAGAGACTCTCCACGGTGCGGCCCAAGGCCATTTCATCCTGCCAGCCATCTCCTTTCGTTTGCAGTGTGATAGCATCAATATGGTACGGCATGAAGCTACTGTGCGCTCCAGTGGCGTACCCGAAACCCTGCTTAGCCATGCCTCTCAAGATAGTTTGCAGACGCGCTTCGTAGCTATCATTGTGGTCCCACATCTCCTGCAAATTGGCGCCGATACCCATTTGACCACCGGCAATTGACACGGCCGTATTGATCAAATCCAGATTCGGCAATTGGCCATTGACACCGTCGTAGACAATATGTAGCGATTCAAACCGATGATCAAAGGGATATTCCACCACCAGACCTCCCTGCAATGCACCACTCTTCAACGGCAGCGGCTGGACAGATGGCGGCTGCATGTCATGGTATGCGTCAATCCACGCTTGCGTCCCCGATTTGCTGTCAGGCGTGATCAGGAATATGATATCTTTCGACCATAGAGACCATCCTGGAAACAATCAGCTATGACCCTTGCTACAAGTGTCAAGAAAAAGCAACCCACGTTTGAAGTATCTTGCCAGCGTCAGCGCAAGGGTAACGCCATTCAGATTCAGTTCCCCATCAGCTGTCTTCCAAGCCGTAACCAGCACAATTGCCTCCGTCGCATCGCCCCGCGGCGCCTGAATGATGGCATAAACGTTCTGTCCCTGATGCGTGATCCCCGCGGAAGTGTATTCGTATTTCTGCGTCGCGACTTTCAAGCCGGAAGCTCTGAGAACCGACTGTATCTTATCCGAGATCCTAGTAGAGAGCTCAAATTAGCACAGGGTGTAGGTACACATCACAAGCAGGACCTAAAACATACTCCGGCGTCAATTCAATATCATTCCTTTCCGGTCCCTCCCCTGGAGCTCCATTGGGTAAAAGACCCTCTAGCTCCTTCCTGTATCCGCGAAAGATGTTCTGCTCACTGCCGGAGAAATAGGCATGGACTTGGCCGGGAAGAAGCGCGTTTTCGGAGATGTACGTTTGACGGGAGTAGTCATTGAGGGGGAGGAGGAGAAGCCAGACGACTCCAGCGAGGACGCATAGAAACGAGAGGATGTGCGGTAAATGCACGAAAAGGAAATGGGGATTATTCCGCAATTTGCGGATTGCGGCTGTCATTGGTCTTCAATCAGCTTGGTTTACTCTGAGTTGTCCTTTGCGATAGTAGAATCTGGGGTAAGTCGGATAGAGGAAGGAGGATGATGGTGGAAGTGGAGCCTAGCTGATGTAGCTTAACTGGCACACTGCAAGCATGCAGCAACTTACATTTTAAAGCCATCGAATCAAGACATTCGGGGAGTTGGTCGCATTAGTCGTATCCGCGGAGTCTCGAAAGCATTGGGAGTCCACTCCGCAGCACCTTAATTTATTTACGTCGGCCGCTAAAGACCATCTGCACAACTCACTCCACGTCATGCCAAAAAACAACGCTAATGCATTTTATGAGCCAAAAAACTTCCTCCCCCACAAGACTACTATAACACATGATTACTATAATACTTAAATATGCACAAGAAGTGTAAGATAGAAGCCCGATAAGTGTTAACAGCCAATGGTCTCAGGGACCCAGACGCTGCGATGATCCCAAATAGCTCATAGGAGTCCCTCTCTCGCCCACAGTATTCGTTGTGGGGAGCACACCATATCGGCCATACGTCTTTTGGTCGACAGAGACATAGTGTGGTAGCCGACCCAACAGGTTCAGTTTTCCTTCAATCCATCTTAGGACCTTCTCGGGAGGGACGAACACCTTGAGGTACCCAAGGCCGACTAGTGTAAAAGGGTTAGTATAATAACTAACGTAAGACTAAGAAAGCGATACTCACACAAATAGCCGATGAGAATAGCGCACAAATGGCCAAGGAAGCTCGTATTAGACATAAGGATCGAAACAACTATGCACGCAAACAAGGGCGATGTCCAAGTAGGGATCTTGTAATTCCCGAGACTAGGTTTATATTAGCAAATCGTGACACGCGTGGGCTTTGACATCTTGGGAAATACCTGAAGTACGGGTGAGACTTGAAGGTCTTGATAGCTTCGGTACCCAATAGGAGGAATACCCAAACGCTTGAAGCTCTATTAGACTTGTCTAGCCGGAAGGCCGAAGGATATAACACTCACCTTGCGCCAAGTACGGCGGTATTTCTATGCAAAAGGAATTTCTCGACCAGAAGGTAGAGGCCTGCAGGGAATGTAGAAAGAGCTACATTAACAGTCAGTGTTAGTAAACCTGGTCCCAATTTCTAGCAATCAGAGTATGACTTACGCCCCAAAAACAATGCAACAGCAGTCAACGTGCCATGCTCGGCTTCAAACCGCTCGACCAATGGCGTAAGTGCTACCAAGTTCAGAAAGGCATGGAAGAAGCCATTGTGAATGAATGGATAGGTGTTGAGGCGATACACTATGATAGCGTCAGAACGATGCATGGCCATAATCCTCCGTCAAGGGTACATACTGCTGCCGAAACCAATCTCATCCGGCGCCAAAGCACCCCATTGCACCACACTCCATACTGTTTGTAACTCAAGAAGCCAAAAGACGATAATTGCCAGCACCACAAGCCGTGTAAAGAGAGGCAAACGAAGAAGATACGACCGTACCCTCGCAGGGTTAAAGGGAAGCGGCGGTAACGCGGCGGGAGTAGCCATATTGATTTCGCAAGAACGGTTTAACCAAATAGATGTAGTGCCTCGTGAGTAAAGCAATTGGCCGTTCCCGGAATGCGCGCAAAATATAAGCAACAAGCGTCAGAGGCGATTCACCGAAATTCGAGGTCGGAGGAGGCCAGAATCGCAGACGGAACGCTGCTGTCGGGGACAACGGGAAGTTCTAAATGTAAAAGTGCGATGCAAGTTCGTAAATCTCGCCAAGTGCGGGCGTATAGAGTAATTAGGAATCGGGGGTGTTTTGCAACGATGCCACCAAAGGGGCAAACACGGATTGCAGACGCTAGAGTACACACGACAACGAGATTGAAGATCTAACAAGCCCCAGTCGAAAAACAGGTGCGAGCGAGGAAACAAGATCTATTCGGCAAGAAAGCTAGAAAATTCAATGACAAGGACAAAGAGCGAGCAACGAAACCGCGCAGCTTCATGCGCTCCCTTCTCTCGACAATCTCACTTATTCCACCTGTTCTTCCGACGGTTCTTTTGTCGGCGCGGATCCCCCCAGGATCACGTGCTTGGGCAACGCTGATCAACGTGGTGCCTAAGGCGTATATTTACTACTCTGTACATAGCATTTGTAGATCTTAACTCTTACCATTATGCAGAATTTGCGAGTATTTAGCGCGCTGTACGTCTATCTCACACAACCTTTCTGGAAGCCAAGTTTAGAAAATGAACAACAGCCTTATCGATACGCTACTAAGAATAGAACCATCCACCCATAGCTATGATTTTAGTGAAGAACTGAAAAGCATGGACGGTGGATCCCCCTGGCTTGTGAATCTCAGTACTGATGATCCACCCTACTTTGCAAGTGCTTGTGAACTATTCGATTGGCGGAGTTTATAAAACACCCATGGCAGAGCTAGTTACTTCGAGACATGCTCTATTTCAAAGTATATCATTCCTCACATCAATTCATTAGCATGAAGTCGACATATACAAAAAGCTAGTAGTTATCAATCTATGCTTTTAGTTCACAGGTACTGCCTGAACCAGTTGATGGCCTGGCAGAAAGCCTGTTCCTTGGCGAACTTGAAGTGCTTATTGCTCAGGTCCGCGCGGACAGCGAAACCGTGGGAAACACCGCTGAACAGGTTGATCTGCCAGTGCTGGCCAGTCTTCTTCAGAGTCTCCTCAGACTCGTGGCGGAGCTGGGTAGTGAAGATCTGATCGATTTCTATTATTGAGAAGTACGTCAGTACCGAAGAGCTATACGTATCAACAATCCTACAGGGCTTTAACTTACCGGAGGCAGCAATGGACAGAGGACCGGTGATAGCGCCGAGCTCCTCGTGGGTGACGAAGGAAGGGTGGGCGTTGAAACCAACGTCGATCTTGCCCTCCTTCATGTGGCGGCAGACATACTTGGCACCGAAGCAGTATCCAACACCGGCGACACGCTTAGCGCCCAATTCCTCGCGGACGTACTTAACAGTAGACTCGACGACGGGGTCGACGTGGCTAGGCTGGTGGTTGGGGAGCCAGGCGGGGAGGTCGGCTTTTCCAGATTCCATGTCGCTGAGCTTGATGGCGTCTCCCTGGAAAAGATCGGGAATGACACAAGTGTATCCATTGGCGGCGAACTCGTCAGCGAGGAGCTGGGCGTTGACATAGATACCGAAGATATCGCTCAGGAAGACAACGACCTTCTCGGTGCTCTTATCCTGGGGGTAGACAATGTAGGTGTCGACTGTGAGATGTTGATTAGGCCCTGCGCTTTCATGATTTTAGAATGTATGGCTGCAGGATAACTTACCGCCGTTGACGTTCTTGATCTCACCAACTGGGTTACCTTCATGCTTGAAGCCAGTGGCGCAGCAAGGTCCAGGTGGGTTAGAAGCCATTTTGAAATTTCTGGAATGGGTGAATCAGATAATGGTTGACTAGAAGTTTTGGAAGAGTTTCTTACTATGCTGGCGAAATATATAAACATTGCGAAATCACAAGCTCCGAGGGAACACTGCGGCCCCTCTTTAAATAATACCCATTTTGCAGTTCCCCTCCACTCCCCCACTTTCTCATCGGCATTATTAATACGGTATATACATAAGTTACATTCTCCCAGTCAATACTTCAATGCCAGTATGTAAAACGTCAGCTGGAGGCCAAGAAGTAATTCGTACCAATGTTATTGAGCTATGATTTAGAAATCCACCCAGATCCCGAGCGGATTGAAAGCATGTACTCTGCATATTCCGACCCTGCCAAGGTACTGTCATCACCGCAACCACCCATAGAAATCTGCCGACCGCCAGGCAAATAAAGCGGGAACCAACGCCGAATGTCTGGCTAGGCTTTAGGCGCTCGGCGTTTACTTCTTAACTCCGACCCACGGCGGTCAGAATGTCTGGCTGCTGCGTGAGATTGGATGCAAGCATAGCAATACCGGTAGGCGAAGAAACTACTAGTACACAGTACAAGCATGTATTGTGATTTACAGAGTCAAGATTCACCCCACGTGCATATATAAGTAACTCATGATTCTCAGCCAATTAAGACCATTATAGACAATGCAATGTATATTAAATTCAAACCAGTCATTAGCCTCCACCACATTAACAATCAGGGATATCATTCATTAGCATAGGGGCACGTCAAAAATCATAGAACAAAGCTGTGGTATCAGTGGTATATGCCCGCCACTCGTAAGCTTGAGCTCTGACACCAGGCCAAAAACAAATAATTTAGGGGGTATATCGCTGCGATAATAAAGACAAGGATGTTCGATGTCTCTTATGCCTTTTCCCATTTCTCCTTTTTCTCAATTCTTTGGTTTTCAATAGGGCGATGAGAAACCCATCCAGGTAGAGAGTCTTAACCATGTCCCGTGTGAAGGACACGCACCTCTACCTAAAGCGACACGGCGAGGCGTGCTCCAACTCAAGCTGGGAACTGGAAAGGAGGGAGCTGAGGGCGAGTTTCTTTCTTGGTGGCCCAGGCCTTGATGGCAATAGCCAAAATCTCACAGGCCATTATGAAAGCGGTCACTCCCATAGCGACAGTGAAAATAAACATCGCATCGAGCTCGTAAAACTCCATGGCATCAACCACATTTCGGGTCTGAGAACAGTTAGCATGACTCAATGCTTTCATCAGTCAGGTAACACCTACACTCAACATGAAAATCAAGCCACCGGAGATCAAGCAGAAAGCGGCAACAATCTCAGTGGGAGGACGAGAAGGCAGATACGAGGTTGGTGGCTTGAGATACGTGATGACATAAGTCATACATCTAGCAAACGAGAAGCCAACCAACAGGTTACCCCACTGCTTGTGCACCATAGTGGAAACCATGCTGGATTGGTGGTGGGATCCCATCATGCTACCCAAAAGAAGAATCACCAGGGCAGGCATTGGATTGAGAGAAACGCCTTGAGTGTCAGGAAGCTGCCAAGCCGTGTCGGATGGGCCATGTCTGCGAAGATTCGAGGGGTATTGCACGACAGTGCTGTTCAACCAGCTCTTAACGCGCTTAGATTCGAAAAGCATACCACACAAACCCCCACCAAAGAACATAATGGAGATGGACACATGCTCGAGATCTGTCGCAGACCATTTGCCGCCCCAACTGGTGAGGTGCTCGAGGAACATGTTGCTGGCACCGTAGAGGAAGATCACAAAAGATTCGGTAAATTCACCGGTAGGGATCTTGGCCTTCCACTTGCCAACAATATCGCTCGAGGGCTTCACATTCCAAGCCCATCCGAGATCTGCCCAGCAGCCCATGAATCGTCCCAGGGTCAGCAAACCATACCAAAAGAAGATGCCTCCCTTGATAAAATGTGCGAGACCGTTGAAGATCTCTCTACCCCTCTGCAGCATCATTCATTCGTTAGCAATGTCCACATAGCAAGTGACGCGCAAAACTCCTTACCATGATACCGCCATAAGTTACGGCACCGGTAGCGATGGCGATGAAACCGAAAGGCAAGATGATTCTGTCAATTACCAAATAGAAAATGGTAAGTATCCGAAGGGCGCGACTAGAGACCATACGGGGCACACGGCTCGCGAGGAAGCGGTTCACAAAGGTGCTGTGCAGCCAACCACGGCTCTGAGCGGGTTGCTCTGGGTATTGGGCCTCGGGCTTGACGAATGTATCATATTCCTCCGAGGGGGATGCGCAAGTTGACGAACTAGGACGACTGTGGAGGGAAGCCGAGTTGACCTCTGTATCCTGGCCGCTGTCTCTGGACCAACGGTACTCATGATGAATTCCGGTCGGATGCGTCGGGGTTTCGGCCATCTCGTCGGTAGACACGGGAAGGAATGCAGCACGCTCGTACGAAGTCGCATCGGACTCGCCTCTGCCAGCATAGGCAAATATGAGCGACATAGTAACTTGCGCGCTAATCACCCATGTCGCGATCCACCCGATCTTGTGATGAGCATTGTTCTCGTATAGATCAGGGGTTTGGCTGTTGTAAATGATCCCTAGAAGCAAGCCCAAAGCGTTGAAAACCAGGAAAAGAAATTGCGACGGGAGTGCAAATCGAGAACGCGCAACGCTAAACATAACAGCTATGGATCTATCAGTCGTGGCTGAAGATAAACGAAAAATATAAAACAAGACTGGAATTCTTACCAACGGGGAGGATGAAGCACCAGGCAAGAACCATAAGGCCTATGTGAGCGATTATTGTGCTTGAATGCTTTCCGTAGGCAAAATAGCTCATAGGTGAGTCGTCGCTTGCAGCAGCA
The DNA here is from genome assembly GCF_009017415.1 of Aspergillus flavus. Taxonomy (NCBI): domain Eukaryota; kingdom Fungi; phylum Ascomycota; class Eurotiomycetes; order Eurotiales; family Aspergillaceae; genus Aspergillus; species Aspergillus flavus. The sequence goes on along the minus strand of NC_092409.1, from coordinate 3,191,292 downwards.
TGCGATTCGGGCTGCTTCTGAGTGCTATTCATGCCCATGCCCATGTCCATATTCATCGCATGGTCATCCCCATGCGGGATAGCACTGGCGAGGGAGGCGAATAGAGAGGCAGCCGCGATCGCGGCGTGAGAAGCTTTCTGCCACATGTGTGCGAAATTTGTAGTATTAGATTATAAAGCGAACACAAAGGCGAGGACAGCTGAGTGCGAATCTTGTCGCAAAGCGGATGGCCCGGGAACCCCGATCGCGGTACCTAGAGCTCCGGAATTTTTGTTTGATAGGTAAAGAGCTGTATAGGCACTGGGCGCGACCAGTAATAGGTACTATGTATGGTTCACTTTTATGGCGGGTGGTGCGCCAGCTTGTGAAGGCGCAATCACACACTAGAGGGGAGTATAGGGCTGAACTATGGAGGGTGACTGGAAGAGGTGGAACAGCAGGGAGAATGCAGGAGGATTATATGGAATCCAACAGACCACATAGAAGCGGGTACCACAGAACCGTGCCAATCTTATTAATTCTTATTCATGATTTATTTAGTATTGCCTGTCTTGCTGGAGCTCTCGCGGTTCTTTCGGAGCGGCGGGGATAAGAGGCCGACAGGGCCGTGGAAACAAGAAAGTCACTGATTGATTGAAGCTCCCCAAAGCTCCGTGTGCCGAAAGTGGAGTCTTGGGAACACGCTTCACGCTAGGCGCCGAGCTAACAAGGACATGGATGTCCGATGTTCTCATTTTTTTTTTGTGGTGTCAAAGCTTGTAATCATAATCCTCCCGGTGTTTGGTGATACTGTTATAATCTTGTTGATACACTCCGTTCCGGTTGATTTTCTCCCTAGATGAGACGGTATATACCGTCATTCCCTAGGATCTGAATCCATCGTCATCATGACTTGCCTCTCAGTGGTATGGAACCGTTGGTGTCATAGTAGACAAAGTAGGTTAGGTTGACAGCAATCAAAGTCTGGATCTCTAATAAAATAAAATAAATAAAAGAAAAGGAAAGGAAAGGAAAAGGAATTACGGATGTAAATTACAGAAGTATACAAAACTAGAAGATCATCCAAACTTACGGAGTAGTATTTTGTAGGCCCTTCACGGAAATCAGATGCGCTAATGGACAACTCCCAAAAAGTACATGTTAGACCGGCCAAGGATTAAGGGTGTTGATGCGACGTAATAATTGGGAGTGGGAAGGAGGAAAAAAAAATTCCCTTGGCATGGCTCTCTCGGATGCTCGGAGCTACCGGCTTCTTCCCACTGTGCCGTGAAAGAGAGGAAAAAATATGACCTCATCCCAAGGTACCGGCTGGTTAGCGCCTGGCCTAGAGCCCGTAGTCTATGGGTTAGGCACTACTTCTCGGGTGTCTATCTAGACAACCATGCTAACCATAGTCTTACACATTATTACAATTTATAAGAGACAATCTCTCAACAAAGAACCAAAAAAGTAACAAATGATCTCGATAACATATGTGCAACCAAGCTCGTACAAAGTAGTGAAAGCCCTATAATTACTGAGTCGAAATGTCGTTATTGTCAGTAGCAATAACGTTGAAACGATCTTAGCTTCGGACCAGTCACCTGACAAAGAATGTTGTGAGTCGTGACCTTGTCCCCACGGCTTTTTCTTTGTTTTCATATTTATATTTATGTTGGTTATATTCTGTATTGTATTGCTTTTATTTCTATTTTTCATTTTCCTCTCTCATGTTAGGCAGCTGGAATGTCGTATAAACCAGTTGATCTCGGCAGGACAAGGCTGAGTACATACCACGAGCGGCCTGCTTTGCCAGCGTAACGCTTGTTTGTTAATCTCTGTGGCCCCCAAGGAGGTGCGGTGAGGCAGTGAAAACAGGAATACAGTAACATTCCTATCCTAGATTCCATCAGTTACCGCCGTTGCCTTCTAAAGATCAAACAACGTGCACGATAACATAAGCGCGACCATCCACCTTTCCTGCATACAGGGATTTGTGGGGGTGCCCTAAGGATGGGGAAGTGCATACTACTAGGGAAAGACATATCACTACTCCGGAGTAGGTATATTTACCCTTACTTACCCCTCGTATACCTTTCTCTCGCACAACAGCACAGATGACCATGCATTTTCCAAATTTATGCAATCTCATATCTTTACCAAGCTTAATGGCTGAACTCTCTTTGTACACGACGATCAGCCCACAACCAGTCAAATTGCTTGACTAGGTATCCAAAGCGAAACTGGGGCCGAGACTTGTATACCCCTCTTCTGCATGAAGATCAATCAACATACCATTATCACAACATGCCCCTCGCGTATTCCTACATAAGAAGGCGTCACTTCACACAATCGGCGACTTAGCCGGAGCATACGTGCTATTGGACCAGCTGAGAGGCACATCATGTTGCTTATTGGAGGACTATACATACCTAGTTGTGTCAAAGCCTTATGGGCTGATCTGTTTATGAAGGTGTAGTATGACGCTCTAATGCAGGCAGCGTCGCACTAACCCACCGCCGTTCTCATTTTCTATAACGGGCACCGTACAGAAACTCCATTGTTGTTAAGTTGGTTATTAATGAGGGGCTGAGAGCTCTTGGTAATGACGGGACGTCATTCTTTAGGTATAATCGAGAAATCTTATCATCCTCGCTGCTTATGTGCCAGATCGTATTGTTATCCCGTGAACGGCAGCCAAGGACGCAGCCGATGTGACGGCTAACAAATGAGATGGTGAGGGCTGGAGTACACAACCACAAGGCGGTACGGAGGACGGAAGTACGTATTACTAAATACGATAGATTACAATCAAACGTCGATCTCTACCAGTGCCAATGCGGTCATCAATACATTGATCCCTCGGATGGGAATGGGGATCCACCAAGTCACTAAGTGGGCCTTGCACGTTGACATGGACGGACTCATTAATCATTTCCTGCCCTGTGACCGTGTGTTCTCATCTGACAACCTAACCGACGATCCTGTCTTGGCTGGCTGGCTGGTTCTTGGTTGGAACGGATCAAGGACTCTCCTGCATCCGCGGTCTTCCGTACGAACCCCGAACAGCGAAAAATTGGAAGAAAAAAAAAAATCATGCTCCGTAAGCCGTAGATTAAATCAGTCCATCTGTTGGCCCTCTGTACTCGGTACCACAACATACGCACACGCACTTTTTTATTGGGGGCACACAGCTTTTTTCTTCGGAATTACGAGTTAGGTTTTCAAAAGGTTCTGGAGCTTTCTTTTTCTATGATTTATTTTATTCTTGATAATTTACAGCTCTTCGTTGTTGTCGCTTATGCTTTCCCGCTCGCATGGTGTGACTCATTCGCTCCGCTCTATTAGTCATGTTCGCCTTGGTCCTTGTCATCATTATTCATCTTGATCTCTTTCGTTCCTGAACGTTCCCTCAATGACTTGGTACTCCAAGGCAGGTTCTACTTGGCGACAACTTCTGGACATCACTAGCAGGTAGAAGAGACTTACAGCTGCATCCGCATCGCACCTAGCACAGAGCTGGATAAAGCACGCCACGATCCACAAGTAAAAAATGAAGCCATAGTTGTGATGGGCTTGTACATACGGAATATGCATACATACATCACAGAAATTGTCCGTGCTGTTAGCGACACCCAAGGGCCCCACAATCTCGACTAATTAAAGGGTATGGGCTTGGCGATAATAAACGGCTCTGACGGGAAATATCACTGTTTATATCATCTCAGCAAAATCATCAGATCTCTATTTCACGAGCTTTATCTCATATCATCCTTGGGTATATTTGGTAGCAACTAGTCCGCTAAGTCTTGTCGGTGATATATTATATTATCGAGAGTGACGAGTTAGTTAACTCCGTAGCTACCAGGATGACCTTAAATTGGGAATCCGACGACAAACCCTTCTAGGTTATTGGAGCTGGACGCGGGCGGGCGCTACCTGCCCTGTAAACCCAACATCTACCCTAAACTGTATCCGAAGGCCTGGCCGTCCGTTCCAAGGAGGCCGATGTCTTATGGAAGTCAACAAAAACGCATGATGTATCCATCCCTGCCTACCAAAATGCCTTGCGTCTTATCTATACCGGAGTAAGATACAGGGTCATCACTCCGCAGATATTGACATCCATGGATGAAGTATGAACGTATTTCAGCCCCATGACGTGTATCTACTCCGGTAAGGTGGGCTGACACCTCTCAAAAATGATTAATTATGTACATAAAAAATCAACGGCACAATGACTAGTAAAACTCTCACAAGCCGTCTTCGATCTGATCCGTGACAATCCCGACGGAGCGAACTCCCTTCTCCAGTATCCTCCCATCGTCGCAAAACTTTTACTCTTCCTAGTAATTGCATCGGAAATCCGGCACCTGACGCTCGTCGTGCCGTGACTCGTGAGGCCAATCTCCGAGATCGACAGTGCCTCCCCACCAATCAGCGTGGCCAATTCATTTCCTTACGGATGGATAGCCGGTCCCTCCCACGGATCTGTGTTTAACTAATGTGTACTAATATTCAGGTGCTTTGCGGACTAGGAGAGGCGCTAGGGGAGTTTTTCTCATGCAAGTGGGGTTTCTATGGGCCATTTGGTGAATGGCGATCTAGAAGTTTTTGGAGTGGAATCGACGTTCGTTTTTGTATGCATATGTGATTTATTCGTCCCGAGAAGAAGTTCGCATTTTGGAGACTGGGAAATGCTTTCTTTTACGAAATGCAGTTGGTCTCCCATGTGGCATCCTGGTATTCTATGAAGCCCATCACTATTTTTTATACAGCTGGGATCTGTATAACTGCAGCCTTCATTGACATTGCTAGTACAGCAACGCTAACCTGACGATTGAAAGAGGAACTTAAGCCTCGAAGCTATCACGAGTGGCCCAGAATGCCTAAACATAATGTGTTACATCTATACAGACTTCTTGTATCACTGGCATGTAGTGGTGTTCTCACTTCGTCCTCTTATGTCTATAAAGGACCATGTAGCATGTCGAGTCGCACAAGTGGCGTCTTGATTAAGTGTGACTGCAGCATTCCTCGAGAAAGTGAAGAATCTGATCAAACCCCTCGGGCTCTTTGACCCAATGACCGTCGCCCTCCGCCCCGATGAACCCATGCCACTGAACAGGGATTTGAATCTGCTGTAAGACTCGAGCTGCTTGTCGACCCAGGTCCACGGGCACCCACGCATCATCGCTTCCGTGGCTCAAAAACACAGGCGTTGATAAGATCGAGATATCGATGGTTTCATGTGTTTGCGATATCTCAGTACCGGAGATAGTATTGAGAAAGAAACCAGCTACCGAACGTTGTATCAGTTGTTTGCTGGAAGCGTCAACAGCACAGCTTCCCTGTGATCCTTGAACCAGATCTTCTACCTGTCGTGCAAATGGCAACCAGCCGCAAAACCCCACAAAGCCACCAAGTGGCTGATGGACCTGGTTGGTGGCACAGAACAAGGTCCACAAGGCGGTTGCCATCCCCTGACTGATACCTCCTAGATAAACATGGCTGGTATCCCCCCCGAGAATTCCTATTTCGTGGCTCAGGATGCCCAGGATATGCGTGACCGACTCCCTCAAACCGGCAATCTGCAGATCCTGTTGTTCATGGATGTCGTCCAAGGAGTATGCGTCGAACCAGGCACACATTTCTTCCTGGAACCTGTCACTCCAACGATCGCGAGAGGTGGGAAATACCCAACGCCAGTTCGGGAGGCAAGAGGCCAAATTGTGGCCCTTGGAGGTCATGGAGGAAAAGAGCTCTTCGGCGAACTCAGGTCCATTACTCCCGCGGCCATGAAGCAAGATGGCTGTGTGCGTGTGCGAACTTCGCGGTAAGTAAATGTGAGGCTCAGGAAAATCCATTGTTTTGATATGCAGAATATTCAACGCAGCCTGAGCCATGACCATATAATTCACTAAGCCGGGTACGATGTGGTTGCCGTAGGTTACCCCGCCTAGATTTAAGTCCCAAGCATTCTTAATTAAAAATTAAAAGCTTTACATAGACGCGCAGAATTCAAACCAGCAGACATCGGCCTCCTTGCACCATGTCAGACCAAACCAGACCATTCTCACCTGATTCGTACAACGGATTCTTCTACCACAAATCCTGGTCTGAACCATGGGCTTTATCCGACTTTTCGCCAGACCAAGGGATAGTGAAATTCTATGATCGCCTTGAAAGTCAGCCATGGTGGGGCAGGACTCTTTCAAGGCAGTTCCTCAAGAGATCCGTACACTGGGGCCATGGTTGGCCGTGGGGATATTTCATCTACCGGACAGCATACAGTTCCGACGAGGACTGGAACCAGGCCCTTGCCAAACTCAATCGCTATATCCACTGCGCTATAAGATATGACGATGACCCTGAACCAGCCGAGATCGTCTGGGAGGGCTGTAAAAACGTCATTATTGATGATCAACGATTGCTAGAGGGGGCTTCGCCTGTTAAAGTCCGGCAACTGTTCCAAGACTGGGTAGAACGACATCCAGACTACAATCATCGTAGCACTCCACGGTCAGCCTTTTGCTTAATGATCGATGGCCATGCCCTTCAATCTATTCTGGCGAGTCCAGAGCCTTGCCTCGAAAACAAAAATTGGATCACCAAAAAAACGGGATATGTGATCTTGATTGATCGCTATTTTCCTGATAAGGGGTACCGGCACGAGCCTTATAATGTGGGTTGGGTCCGTTTGAAGATTTGTGGGATTTGGCCGTTTTCGCGTTCGTGGGATGTAGTGGAGTTTGAAGAAAGATATCCGGCTATTGGGAGGCCCGGTTTGATTCCGTATTATGATTATTATGAGACTTGGGTGGAGGATGTGAATGGGCAGAAGCTGACAGATGTTGATTCTTCAGGTGATGAGGATGAGGATGAGGATGAGGATGACTTGGACAGCGGTTATGGTGTTCATGATATCTATCAGTATCCAAGGGAGGGGGGCCATATTTAAATTGAACTTGTTCAATGTGCTATGCCTGTTCCCTTCGGCAATTGCTGCAGGACAATGCTCCTAATATCTTTTTCCTATCACTGCAACGTCACAATCTAACGATAACTACTGCACATCTTCTCAGCACCTCTACAAATTCTTTTACTATTAACTCACATTCTATATCGCGAATACATATGATACTGATGCTTTTACATAGTTTCTGTAAGTCAAGCTTAGCAATAGCTGAAGCTTGGATATTGAATGGAATCCAACGTTGAGATGTGACTAATGTAGATATTATGACCGGACTTTCATGGTAAAGCCCGAAGTGAGGCAAGATACGCCAGTGGATCCCAAATGCCAAATGACTTCTAGTGATCAATTGGCTGAGTCCGTCAAGAACGAAGGCAACTCGGGACTCGCTCCGTCGTCGTGTATAGTCAAACCAAGTGCTCCGTATTTCTTTCGTTATAAATGCTCAGTCCGAATGAATCATGTCAAATAATGCCTAACCACTAAGACGACCAAGTCACTCAGCTAGAATATAGATTCATAGATAAATAAAATCAACATCAAAATGAGGTACATAGATAATAAAGTAAAAAGTATAGTAAAGTACATAGTAGAAAGCGGAGAAACATTACACCCGCCGATCCCCAGAAGGTACCCAGAACCCAATAAACCCACGCTAAACCCAACGCAGCAAAGCGCTCCATCACATGACCCCATTATCCTAACCCGCAGCCCAACAAAGTTTAGCGCGTCTCAAGCGAGCTGGGCCGAATCGGGAACAGGAAAAGCACACAACGGAATTTCCAACCCTAACATTCGTCTCCGTTCAACCACAACCGCCCAGCGACGACAATCCGCCTGCCCAAACACCGTCAACCCGCCAGGTTTTCCTCGCCGTCGAATCAATTCAAGATGACTCACGAGTCCGTGTGGTACAGCCGCCCTCGCACGTAAGGACTCCCCGTTTTCTCCCCGTGAATTTGATGATAAAGACGTTTTGGCTAATGGTGGTTCTTTCTGCGTATAGTTACGGCAAGGGCTCCCGTGGATGGTATGTGAAGGCTTGAAACCGCTCCCTTCCCTCTGGACGACGATGGGAACCTCGGGTTCTGCAGTATTGGTTCGAAATGGTAATGGGATATATGGGACTGATTGTGGTTTTTGCGATTTAGCCGCGTTTGCACCCACCGCGCTGGTCTTATCCGCAAGTACGGTGTATGTGGAATATATTGAGCTCCGAAAGAAATATGCTGGGATTGTGTGAAGCTGATATGGGGTGATTTATAGATGAACATCTGCCGTCAGTGCTTCCGTGAGAAGTCTCAGGACATCGGTTTCCACAAGGTTCGTGACATGGCCTGCGCGATTGAAGATTACCACCCACAACCCAGCAACCACGACGAAAGAAAAGATATTTGGAAAAATAAACAACGGAACACGTTGGGCTGGGGAGTGCAGATGGAGAAAGAAAGAACCCTATCACTAACGCACATGTTTTACCAAACTACAGTACCGTTAAATCAAATACCAACTGGAAATTCCTGTTCACGAAATTCGTTACGTCCTCGGCGCTCGGTAACAACCTTGGGAAATAAGCGGAAAGGACACCGATTCGATTCGCTTGGGATTCCGACGGGGAAACAGATATGGAATAATAAAAGTTGTTGGAGGAAAATCATGCACGGATGCCGGTGTTGACAATTATTAAAGGTGTCATGTCGAACCCTTTTTTCTTTTCTCCCAATTCATACATGAATTGAAATGAGGAACTTTTCTGGAATTTATCACCTGGGCTCTCTTTATCTCTTTCTTCCTCCACAACTCCATACGCGCTGGTCGATGACTGAAAGATTTAATGAGCACATGCTGTTCGCACTGTGATGTTGGTCTGTAGTGCCCCGTAATGATCTCGGTAGAACTTCGTGCACTCTTGGTCGGTTTCAAGTTGTGAAAACACTATGTCGCCTATTCTAGGGTGCCTCCTGCTATACCGAGCGGTGATGGATTACTGGACGTTGGGACACGCATCGAATTGCTTTAGTGACCAGACATCATGTTATGCTTTGAATAGCCTGGATGTCTATACCAGTAGAAGGAAGTGTCTGGTGAACCCTTGGATGGAATATGTAGACTGCCAACATGTATGGACACTAACAAGTACTAACGCGGTTGAGTGTTAAGCCGCTGTCTCTCGGGACAACGACTCCGCCGTGCAACGGTTTAGTCTTCTATAAGTCGATGCTACTACAGAGACCTAAGTAACCCATGCCCATGGACTCCTGGCCGCTAAAGAAGCATGCAATGAGCAATTAATCCACATTACCATGTGGTAAATCTAGGCACTCCTACTGCGACGGAGCACCAGCCAAGGACCGAAGGTTGTAGAAGAGAAGATATGCATCGGCACTGAGGACATCGGCCTCCGTCACAGATGTGACTTGGTCATCGTTGAAGAGTATCCACTGCTCATGTTAGCTATATTCCAAATTTCACAGTCGCTTGTTCACGCATGGTGACAAGTCGCGATAGATGGGAAGCAAACCTCATCACCCTGCCGGCAGTAAGCATAGTAATGCCCTGCGTCCAGCTTTCCTTTATGAACCACGGCAGATGAAAGGTCGTAGATATACCTCGATTTATCAACGTGGGAGTTAGGGTTGGTCGTGTACGGGAGCATGTTGATAGACAGCGGGAAGTCTATGCGGCCTTCTAGCTTCTCGGAAACCGAGAACGTATGTTCATATCGCTTCAATAGAATTAGTTAGGTGTTTGGCGAGAGGCTTGATATAGCAAACTTACCTTTAGTTGCATACATAGAATTGCCGGTAATTTCTTAATGCGTAGCTGCTTCGTGGCCTTTTGTGCGCTTCCCCCGCAACCGCTGCAGTTGTAGACGCCTGCCATAAGTTTTTCAGGGGAAGTGAAGCTTTCCAAACATCCGCTCAGCGTGGGCGTGGACGAGGGCCCAGCACCACCCATGGCGCGCTTCTTCGCCTGCACCTGGACATCCAAACTTAGATCCACCATGGGGTCGTCCGTACGAGTGACATTTCCACACTTGTCACATGTTACACTACTTCGCAGCTTGCCGTAAAATGTCTTGTGGAAAAAGCAAGGGCAGCCTTTCTCGTGGTTCTCGTGGTGTCCATCAGTGCTAGAGTGGAGTTTGTCGACAAGGAACTGGTAATATTCATGAGCATCTTGTTGCTGATATCCCGCCAAGGCCTGCCAGAGTTAGTTAGTCAATCTTCATGTAGCTTTGGGATGGAAGATGACGTACAGAACTTGCACGCCACGAGGCCAAAAGGAGGCTCAGGGCCGCAAACCCTTCTGCCTTGTCACTGCTATTGAAGTCTGCAAATGCTTCTGCAACAGCGCACGCTATACAATCAGACATAGTGCAGTCATGGGATTGATGCCCACTTCCTAGAAAGTAAGTGTTGAGAATTGGGTCATGAAGCAGTGTCTGGAGAATAACATTCAAATAACATGTTTGTCCAAGGTTGAATAGCCCCCTGACACCTTGCTTTGCACAAGAGCGCTTGTTTGCATTGCTCCTGACATATAGCTCGTCGGTCGAGCTTTCGCTGAATCGACGTTTTTGAGCAACTAGATACAATTTAGTTATGGATAAGATCTCAGGGGTAGGATGATATCCATACGTTTTAGCGTGCTTTCTGGTGTTGATGATCTCAGTCTCTCCAGACCGTAATCATAAACGAAGTCTCCGCATCCTTGACAGAATAGCGTGCGGCTTCTCGATTCCATGTCTGCGGCAACGGTCAGCCAATGGCTTTGGTCACGAATTTGGCCTACTCACAGAATTGATGACCGGTCTTTCCTGTATGGGCCTTTCGGTCGCCATTCATGAATGACTCGGAGCAGGTCAAGCACATGTACTTTGGTTTTAAAAAGCTAGTTGTACGTAGGCCTTTTTGTGTAGTAGCCGATTCCCCGGATCTGGAGCGAGGAGCCAAAGCATTATGTGTCTTGATGAAAGATGCCTTAAACTGGTCACCCGCGCCTCCGTCCTGGGAAAGCTGCGCCGTAAGATGCTCTTCCAGGCAAGTTAGCATTGAAGACAAGTTCTAGGAGCTTTCAAGGTGACCGCATACCGCAACCAAACTCAGCCTCGGAGAGGAGCGACACACAAGCCACACTAGCCATTGCGAGGTGGGATTAAGGGAATTATATGTTGTGCCAGAGGTATTAAAAGAGCTGTGTGGCCAAGGACAAGCCCGCGACACCGAAGAACGATTGTAGATATATCACAGCAGGTGCCAAGGGATCCTTCGCATAGATGGAAGAGAGTGACGTTGGGTTCACCTGCAGACACAATGAAAATCCATGGATTGAAACGCCGTCAAGTACCCTGGCTGTATCACATCAGCATCATGGTTCTCAGAGGCCTGCTCCCAACAAAGAAAGACCTTGAACTGCAGCAAGTCTGAAGATGTGGTGACCGCAAATGGTCTGCGCGGCCACTTCTGTGTTCCGCCGTCGGCTCCGTCCCGAGCGCTACCCCAGATAAGTAAGGTCCTTAACTCCGTAACACCGGGTTCTTTCTCAGGGTTGATCAAGAGGCCCCGGACAGAAGTTGTATTATATAAATGTTATACAAGACAGCCCGAATACGATTTCTAAGAATAGTCTTGCTGAGGTCTCGGAATGGCGATTGGCGCTGGCGACAAAAGCAGAAGCCATGACAGATTGAAAGATCTTTTTTTTTCCCGCAAGGGTTGTGACTTCCGAGCGATAAGAAACCGGGATTGCATTTGATCCGAGAAATACGGTACGTATTGATAGGATGGTCTCACCACGTGCTCACCATCACCGTCACCTCAAATAAGAGTAAAACTACTGATCTACGATGGTCTGCGATTCGATAGAGGTGGCTAGTGACTAGATAGTCACTCAGGCAAGAACTTCTATTCTGATTCACATTGATATATGAATACCTAGACTCGAGCGTACTGAATTTAGACGGCAGTACTAGGTACAGGGGACCTGCTGAAATCTGGATGTCACTCGAAGACGGAGGAATGTTCGTATTTCCAAGCAGTTCGGTAGCTCAGAAACTAGGGCATGGCGGCTAGAATAGATTGTCTTGGGGGGTCACCATTGGACTCTCTAGCATGAATCAACCACGCTCATAGCCCACGGCGCTGCGTGAGTTTGTTGGACCCTCGTTATGGGATGCCGATGGTATGGCGGCTAGCGATATATACCCTTTGTACGAGTGAAGAAATCGACAGGCCCTTTTCGTACACACACGAGTCGGTCCATTAAGAGGGATCATGAACTGTCATCAATGATATTCACCGCAACCCTCTGCCCCTTGGCAGCGCGCTCGGACGAGCTCGACTAGTGCCTCTGGTTGTATAACGACCACGAGTACTAGAGCCTCTTGTGGTCCCCCGCGACGAGGTAGGAGTTTTGCGCACCGGCTTCGGGGGGGTTGTGCTTGATGGATTTTCCACGAAAGTGGTGTCGGTAGTCCTGGAATTTGACATTATGGTTAGAAAAATCCATCAAACCTAGTATATAGTCATGAGAAACAATCAATGACCCACATGAACGTCGTTTCGCCTTCATTAGCCTGTCGAGTTTGCTCCACTTCAGCTTCTTGGAGAGTGTTAGTGCCATACAGTTCCATCAGATGTAATGTGACGTTGATACCTTTCTGAGCCTCCGCTTGTTTGGCTCTTTTGAATGATTCGGGGATCGGAGCCTGCGTCCGTTAATAATTTTGGTACGATGGCTTGGTATCGCGTAGCCATACCTCTGGAAAATCTACACAGAAAGCGTTCATGTTTAAGCCGTAGAGAAAACTGGCAAAGCTTTCGCTGAAGCGCGTAAGACTCTCGTGCATCAATTGGAGGTGCATAAAGTTGGCCTCGAGATCGGCCATGGAGTCTGCGAGCTCTGCGAACTGTGGCTCGAGGGCATTTATCGCAGGTTGGGTATAGCCTGCGTTGCTGATACTTCCTCCATAGCCATGTGCTTCACGTAATGAAGACCGAGAGCTCGGTCGAAGAGGGGTCGTGGGCCTGGATGAAGGTCTTGGACGCGAAGACGATCGGGAAAAAGCTGTAGGATCCATGGCCGTGAGAGGAAAAATTCCGAGGTACTATGGAGAGGTGACGCAAGGTGTAGTAGGACGGATTGGGTAAGGATTGCGAAAGTGCCTCAAATCTGGAAATCTGGGGGGGAAAGGTGACCAATTAATATTGGGGCACGATAATTGGAAGGAGTGTGGATGCTAGATTGGATTTTGTTTTGTTGACGCCGTCTGTTGATCCCCCGCTTTTGCGCTGGAGCCGAATGACCGACGGCAGTTGCCTCAGGCGGCCAGGCCCTAAATTTAGTGGCGGTCCAGTGGCTCAGGGGGGAAGACCCTCAGGCGACCCTTTCTTTAGCTTCTTCCTGAACTCCCTTTTGCCTCCTCTTTTTTTATTTTATTTTGTGGATTCCCCGCATACCCCCGGTTCAATCAAACTTTTCAGGGGTTAGATCTTCGTCTGTCTCACTTCAAATAACAAAAAGAGGGGAATACCAAAAGTCGTGATTATCCTGTCATTTGCTCATAGCACATGCATACTGGTTGGTTCTTGCGCCGCCGTCTCTTACTTTCCTCGGCCAGATCCGTCCAATCTGTATCATCTTACTCTGCCAGTGCACAGATCTTCCCGAAACACCTGGGTACAAGTTCGTGCTTTTTAATTGCGTCGAATCCACCCAAACGCCCCTTCTCCACTTTACCTGTATCACCTCTTAACGGACCGAGGAAGGCTTCATCTTTTTGGGCGATCACATTCACATTAGCTATTGTCTGTGGAGCGACCTGGCTGCAAGATAAATACCGTCATCCCGAAAACGATTCCCACCCCATTTCGGACACTCCGGAATTTGATCAAGACAAACCTCCCTTTCTCGGTGTGATAGATACGCTCAAAACAATGCCTATCCAAGCCGCCCCCGGAACCGTGGGCAACCTTACCCCAGAGCAGGAAGTCAAACTTCAGGAGTTCTGGGTCCTGTTGCTGAAGGTATGCGGCGTCAACGTCGAAGGAATTGAATCAAATGGCGATGTCGCCACGCCCCCAAGCCCGTCGTCCCAGAAGAAAGCGGCACCAAAGCGGAGGTTCACCTTCTTTGGTGGGAAGAGCAATGATGAGGAGGAGGACACCACAGCGAATGGTGTTACAACTAGCATTGCTTCCATCAACATTACCGATGGAGATGACAAGTATGGACAGTCTAAGGAATTCCAGCAAGCAATTACCGACATGAAGCCCGAGGAGATTCGGGTTACACTGTGGAACATGGTTAAGCAAGATAACCCCGACTCCTTGCTCCTGCGTTTCCTTCGGGCGCGCAAGTGGGATATCAAGAAAGCACTCATCATGTTGGTCTCCACAATCAGATGGAGATTGCAGGATGTGAAAGTCGACGATGATATCGTTAAGAATGGCGAACTGGCTGCTCTAGAGCAATCGAAGAGCTCGGACCCTGAAGAGAAGAGGAAGGGCGAAGAGTTCCTGAAGCAGATGCGCATGGGCAAGGGTTACATTCACGGTGTTGACAAAGATGGACGGCCTATTTGCGTTATCAGAGTGCGCTTGCACAAGCCGGCCGATCAGAGCACGGATACTTTGGATCGGTTTACCGTGTATACCATTGAATCCGCCCGGATGATGCTCTCGCCCCCAGTTGAAACAGCTGTAAGTTTCCTATCACTGCATGAGCGAATATTTAAACACCTAACATGAGGTAGTGTGTTGTTTTCGACATGACCGGCTTTTCTCTAGCAAACATGGTATTTAACCCTTTTCTGGTCAACATACGAACATTTCCTAATATACACTAGGACTACCACCCAGTTAAATTTATGATCAAGTGCTTCGAGGCTAATTATCCCGAATGCTTGGGAGTTGTGCTTATCCACAAAGCCCCTTGGATCTTCTCAGGTTCGTATCCTCTTTTGCGTTGTTAATCAACCACAATCTAACATATGCCGTATAGGAATTTGGAATATCATTAAGGGCTGGCTTGATCCCGTTGTTGCATCCAAGATCAACTTCACCAAGAATATCTCAGACCTTGAGAAATTCATCCCCAAGGATCGCATTTATAAGGAACTTGAGGGCGACGAGAACTGGGAATACAGCTATGTAGAGCCCAAGGCCGATGAAAATAAGACGATGGAAGATACGGCCAAGCGAGATGAGTTGGTCAAGGAAAGACAACAACTTGCCCAAGAACTTCAAGATGCTACGATTGAGTGGATCACGGTCAGCAGGAAGAAGGATGAGGAGGCCATCAAGGCAGCGGTGGAGAAGAGACAGGCCCTCATTGAGCGATTGAGGGCTCAATACTGGCAGCTCGACCCGTACATTCGCGCTACCTCGCTGTATGACAGACTGAACATTCTTCAAGGCGGTGGCAAAATTGATTTCTATCCGGCTGAAGCCAAAGTGAACGGAGCTGCTACGAATGGGACTACCACGAACGGTGCCACGAATGGCACATCCAACTAGATCGGGTTTCCAGGTGTTTAGATTTCACTGATAGAATGAGATTTAGGTATTCAGATCATGCATGTATCTTGTATATAATGGAATTTGTTTATACAATACCGTCAGTCAGAATTAGTAGATGTATCCTTTGTTCTACTACTATACAAGGGGTAATGTAGCTGACCCAACAGACTCGTCCTGTCAACTTTATTTATGCTCTAGATGCAGCCCAATGCTAAAGCTGCAGATATCTTCGGAGAAACTGCCGTATGAAGCAATGATCTTACATCTTGCCAAAATTGAGACAAGCCCATGACACTATTTTTAGTCGCAGTAATACCTGCAAAAGGAGCACATCAATGAAACCGCCCATTTATCAGATTGAATTGAATCTGAACCCAAGGGCTGCTCGCTCCACAGACCGCTTAGCTGCCATGCTACACGTAGCTCAAAGCACAACATTCTCGCTCTCATTTCTGCACGGGTTACAGCAAACTAAGTCAGCCATAGTTTACACAAAGAGTTAATGCAACATTTTCTTGACCAAGGATATATATCAGATGCGGTGTGACCTGGAGATACGTGACACAAATATCACCCGACGCTTTCAAATCAGGTTTAGTGACACAGTACGGAGTATACACAGTCCTTGTGACATCTAAATCTTGGACTTGAGTTCCTCGTGGAGAGCCTTGAGCTTGTCCATGTCCGTAGCCTGGGCGGGCCAGCCGACACCGAGGCCCTCCTTCTCATTAGGCTTGGGGATCTGCAACGAATCAGATTAGCATCGGTTCCATAAATTAGATATTGGAGAGGAGGCCGTTTCAGAATCAAAATTGAGAAAAGTGGTTCCTGTCAACCCAAAAAACGAGCCAAGCGAACATACCATATGGAAGTGAACCTAATAACGGGTTAGCCAAGGACATACAAAATCAGCATTATCTAGCCCCGTCAGGGGAAAGGGTTCGAACGTACATGTGGAACGACCTGGTGGGCGATCGTGCCGTTGTTCTGGAGGACATTGAAGTCCTTTGCGTCGGCGGCTTGGGCGAGCTTCTTTGCAACGGGCTATTCAATAGAAATTATTAGTGGTTAGCTTGTTTGGCTTGTGAGAGGCCTGAAGCTGCGGGGATGATTGTCCTTCTCGCAAGGTCCTCAGATGCTGGGACCTTATTTAAGGCGAGCACGGTCCCGGGTGGGTGGCTACATACCAAGACTTCGTTGAGGTACTCGTCGGGGATATCGGTGAGTTTTTCGCCGTGGAACTTGGGGATCACGAGCTGTTTTTCGTTTGTTAGTGTTGCTGTTTGCTTGAGTAGAGGGAATACATGTGATTTGAAGGCAGTTGTTGGGTATAATCATAAAAGGTGAGTATCTTATCCCCGGTAGAGGGGCGCTGGGAGTTGGGATTGCCGTGCGGGGATAAAATAGCAGACAACATTCAAGGGAGTGAACACTTACCGCATGGCCACGGCTCAGAGGCTGGATGTCAAGGAAAGCAAAGACCTTGTCGCTCTCGAAGAGCTTGAAGGAAGGGATATCACCTGTTGTTGTTCGTGCGCTTGTTAGAAACGTCTGCTATTGTTGCTGGAGGAGCTTCACCCATGACGAAGTTGGGGCAAAACAAATGCTGTAGAATGTAGAAAGTCTAAAATGGCATTGAGTAATCATTACCCTTGATGATCTTGCAGAAGATACAGGCGGCAGAAGACATGTTGGTATAGTAGTGCTTTGTATTATGTTATGAGGTATATAGTAAGGGTACACTGAAGAATAGAAATAAGAAATCGAAGAAAAGTGTATGCTTGCTGATGCGGGGTTGCTACTGGGAGGCGGAACGCGACGGGGGGAATATTATCGTATGGAAGGGAAGAATGGAACAGGAAAAACGAAGGTAGGGTGGCAGTGGAGGGATTCGAACCAGTGGTGTCTTGGCATTAATATAAGGGGATATATACCACTATACTGGCTAGTAGTGTGAGGAGTGGGACAAGCTAGTTCAGAACCCATTTCTTGCCTTTTACCAGAGATGGCCGTGGTTTGCCCACAATACTCCTCTACTGAATCTTTGGACCTTTCCATCGACACAGTTGTCGATTTTTATTGTTTTATTTTTTTTGGCGGCATGATAATTGCAGTATTCCTGTTTACCAACTTTCTTTTCCTAGCTCAAATAAGGCGGTAATGGGTCTTATCTCAAACATGGTGCGTGGGTCGTCTCTACCAAAACCTGTGTCCATAAGAGTACATGACATATTTTCCTCCGCGCGCTGTGTCTACTGCAGCAGCATACCAGGTCCCTATGGATCTATCTGAAGACCACCTCTTACCTGCGTTTTACGTCTCAAATTATTAGTCGGCACTGACCCCTGTGACGGGCCATAGGAGCTTTGGACTATGTTGGAGTAAGGGCATCTATGAGCGGACATTTGTCCGCTACCAGTCTGTCATCTATACGGATGTCTGGAGAGGGAGACGGCTTTGGCGCTCTACTCCAACAGCCAAGTTGGAGAAGCAACGAAACCCGATCCCTGCAGGTTATCATCACTAACAATTCTACCTTAATTGGCCTCCAATTTGATGAGATCGCCGAGGAAAGACTAACCCCGCAGAGATATCTTATCACGTCTCCCCAGAGTTGCCTTATCTGTCCACCTCCAACAGCCAACATTTGTATGTCTACCACCCCCTCCTTGTGTATATATCAGAGGACAGCATGGCGTCTTTCATATTTTCCAAGTCTGCTACAGTATCACTCAAGGGATTACCGGCCAAGTCAAGAGTATTGCCGTTCACAAGGATAGGCCTGATCCAACCACGCCGGACCTTCTCCCTTTCTCTAAAACAAGCCATGTTGACGACAGAGCTGTCCGAGGCCGAGGTTTCGGCGCTTAGAGCCAACAAGGACCGCCTTGCAAACGACCTCCATCACAGTTGTCAATGGGGGTTTGGCATACGTTGGGGAGAGTAAGTGAACACCAGTTTCAGACCTCTTAAGCCATATTGGTATCGAAGAGAACGAAGTAATAGCAATTTTCAAAGCGCAATTGAATTCTATTGTTTCTCTCCAATGCGCATCTATATTCCCACGCCGTCATGAGCATATATCCAGTCACTGTAGACTAACATTTAGCCTAGTGGACCGACGGATACAGGAATGCAGCGCCTGACGCTGTCTGAAGAAGACAAATCCGTGCGAGACTGGTTTATTAAAACAACTAAGGCATTAAAATGCGACATCACGATTGATGAAATGGGCAATATCTTCGCTGTGCGTCCCGGACGGAGAAAGGATGTGCCCCCGACATTCATCGGCAGCCATTTAGATACGCAACCAACAGGTGGTCGTTACGATGGGATCCTGGGTGTTCTCTCAGGTATTGAAGCTTTGAAAGTTATCGACGAGATGGGCCTGGAAACAGAAGGAGGCATAGGCGTTGTAAACTGGACGAAGTAAGAGAGCCCGAGTCAACTTAACATTTCCAAGTGCTTACGCTAATACCTCTATAGCGAAGAGGGGGCCCGTTTCCCTATCAGTATGGTCGCTTCTGGGGTATGGGCAGAGTCTATACCTCTCTCACGGGCACATGGGCTCATCGAGGTGCCAACGGTGGCTTCTCTCCCCACTGCATCTTCTGCTCCAGAATCGTTAAAATCGGCACTTGAAAAGATCGGTTATTTAGGGGATGTTCCTTGTTCATACAAAGCAACTCCCATGGCAGCTCATTTTGAGCTTCACATTGAACAGGGGCCTCATCTGATTTCAGCAGGTCAACGTGTTGGTATTGTTACTGCCGTCCAAGCGTACCGCTGGTATCGAGTCAATGTGACGGGTAGAGACACCCATACTGGGACCACAGCTTTTCAACATCGCGCAGACGCGCTGTACGCCTTCGCTCAAATGATGGTGCGCGCTCGGGAAGTTGCCTCTTCTCACGGTTGTTTAGCCAGTGTCGGCATCGTCGAGGCAAAACCTGGTAGCGTCAATACCGTGCCTGGTCTTGTCAGCTTCTCCCTCGATATTCGCGGTCCCGAAACTGAATTGGTCGCAACTGTTGAGGAGAAACTAAGAAAGGAGTTCGACGCCATTGCAGCGGAAGAAGGCAAGGGCATTGGTAAGCCTTGTCGGGTCGAATGGACTGTAGAATTCGACTCTCCAGCGGTCAAGTTCCACCCCGATTGTATCGACTGCGTGCAACAATCTGCAGAAGCTGTTGTCGCCGATGCGCCCGAGCCCAAATCCCTTGTGCGGACGATTATGAGTGGCGCGGGTCACGATAGTGTTTTCACGTCTAAGAGGGTGCCCACCAGTATGATATTCGTGCCATGTAAGGATGGACTGAGCCATCATCCGGAAGAATTCTGCTCTGCAGATGACTGTGCCACAGGTGCATCTGTGATTTTGCAAGCGGTGGTTCGGTATGACCGGAAGAGATTCTCGTCGTAGAGCCCTTTGCCCTTTCGGTGAAGATCATCGACAGTACCTGATGCCTTTTTTACATCATCGAGCATATTTGCAAAATGCCGTGACCCTGGACCAAGACCCCTGGAGTTATGTTGTGTATGTCCTTACAATCTATAATTCAAATGTACTACGCGAATTCAAATGTTGAGTCATTAAAATCATGACATTGACTCTAGCTATGTCGTAATATCGATACAGCACCAATGCATAATTTTTTTAGGATGGGCGCAGCAGCCTTTTCGAACTTATTCCAAATTCTACTCAAGCCACTCACGCTACCATCCAAACCCTAGGAAGACCGGTCGACATCCCTTTAAGAAGAGGGAGCACCACGGCCACGGCCGAATCCACCACGGAAGTTAGGGGCGAACTCGCCGGGAGCACCACCCTCCTTCTCCTGGTCGCGGCGGCGGTAGCCACCCTCACGGGTAGGGCGGGGACCACGGCGCTCACGCTCCTCACCACCCATCATACCACGGGGGGGAGCGTGGGAACGCTGCTGCTTGATGTGGGTGGCAGGGACAACCTCAGCGGGGAGGTGGAGCCACTCACGGAGGTAGTCAAGACCCTAGAAAGCAACAAGTTAGACAACCCTTCCTTATTATCAAAACCAGCAATTGAACGGTCGCAAACATACCTCGGGGGTGAGGGTGTAGTAGTAGTACTGCCACGAGAACTGGGTCTTGACATAGCCGCGGGAGTTGAGGGACTGGAGGGCCTTGATCACGTAGAGGTTCTTGGTGTCAATGTCGGCATGCTTGGACTCGAAGTCCTTCTTGGCCACGAGCACACCCTCTGTTCAGGTAATCAGTCAGCGACAGTGGTCTTCAAAGATCGAGGTGGATTGGTCCGGTCAATGCGACAAGGGACTGGAGGCGTCGTTCACATACCGCGGAAGAGGTACTCGTGGATCTTCTTGCGGTCGTCCTTAGGGATAAGCCTGAAGAGTTGTTAGCTTTGCATTGCTTTATCAATTATGAACATTGACTTGTAAACTTACATTGTTGCGAGTTCCTGGCGCTCTTCGGGGAATCGCTCTAACAACGCGAAGAGGGTGGTGGTTGGTTTAAATGATGAATGGGATCGAGTGGAGCGACTGGCGGTTAAGTTAAAAGTGCGTGATTCCTCTTTCGGAAGCGCATGCTAGGGTTACCGCCCTAATCAGACTGGCTTAGTCACTTCCGTCTTTATCGCCATGTGATCGGCGTGTGATTGTTACTGCCTGAGGCGTCGACGCGATCTTCCTCTTATCAAGTCCACCTCATTTGTCGCCTCTCATCACTCTCGAGATATATCACAGCAGACCATAGTCGCGAATCTGCGGCCTTAACCTACCTTGACACCCACAACAAAATATTTAGTGATCGGAAAACTTAAAACTCGCAAATATGGCTCCGCAAAACGTGAACGTTCTCCTTTCAACATTCCCCGGTCTCTCTCTACCCTCGACCCTCTCATTCTCCCTCCCATCGACCTCGTCTATCTCAGATCTCACCGAGAAGGTGTCCTCATATATTCCGTCATCCGTACCCCTCCTCTCACTCATCTTGACCACGACAAACAACAAACAAATACTCCCTTCGTCAGACCTTCCAATCTCACATCTCGTTGCTCCTAATGGCGAACTCACTGCGACATCAAACCTCCTTCCCCTCCGCCTTTCGGTACCCCTATGCGGAGGAAAGGGTGGTTTCGGTTCCCAGCTTCGTGCTGCTGGTGGGCGCATGTCAAGCAAGAGAAAGCGCAATCAGGGAGACGATAACGGCTCCAGTCGCAATCTCGATGGTCGCCGTATCCGTACTGTCAATGAAGCCAAAGCGCTCGCCGAATATCTTGCAGTCAAGCCGGAAATGGACCGTAAAGAGAAGGAGGAGCGCCGACGGAGGTGGCAGGCTGTTGTGGAGGCTGCAGAGAAACGCGAGGAGGAACTGAAGAATGGCGGCGGCAAGCAGAAGATTGACGGCCAGTGGATGGAAGATAAAGAGGAGATGAGCGAGAAGGCTAGGGAGGCTGTTCTTGCGGCGATGAAGGATGGCATGTGGACGGACAATCTTCATGATGCTATACGTGATAATATCTTGGGCGGGTCTAGTACGAGTGCTAGTGAAGGAAGTGCACAGGATTCTGCTTCTGCGTCGGATGAAGAGAGCGAAGACGAGCAGGAGATGAAGGATGCGCCGGGCCCATCAGAGCCGGCTCCCAAGTCTGCAGTCCCGCGGAAGTTCATTGGATTTGATGATGACGATGAGTTTATGAGCGATTCCGAGGAAGAGGAAATCGACCAAATTGATGAGACCGAAGGGAAAGGCAAGGCAAAGGCTTAAATGGGCAGGATGTTCTTTTGAGTTTTTGTTTTTTCTGTTGCAGCGTCTTAAAAACTGCGGGTGTTACAAGGATATGGATAGTTTGTTACTTGTAAATAATTCAACTACAACTACGATGATGTTTTCTTCAATCGTAACATTCATTTCTATGGAATTTTATGTTATTGTTCGTAGAATTTCCATGGTTTGCCACGGGACTTGGTACGGAAATCGGAGCGGGTTACCGCCGCTATCAGCGCTATCAGCTCGAGCTTTAATCTCTGTCGCATATTACCTCCGATCTATCCAACGTGGAAAATTCTTACCGTCATGTCGCTATATCTTGGGCGCATACTCCCAAGAACACATCGATTAAAATACCGCTCTCCGTGCCAGTTACGGCAGCTTCCTGGAGCGCAGTTCTCACGGAGCTTTTTTCAGCAGCCGCGGGTGCTGCCCGTTCGGAATGCAAACGGCCTAATCAACGAACCACAGCGACGCCTCCTATCCTCGGGTCCTTCATTAAGTGCGAAATCATCGGAGCTTACTGAACGCGTCCTACCAGTCTGTTGTCCAGGATGTGGTGCATACGCGCAAACCATCGAGCCCGGCGAACCAGGATACTACAGCAAAACCAGGAAGCAAACACGAAAGCTCTTGTCGGAGACAGAACGAGCAACTGGCGTGCAGGATGGAGAGACCGGGGAGGTAGCGGATCTTAAAACAGAAGGAGAAAAGGCAGCAGGCACAATTCAGCAACTGATCAAGGAGTCGGAGGAAGAAGCGGCCGCTCCTAAACCTATCCGTATGTGGTGTTTATCTTCTTTCCTTAGGGAATGGTACTAATAATACGATTTAGATGGCGCTTTACTTGAGAATGCTGCAGCCACTGCTAAAGAGTACATTGAAAAGTCTCGACCCCCTGTGCAGGTTTGCGATAGATGCCACGATCTCGTACACCATAACAAAGCGGTTCCTGCAATCTCACCTACGATATACTCCATTGGGGCATACCTTGACGAGTCACCATACAAATACAACAGAATCTACCACGTAATTGACGCAGCAGATTTCCCTATGTCTCTTGTCGACAATATATACGAGGCACTTTCCATCGAAGAACAGCGGTCGCGCAACCGGCGAGCTTCGACTGAGAAATACCGAGGAGGAAAGAAATTACCTACTATCAGCTTCATCATAACACGCTCTGATCTCTTAGCTCCTACCAAGGAACAGGTAGACTCGAAGATGGAATATGTCCGCTCGGTTCTCCGAGAGGCACTTGCTAAGTCGACCGAGAATTTCCGTCTGGGCAATGTGCATATGATAAGCGCTCACCGAGGCTGGTGGACCAAAAAAGTCAAGGAGGAAATCAAGAACCACGGCGGTGGTGTGTGGGTAGTGGGCAAGGCTAATGTCGGGAAGAGTAGTTTCATAGAGGCTTGCTTTCCCAAGGATTCTAAGAACCTTGAGAAAATTGCTGAACTGGTTGAGCGTCGCCAAGCAGAGTCGGATATCAGCCCACGCGACGCCACCGCGGTTGACTCTGACGGCCTTTTACCACCTGCCCCCCGGGAAGACCTTTATCCTATCCTGCCGGTTGTTTCGTCGCTGCCAGGAACTACCGTTTCGCCGATTCGCATACCCTTTGGCCGCGGCTGTGGTGAAATGATCGATTTGCCTGGGATGGATCGGGGCGACCTAGCAGACTACGTCCGTGACGAACACAAACGAGACACGATCATGACTAAACGGAGAAAACCAGAACGGTATACTATAAAGTCAGGCCAATCGCTGCTTTTAGGTGGAGGCCTTGTACGAATCACGTCGGTGAACCCTGACGATGTACTAATGGCAGCCTGCTTTATCCCGATCGAGGCCCATGTCACGAAGACTGAGAAGGCCGTTGAAATGCAGGCTGAACAGCGTCCTTACCCAGGAGAGAATATCATGATAGAAGGTATCGGCAGTCAAATTACTTCCGCGGGAATCTTTGACCTCAAATGGGACGTGACCCAGTCGCACCTACCGACGACGATCGCGAAGGCAGTGGAAGATAAGGGTATAAAACCCCCTCCCCTGCCATACAAAGTGATGTCGGCAGATATACTCATTGAGGGATGCGGTTGGGTCGAGCTCACGGCGCAGATCCGTGCCAAGTCCACAGACGGCGAGTCCGCCAGGTCGTTACCGCAGGTTGAGATATTCACTCCGAACGGTCGACATGTTGGGGTGCGGCGTCCCATTGAATGCTGGAAGTACGTTGCAGAGAAGCAGGCTGTGGAGAAACGTAAGAAAGGAGCACGAGGGCGACAAAGTATCGGGCAGAAGAAGCGTGCCCATCACTCATCTAAAGTCTGATCGGCCGTACAGCAATGTTTTACGGCTGCTACGGGGTTACTGTTATAGTTTCTTTCCAGACTTTTTTGAACATCTGTACAGTATCTAGCATAGCGATTGGTGTTTTGACCGGGTATTCATTGTGGGGAAAAGATCCACTACTGTACTATTATTCAGTTAACATATAGATGTCTCCTATTCAAATGATGCATATTATACCGAGATTGCCATTAGCCAAAACGAATTCTTTTCGGTAATCCAATATCCTTATTTAATTCATTACTCATAACATATAAAACTCCCTAATTGAGTAACAGTGATCCCATCCCTTGTGAACAATAACAGAAACTGGTGCTAGTCATAAAGTATTCACATCAAGCCTGCGTAAGTATCGCCCTCCGCTACCTCTTCCTGATCTTCCTTGATGTCCTCCTTGATTTTATCTATTTCGCTCTCCTTTTTGTGGGACTCGGGGTCCTGAGAGTCATGTTGGCCGCGGTGTTGTTCCTGGTCTTCGTGATGCTGTTCCGGGTGGAGTATCCGATCGAAGAAACCCCGGTGGTGCTGTGGATGCGAGTCTGCGGGCCATCAATCAGTCTAGCAGACAGTCAGACTTGGCAAGGCTTAACTAACCTTCAGACATGGTGGATTTTGGTACGTAAAACAATATGTTAGGGTTGTATATGCTTTTGTTCCTTTCAAGAAGACTTTGAAGTATGTAAAACTTGCTCTTCGGATCAAGACGGTGCCACTGAAGGAAGCAACCAGGGACATAGGACACTTAATGGTTATAAAAGCGACAGTAATGACTTATCAAAGCACTTACAATCCTTATGAAAGTGCAGGACGTCATGTACCAAAGACGCCAAGTGACATGGAATTGATTGGGTCAGTAGTACTACTACATTCGGTAAGGTCGGACCCTCCCAGGTTGCATCTCCATCTCAACCACAATTAATCAACATGACAGAACTAAAACAGCTTCCAATGAGATCCCCAGGATTAGGAATGCTGTTCAGTAGTGAGGGGTTTCTCTGATCGGACACGAAGGGAGCCCCAGTCTAGAATGCGTGCATGGCTGTGCGCATCACTCATCCTCGCATCAGCAACCCGCAGTTAGGGTTTCCCGTGGGTACTCGCCCGAACTCAGAGCTTCGAATGACGGCACCACCCCCATCTCCAACCGGACTTTTGCATATATATCACTAATTAAAGCCAATGGGATGCTCGGGAGTGGAATCAACGTCATGCTGTGGTGGTACTCAGAATCGAGACTACTGCAGATGCCTCTGCATGGACAACGCAGAAACTTACGCATATTACTCCATGTAGTTCGTAATTGGTAGAGCCTTCAATGGACAAACCGAAACAGGAACAACTACCATATTGCGTAGTTAATAGTGGGATGTCACGAAGATTCCAGGCTATATAGCTCGGTCAACCCCTCCTCCTGGCCATTGTGAAAGGATACATCCATTCTACTTTACTGCTGTACCTGGATCCATTGATTGCAGATACCAACTTCAATATGGCTGAACGCTACTATACTCTGGCAGAAGGTGATGATCCAATTGAAAATCTAGTTCTAGAGAGCATTGAGATCCACTAACTGAAGTAGGTTGCCCTTTTGCTAGCAACAGCACTACCGTTCAACTGCGGAACAACTCTGGTGGCGGACTTTCTTTGCTCCAAGATACACAACTCATTGAGACTCTCGCCCATTTCTCTCGTGAGAGAATTCCCGAGCGGTAAGCACCCCTTCAATCCATGCATACCAAAGCTTATCTATCTCGTATACTTACTAACATGTTCTTAGAGTGGTCCACGCCAAGGCGGCGGGGTAAGTGATGAAACTATATATATCGCACACCAACATAAACAATCCAAACTTACACACCCCAAAACAGCGCATATGGAGAGTTCGAAGCCACTAGCGATTGTTCCGATATTACTTCAGCTAGCTTCTTGAGCAAAGCTGGCAAGAAGTCTCCCGTCCTTCTTCGAGTATCTACAGTTGGACCTGAAGCCGGTTCGGCAGATACCACTCGCGATGTTCACGGATGGGCCATGAAGATCTACACGGATGAGGGTAACTTGGACTGGGTCTTCAACAACACGGTCAGAATTTTTTCAGTATCAAGTGTATAACATTACTGATTTGGTTGCAGCCGGTCTTTTTCGTTCGCGACCCGATTAAGTTCCCTTCCCTGAACCGTTCGCATAAGAGACACCCTACAACTCATCTTCCGGATGCAAATATGGTGAGTAACGCACGTGGTTGCTTTTCGGCTAGTGGTAGTTTGATTTAGTGCTAACTTTGACTGCTTCTATAGTTCTGGGAGTAAGTACAATTGGTTCAAGCGTATAATAACTCCTGTATTAATACTCTTAGCTTCCACGTCGGCAACCCCGAAGGTATCCATGAGCTTCTCCACCTCTTCAGTGATCGTGGAACACCGAAGTCTATCCGCCACATGAATGCCTACAGTGGACATACTTACAAGCTCACTAAAGAGGTAATATGCCAATACTCTCTGCATTCCACTAGATGGCCAACGTGGCTAACATGCAAGTCAATAGGACGGATCATTCAAATATGTCAAGTTCCACATCAAGACCGCCCAGGGCGTCAAGAACATGACCGCCGAGGAATCCCTCAAGATCGCAGGCGAAGACCCCGATTATCTTATTCGGGATATGTTCGAGGCCATCGAGAAGGGTGACTACCCCGTGTGGAACGTCTACGTCCAGGTTATGGACCCGGCCGACGCGGAGAAATACCGTTGGAACATCTTTGACATGACCAAAGTTTGGTCTCACAAGGACTACCCGCTGAGACAAATTGGAAAATTGACCATGAACCGCAATGTATGCCTCAACAATACCACCCAACTTAGGCAATGATCTAAGTACACGATACTAATTCGTTCTCGATATAGCCCAAGAACTACTTCACCGATATTGAGCAGGCGGCCTTCTCCCCATCCACAATGGTGCCCGGTATTGCACCTTCGGCTGATCCAAGTAGGTTACTTCTTCACCAAAATATATCCCGCTTGACTAACCTTTACCAGTGCTCCAAGCCCGTATGTTCGCTTACCCCGATGCGGCCCGGTATCGTCTCGGAGTCAACTACCAACAGCTCCCAACGAACGCGGCCAAGGCACCTGTCTACTGCCCTTACCAGAGAGATGGCGCCATGCGGTTCGACGACAATTACGGCGGTGACCCCAACTACGTTGGCTCGTCCTTGCAGCCTACCAAGTTCTACCAAGAGGTGAAGAACTCGGGAGCTGCCCGGCTGAGCGGACTGACCGAGCACGAGAAATGGGTGGGAGAGGTGACTAATTTCCAGAGCCATATTACCGATGATGACTTCGTCCAACCCGCCGCTCTCTGGGAAGTGATCGGCAGGGAGCCCGGTCACCAGGACAGAACGATTGCGAACCTCTCAGGCCATATTAAGAATGTCCGCTCTCCTCAGCTGCGCAATGCGGTCTATGGTATGTGAACATCTTTCCTATATGTAATCGCTCCATTTACTGACGTTGATGTAGAACTCTTTGCAAAGGTGAATGCAGACCTCGGTGAACGTCTTAAGAAGGCAACTGAGGCCGCGGTGTCTGCATAAACGGCAGTACCATGGTGACTGTGATAAGGGAGAATTACTATTTCATGAATCTTAATCGTACTTATGACGAGTGTGATGTGTCTCTAAAACCCGTTCTTCTCTTGGCGCTACGCTACGGACTTGATGAGTATGTTATTTCAATGAAACAAGATTAATGACGAATTGAACGTACCTGCAAGCTTCTGATAGAATTCTGTAAGAGTCGCCTTCACTCCTGTGGTCCATACAATGCCACGTGAACTTGAACATCTATACTCCACAATGAGACTGAACGTGCGTTGATCAGTATCATGATCTAGCAGTTTATCGACCTTCCCCAAACAGGTCGTTGTCCAGTTTCTATGACGTAAATATACCCCGAATAGCATCAGATATGCTACCTCGCGTGATCTGTCGGGCATCCTCGCTTTGGAACTTCCTCCCCGGCACTAAGGGCGGCCGCTAAACCCTATCAATTTGGTTACTGGAGATCCTTTGAACATGGCCCTATATCAAAGAGTAATATATAATACCATATAAGTATTCGAATTTTAGTTAGAAGATGAGATAATATATCGTCTCGCGTAGCATGTACCTATTTATTAATTGATTTGACAGTTATATGTCAGGGAAAAGGATCACACGACGCTTTTGAAAAGGTGGATCTGTGTACAAAGTACATGCACTAAGTATAACCACCGAGGATATCGGGATAGTACTCAGCTCAGCTAACTAGAAGACCAGGTTACATCCAAGCACGTAAGACCCACGGGGGTATACAATAGCACAATATAAATAGGCCTGGAGCTGTGAACCCTGAGCGATGTCTTCTCCCACAATAAGGTTGATAGATTCAAGCATCTCAATAGTTCTCAACCAGTTTTCTCTCTTCAAGAGACCAACCTATGGCAAGCCGTGACAGACAACGTTGAAAAAGTCACCCACCATGAAAACCACCACACGCATTCACACCAATGACTCAGACGCTGTCATCATAGGCCTATACATCATATTTTTTATATATTTTTCCGTCAATCGGGGCAAATCATACCGGGGTCACCACAAACGTACCATTCCCCTCTGCACATACAAAACCCATGTCATAGAACTAACAACCTCAGACCTCCCATGGCACGTCCTCGCCGGCATAACCGAACTAACCCTCTACTACTGCAACTTCAACTGTACGCTTCTAGCAGTACTAGCCTGCTACGTCCAGTCCCTCACCTCCCTAAGCCTAGTCAAACGACTCCCAAACGGCTATCCACCACACACACGTAAGCCCTACCCACCCTATTCAATACCCTCTCCACAGACAAAAACTAGAAAGACAAAAAAACAGGACCAGCCTACCAAGGCGGTAACATCCTCCGCATGTACCAGATCCTCGTAGCATACACCACCCAAAACCCAATCGACTACCACGACGCCATCGTACCTCTTCACAGCTTTATCTACACCCGCATCATAATCTTTCTCTTCGGAACGATGGGACCCAGTCTGTCCTTTTCTAAGAACGTCAATTCGCCTTTCGTATACGCGGAGGCGGTCTTCGGGGGTGCGTTGATCGCCATCGGACATTGTACGAGGCCGAGCGCTATCATTGTGTATTTGTTGCTCGTGCATGCTGTGGGGAGGGTTAGTACGTTTGCGGGGTGGAGGGCTTGGATGGGGAGGTATGTTTTGTTTCTTTATCTCTCTATTTTTGTCTCGTCTTGTTCCTTTGGCCTCCCTGTTTCATGGATGTGTTTATGAGGTTGCTAATGTGATATATCTGTTAGAACGAAGAAACCACCCCAAGATCCCGGATTGCTAGTTAAGATTCTTAAATTCGTGGGCTTTTTCAAGGACCATGAGGACTGGGCAGATGAGAAGGTGGCTTCTTCCCATGAGACTCCGCAGATTGGGAATCTGCCGATGGATAAATTGGGACATCAGTATACGAGGTTAGGGTTTGAGGGATGAGTTAGTTGAGAGAAAAAGGGTGGTGGAGTTATTGAGGTATAGAGTTTACTGGATACTGTTAGATGTAGCTGACACTGTGCTCATCCGAGTGGAGATATAGATATTGTTCAGATTTTGATAAGTACATATGTAGGTTGGGTTAGTGACAAGGTTGAATATAGCTGTCATGTTGTGAAGGCTTTATATTCGCCAGGTATTCAATGTATCTATTTAAGGTATGCATGTATGTATGTATGTAGGCCATCGATTGTTGGCCAGTTATATGCATAGTCAACGTGGATCTGCCCCTCCTGGAATTGGGTGACCACTGATGCCTGACATACCTCTCATTCCATACTAGGCCATAGCAAAGAAGGGATCTCTGCCTCTGTACTCGAATTGCCCTTTAAAAACCTGGCAACTATCTCAAGATGTTACCCCCTTGTCCAAACCCAGACAACATCGAAATCTGCATCATATGCGCCTCGCTACAAGAATCCAATGCAGTCTGTTCTATATTCGACGAGACCTACAAGTCTGGAAGTACAGATAGACATGCCCAAGACCAAATTACCAACCCCCAGAAATATGATTATATCATGGGTCGGATCGCCGGCCACAATGTTGTCCTTGCACGCTTGCCTGGTATGGGTATAGTCTACTCTGCTGGCGAATCTCACCGCTTAAAAGAGCGCTTCAAGAGGATTAAGCTTGCCCTACTCGTCGGGGTATGTGGTGCAGTACCAAAGAGACCAGATGGACAAAAAATCAGCCTTGGTGATGTTGTCATCAGCAGAGATGTCATACGATACGATCTTGGAAAGCAGTATCCGTTTGGTTTTCAGTGGACTGATGCTTCAGGGGATAGCTGTATGAGGCCGAATGGGCATATCAGGGAGTTTGTAGCAAAATTAGAAATGAGACGTGAGAAGCTCGAGCAACGAGCCTGTGAGTTTCTGAGAAAGACAGCGGGCATACCGTGTGTGGATCAGGGCTGCGATCTGAACCTTCTCCTACCGCGCAATCCACCGAAAGCTGAAACCAGTGACAATAAGCCTGTTCTACATTTTGAAAACTTTGCTTCCGAAGAGATTGTCATGGATTATGCCGAGGACCGTGATGAAATCGCACAATTGGAAAATGTCATTGCTTTTGAAACGATAGCTGTTGGTGTGTGGGACAATCTCCCATGTATGATTGTGAAGGGTGTCGGTGATCACGCTGATGGCCATGTTAGCGAAGAGTGGGAGCAATATGCTGCAGCAACGGCGGCGGCCTGTGCCAAAGCAATCCTGGAGGAGTGGATCACATCAGCTAGGTTGAACTACGATTGTGTGAGTTCCAGCATCCCTTGGATCCTAGAAACTGGAGAACTTACCTTTGGTGCTCTAGAATCGAACCCCAGCTAAATCGGTTGCATGGGGTAGCGATGACTTTGGCATTAGAGCCCAAGCGAATGAAGCTGAGGGTCTTGCTTTCTGTCTGTTGGCTATAGAATATCCTTGAGAAATGCTATAGAGAACTAAGTTGATCAAAAAACTTTGCGTCTCTAAAGTTGTACTTTTTAGATTATCACCATTGACTGTGATAATAATTACCTTCTGCATGTTTTAAAGTTTGGTTTTACATACCAACATTCTGGGTTCTAATTCTGTGAGTTCTGACTATAGGGTTTACCCTTGTCCCAGCGGGAGTATCAAAGCTATATTCCAGAGAGTCGAGGCTTGACTGAAAAGCAACGTACAATGGTATTCCTAGACAAGACCCGTAGGCCTATTCTCACCAGTAATCGCATTGTACAGTCATAGTATAGTCGACAAGCAGAACTAAGCACTCTCTAAAAGCTTCATGTCAAAGTACTTCAGCCATAATTATCTTGTCTAACAAGTGTTCCGGAGAGCAAATGTCTCCGACAAACGCAAAAAATGATATTTTTTATTGAATTAGTAACAAGTATTCCATGCTTTCGCCATAAGTCCCATGATATTACAGAAATATACCCAAGTATATATTGGGAAACTCTTACTGCAAATCATCTGCATCACGAAACCCTAAATAGCTCAAAATCCGCTGACATAATGGCAGATCGTCTGTATAACAGCACCCAAGGTCCTTAGAGCAGAAATTCAATTGTTTATGTCCCTTCTATTCTCCTCTATTTAATAAGAACAGTGCTTATATTTCCTACTAGATATACTTCAAAACAAAAATGCTCTCCTCCCGCGGCATCAAAAAGGCCGAATTGCCAAAAATACCCTGGCGATATGCCCCTCCACATACATACAACAAGGAAAGCAACCCCGCGGGGCTTATCTCATTTGGCATGGCAGAGCATGTATGCAGATCCTTTTCTAAACATACTTACATAACTATACTAACAAGAAGATAGATCCCAATGCGGAGTGAGATAGCAAAATACATAAACAACAAGGTCAATAACCCTAAACTCTACTGGAACTACTCATCTATATCCCCGAATGCCCAAGTTTACCTTCAATCGTGCCTACACAGGTCACATTTACCGAGGACTCCGTTGGCTATGGATCAAGCTCCTCAACACCCAACCGTCTACCAAAGGCAGTGGCCTCCCATCTCAACAACATTCTGAAACCACTTTCGCCGATTGAGCCAGAGACAGTCATTGTCGCTAGCGGCATCACTGCCATCGGGAGCATGCTCAGCTTCACATTGGCAGAGCCCACAGATGGTATCCTAGTCAGTAGACCGGTCTATGGACGCTTTGAACTCGATTACGGGGTTGAAGCAGACGTGCAGATCGTGTACGCAGACACGGATCCCGAGGAGGCATTTACCCCTGCCGTGGTAGACAAGTACGAGGCAGCGCTTAAACGTGCAGAAGAGAATGGGACCAAGGTTCGAGCCGTATTGATCGTGAACCCGCATAACCCTGTAGGTAAGTATCATCTGTGAAAATCATCACTATACTATAATGAGTTGCATGGTATTTAGGGCCCTGAACAGAGTAGTAACCGGCAACAGGACGCTGTTACCCAGCAGAAACACTGAAGGAAATTCTCCGGTTCTGTAATAAACACAAACTCCATCTCATCAGTGACGAAGTATACGCATCCTGTGTCTTTGACTCGGCAGACCCGAATGCTGTCCCTTTCACTTCGGTCTTATCTATCAGTACACCTGATCTGATCGATCCTGATCTCGTTCACTTGCTCTATGGATTCAGCAAGGTAAGCCATTCTCCACTGAACCAATATAATCCTACCCATCAACCCAAACTAACAAGATAATCAGGACTTCGCAGCCGGAGGCCTCCACCTCGGCTTCCTAATCACACAAAACACGGCCCTTCGACAAGCTTGCAAAGCGATGTTGTCGGTTCCCAACTCTGTTACCCAATCTACATAACACCATCTAACATGTAATACATATAAAAAGGAGACTCCACAACGCCTCAACAGCCTCCATAACAATCGGAGCAACCATCCTCGAAGACCAAGACTTCATCACCCAATTCACCCAGGAATCCCGCCAAAGCCTAGCATCAACATACCGAATCGCCACATCAATACTCAACCATGAAGGCATCAATTACGTCAAAGGAGGGTAATGCACAGTTCTTCCTTTCTCCGTCTCTATTAAACTATCCTATCAAGTCTACATCACCATGATAAACATGTATCTGCGCTGCTAACAACATCCAGAAATGCAGGTTTCTTCATCTATATCGACCTCTCGTCTTATCTTCCTTATCCTGATCGCTCGGTCCGAGAGCGTGAGTTTGCCCTGGCGCAGAGGTTCCTGGATGCCGGGGTGTTCTTGCATCCGGGTGAAGAACATGGGAAGGAGAGTGGATGGTTTAGGCTTGTGTTTGCGCATGAGGAGCAGGTTTTGAGGGAGGGGCTTTGGAGGTATGTTTTCTCTTTTATTTGACTCTAGGTTTTGTGAAGTTTTGGCTGATGCTAAGGTTTTTTGACTTGGGGTAGGTTGATTAGAGTGTTGAGATCTGTTTGATGGTTTACAATCGTTCGATAGATGGAGATGTTACTTGTGGTGATGATTTGAATAGAGCATGAACTATACGAGTGGACTGAAGATTAAACCATGTCATAACAACCATTGCATTTTTCATATTCTTTTAATTTATAAGTCTTTCACGTGCAGATCTAATGTATGATCAACTCTTTCAGTTACTCTCTTCGATGTTGGTGAATTGGAAGGTGGGTTGACCAGGGACGGCGTTCTCGGCGGAGAGACCCTCCTTCTTTTCACCGGAGCCAACGACCTCACCGGTCTTGCCACCCTCATCGACAGCGATGATCTCAATCACCTTGCAGCCTGTGGTCTTCTGCAAGTTGACGAGCATCTCCTTGAGGACGGCGAACTCATCGAACGGCAGCTTCCGGCTGAAGACGGTCTCTGGCTCCTCGCGGCTCTGGATAAGACGTCTCTTCAGGGTCTGGACGAAAGGCATAGCCTTCTTCATCTCACCCATCTTGCCCACCTTGGCGTTCAGCTCCTTGTCGTTGATGGAGAGGTTGAGACCATCGAAGGCCTCGCGGACCAGATCGATGTACTTCTCCTGCCACGAGGGGTACTTCTTGGCAGCGTAGATTGTGAGCTTCTTGGGCTTACGGGGGTCGTAGCCAGCGCTCTTGCCCTTGGAAGCCTTCTTGGCGAGCTGAGCCTCAGCAGAGGTGATGCTAGAGGAAGTGGCCCGGACATAGGTGCTGATGGCTGTCAGCTCCGGTGATTGCTCGGGAACTTCGGGGAAACGAGCGTGGTGGATAGATTCGGGCTATGTTATAGGCATGTTAGTGATGCGCTTCCGATGATGTCGAAAATCACTAACCTTCTTCAGGATCTCAAGCCAAACATATTCAGCCCAGTGAGGAGCAATGACAGCCAGCATGAGGGCTTGCAGCTCGATGTAGCGCAGGATCACATCACGGTGCATTCCAACACCGGCTGATGTTGCGGCCTCACGGTAGGTATCACGGGCACTGACCAGGTCGTACAGACCAGACTTCAGGGCGAGCTTAAAGTCGGTGCTACGGTGATGTTAATATTTGTTCATCAGGGGGTGCAGGGGAGGAAAATGATATCTTGTAGCTTACTTTTGGTAGTGCTTCCGGGCCTCACGAACCAAGCCATTCATCTCGTTGTTGAAGATCTTATCCCAGAACGCATCAGCGGGGCCTGTGCGCAGAGTCTCATCCTTGGAGATCTCCTCAACCCATTCCTTGAGGGTGTGCAGTCTCAGAATGTTACTATTAGCAACAGTCTCATCGAAGTTAGCGTCCTCGATACCATCGCCCGCATCGGCGAACGCAATACGGGTAGCGTCAGCACCGAACTTATCAACACTGTCCTTCAGTGTGAGGAAGTTACCAGTGCTCTTGCTCATCTTCTCACCGTTAAGAAGCAAGTGTCCGTTCGCGCGAACACCGCGAGGCCAGTACTCCGGTGGGAATAGCGCAACGTGGATGTAAAGGAAGAAGGTCAAGTGGTTCTGGATGAGGTCCTTTCCGGAAACTCTGACATCCAATGGGTACCAGTACTCGAATTCTCTGCGCATCTGCTGCAAAGCTTCCTTGCTGATTCCGCTCTTTGAGATAAGCTCATCGCTAAGCTCGCGTCTTGTGAATACATAGTCCCAGACCTCGTCGATCATCTGCTCAGCCTTCACGTTCAAGGGACCGAGGGTCTCACCGTAGCGGTCACCGTGCAGCAAGTGGGCAATTGTGTAGTAGGCCATGTAGACAGTGCTGTCACTCAAACTCTCGACGAGGAACTGAGGATCCCATGGCAGCTTAGAGCCCAAACCATAGGTTCTGGCGCAAGCCCAGCGGTTGAGCCAATCAAGGTTCTTCTCGAAGCCGTTCTTGGTCTCGTTGGTGTATGTGTTGAGGGTGTTCACGACGTGGTTCAGCGTGTCTTTTTGCCACTTGGCGTCGTTCTCTCCGTAGTTCAGGAACCATTGACCGAGGTACGCAACCACACAGTCATCTCCACTTCTGCTGACGACCTCTCCCATGGGATCGGCAAAGGGGAAAGCATCACCACTCTCGTAAAGAGACTTACGGATCTTGTCCTTAGCAGCGCTCACAGGCTCGCCCTTGTATTCACCAACGCACATAGTACCCTTGTAGAAGGCTTCACTGTATGCCAACTCCTTGGCCTTTGCCAGCTGGGTGACATCCTTAGGAGAGTTGATCTTCAGCTGCTTAACAAGGGCAGGTGCAGTAAGGTTGCCATAAGTTGGGGTTTCAATAAGAGGGAAGATCTCCAGCTCGGCCCACTCCTTCTGGATACCATAGTAATCGGGCTTCTTGGCAAGATCAGCCAAAGTAGCATAATCGTCAGGGCTGTCAGAAGGCACAGAAGTGACGACACCAGTACCCTTGCTGGCAGAAACACCCTCCATGGGCAGAATTCGCACACCTTCGGTGTGGAACGACAGTGGAGCGTTAACAAGCGTACCAACATAGGCAGATCCTGGAGCCTCCGCGACAAGCGGCAACTGATCCTGAGACTTGGGGAAGTTGTCACTGGTAAAGAAGGTGCCCTGGAAAGCCATGTTCCACGCAGCCCGCTTTGTGCAAACATAATATTCCTTCTCCTTCACCTTGAAGATACCATAGTTGATCTTAGGGCCGAGGAAGCAGCAAGTCTGACCGTACATCGTCTCTGGGCGCAGAGTAGCAGGGACAAAGTAAACGCTGGCATCCTCTTCGATCTTGCCCTTGACGATCTCGGCAATCTGAGGGGCCCATTCCTTCACCTTCAGCTTCATAGCGGTATATTCCTGGGGTCCGACACCTTCACCCTTGGTCCGGTCGTGATCCATGCAAGGCTGTCCGTCCTTAGGAGAATAGATAGTGTACCGGCTACCGTACTGGATCTTACCCAATTCGTGGAGACGGTTCATCTGCCAGCGCACAAAGGCATCGTAGTAGGGATTCGCATCAGTGGTGACCATCTGACGGCGCCAATCAATTCTTGCACCAAGGCTGTCAAGATCACGGATGGCCAGGGGAGGGAAGTGGTGCAGCCAGTGACCAGCGTCGGCAAACTTGTGGATTTCCTCCAAGGGAATACCGATCGCCAACATGATCTGGAACTGGTACTTCATCTTCACGGTCTTGGCGGCGGCCTTGCTCTTCTTTCCAGAGAACTTTTCTTGTTGTTCGTTCTTAACTTCTTGGGTGGGGGCGGCAGGGGCCTTCTCCTCCTCCTCATCGTCTTCCTTGTAGCCCTCGAAGTTCTGTCCGAATTTCTTGACCTCATCGGAAAGCTTATCCGCGCAAGCCTTGATAGGCATACCAGTGCAGTGGAAACCCAGGGGGAAAAGAGCCCTCTTACCATCCATGCGAGCAACACCAGCCATGAACTCGACCTTACTGGCAGTGAAACTATGGCCTGCATGCAGGGTACCGTTCATGTAAGGGTAAGCCATGGTTCCGAAGAACTTGGGGTACTTCTCACGGAGCTCCGCGGCGGACATGGAGCCCTCAGGGACCTCCGCGAAGGAGGGAGCATCGACCTCGAAAACCTTGTTCTCTTTCCATTGCGCCTGGTATTTCTTCTCGATGGCGATAAGGGTATCTCTCTTTTCGGTCTATTTCGGGATCCACCAATTAGCACCGTATGGACAAAGAAAGCTGGGGGAGGAGGGGTAGGAGATAGAACATTTTCGAGTTTGAGGGTGTTTTTTGTGCCGTTGCTCGGGTCGAGCGCAGCTGCGGAAGCAGCAGCGGCGGCCATGGCTCTTAATAAATGGTTTGCTGTATTGCAAACTCAAGTGAAGAGCCCTGAACGGGGGTGGATCGAAAGTGGTTTATATAACTCTGCCGCGGGGTAAGACTTTATCGATGTTCTGAGTCAAAAGATTATGTGGGAATCGAACCCCGGCAGTACACTACTCACCGCCTGCCACATTCATCTAAAGATCAGTACTACATATCTCTCTTATCATTCTACTATGACTCCATGAGTCAAGAATGGAACAGTTCTTCATTGCTGTAAATGACTCATAAATATGGTCTATATTAAAAAGTAATTAATGTTCGATAAGACATGCATTGAATGGCGAGCGCGTCAGCAAATAGTGCGAGAAGAAAGCCAGATGTAGAGTCACATGACCACGTATCGGATCGTCTCAATCTTTCCGCCGACAGGCCAAAAATCGAGATGAGCTCCGAGCAGCACTCCATCCAATTCCGCTCGGGACTGTTGTGGCTGATCGATCCCCGGGTCAGCTAACTTTTGCAATCTTCAAAAGCCCCTCTTCCAATTGTTGTTTCAAGGTTAAAGCGCGTTGCGCCATCCCCGTCATCATGGTGAATGTCTTCAAGCGGATGCGGAAGCTGAAAACCGTAAGTTGGCCAACCCCATGGCTTGTATATAAATGAATATCAAAGACTGACTCGAGGTTTTTAACTAATTACAGAAGGTAAAACTCCCAATGAACGAATATCCCACAACTCTACCATTTCTCCAATTTTTTTTAGCAAGATCGCGGCGGCATCCAACGCTCCAGTCTACTTTGGGACAACAACAGGGGGAGCCCGGTTATATTAAGAGCGCATGAACTAACTTGACTATTCAACAGATCCTTAACGTACGCGTAGGAACCGGTGCCGCCGTTTTTCCCTCTGCTACCTCTGCGACCCAAGAATTCCCAGCAATCACCCGTCTACACCTCACATACGCTCAGAAGATCTATGGCGGTCACCAAGGTGCACGGCATTTCTGGCGAAACTGTCTTCCTCGGCTCAAGTACCACAACCCAGGTCTCCAGATGACCGTAAAGCAAACACAAGAACAAGAGGGTCCGGCAGCCTTGACGATATACTTCGCAGAGCGGGCGAGCAATGCCGCTTCCTTGACCGCGGCAAAGGTCGAGGATAAACATGCGCCGGCGCCGGAGTCAACAGAGAAGACGGCCGTTCTGGATCTGAAGAACCTCGATTATAAGGAGATCTGGAACAAAGTTAAGATGGTGACCGGGGCCCAGGACGTGCCTGCTACTGCCGAGGAGGAGGCGGAGCTACAGAAGTTGGAACAGATGCGTCAGCAGTCGGAGAAGGACCGGGTACGGCTGGCCGCTATACGCCAGGCGAAGAAGGACCAAGAGCGGATGTTACAGGAGGCTAGGGGAGAAATTGAGAAGCTGAAGCAACTGTAAGTCTGGTAGAAGACTGGGGTTGCGCGAAGATGCTGGGCTTGATCAACTGTAGCATAGCCTTTTTCCTTGTTTTATTTTCTTTTAGAATATGTAGTTCTAGGTGTCTCTTTTATGTTAAATAATGGCTTAACTTTCCCCTGTGACCTTGAGGGATAGGTACATCATCAGGATATCATCAAAGCAAAGACAAAGCAACGAGCCTTTGTGTATATCGGGCTCATTGCATACAACCAAGTACAAAATAAGTCATATCAGAAACTTAACTTTCCCACCCCGAACCCTACATATTCTCCATATTCAAATGTCACACTCATAAATAGCAGGCCAAGATATGATACCCGTACGCAAGCCATTCTCAAACATTCCTTAACTCCTGAATAACCACGAAGCGGGCAGTACCTTTCAATTTAAGCATGATCTGGCGTATAGCTCGTCTCGCCCAACATGCTTTGGCCTGCTGGTACCGTCGGTGTTGCAGTCTGGGTTTGGCTTGAGCCTTGCTGATTCAGTGGAGACGGGGAATGAGCTCTTCCGGCAGCAGCAGCTTGAAGTCTCTGATCCAAAGCCTTGAGAGCTAATGCTCGTCTCCGCTCCGCCTCTTCACGCTTAGCCGCCCCTCTGGTTCCTCCTCTGTGGTTGTTAAGAGTGGGAAGGCCGGCCTCCCCTCTCGCAAGAACTTGTTGGTTGCCCGATGCAATATCCTCCTCCGAGAACGGGGTGCAAATCTTCAATGCGACTAGCAAAGAGTAAACTTGTTCCGAGACAAACGAGATCGGAGGCTGTATTGCGTCTGGGAAGAAACATGCGAATGCAAACGTTTCACTTGCATCCCCCTTAAAGCCTAAGCCGTCGGTAGATGTACCGGTCAAATCCGGCTGCCGTTTAAAGAACCGAAGGTAGGTCCAACTTGTCAACAGGCCGAGCCAGGAGAGTATCGCTGCCACGTGCGTTCCAAATACTATGCCACTGATCGTGTTCAGCAAAAGGAAAAGCGCCGGGAAATGCTTCACCCGCATCTTCACCAGGCCTTTGAATATAGTCACAGTATGCTCGGGAACAAGTTGCTTGAAAGCCACAAGGAAGGAGGTCTGGATCGACATGCCACCACATATTTGGGTTACGCTTGGAAACGGGGAGTCAGCAGGGAAGGCGCAAGAGGTTGTGCATTCGGTATCGGAAAGCAAGGCATACCCGCCGGTCGAACCACCCCTAATGGTAGTTCCTAAGAGATAAAGGGGAATAATAGTCACATTTGGGATCACCGCGATGGTCAGAATGAATTTCGCAAACTCTCGGGAACCCCAAGCGCGCTCTAGGTACTTGCCCCCATAGAACAGGGTTGCGCCGTTCAAGAGAACCGTAAAGATGTTCTGCTCCACGAACGTCGCTGTAAGGAATGTCCAAGGGTAATAAAAGAACTCGGATGGGACGAGCGTCAGGTAGGGCACAACTGGCGTGGTTAAGGGATGCCCCCCTGTGGCATCAATTTGTCGCCATCGGGCGATATTGTACAGGAGCGAGAGAGTAAGCAGGGTGATGAGACAGGTACGGGTCGCAGGAGGGATATTGACTCGGAGCGCCATTGTGGGAAACGAGCTCTTGCGGCTGCTAGTGTCCACGCAGACCGCAGGCTGTCGACAAACCCGACTAGGGGATTGAGTGTCAAAAGTTGGTGTTGATCAATGGCTGTTTGGGGTGGATTTCGGGCTAAGCAGCACTTCCGCCTTTGGTTTGGTGCGTTATTTGGCTCTGATCGATCGCCTCCATTTGATTGGATACCCTATTTTGAACATCCGCCCGGGGAAATAACAAAGATGACCACCTGAGGCACCACCCGAGACTCAAGCCTTGGCGCCTCAGGTATACTTTTCCAACAACCGAGGTAAAGGAATCTACGTATGTACATGTCAAGGTGCGAATCTATCAAGGCGCTAAACAGAGAAACATTCCAAATCATGTCGCTTTAAAATTTTTAACAGTCAAAGTCATGTCCGACACCCACCGTTTTGATTCAGAGCGGCTATCAGCTCATCTCGAACCATCTCCGTCTGCTGACAGGATTCTTGGCAAGGCTAAGACTTGTGGCTCTGAAACACCGTGTATTTCAAGAAATCGGTCCGCAGGGGAAGAAACGAATGTCATCATCCAGGCGCAACCCACTACAGAAGCTCCAGTAAAGTTTCGTGATTGGTGTAGTCACTACCTGCCGTTGTGAATATCTGCATGTAAAACATGGCTTCACCAAAGTCTCTTTGCATTTCAACGGTTACAACCTCCGCTTGTCACTACGAATGGTTACCGCAGGAGATTGGAGTTCGACCCACCCATCGAATGAGAGCTTTTTGTGTCCTTTCTGGAACTCCGATCTATGGAACAAGCTCTCCTTCCTCTTTCAGTTCAATAAGCCCCTAAAACATAATAATTAATCAAGCCAGTCAGAGAAGATGCAATGTGGAACATAAAAGGTGGCACAGCCGGTCACCATGTGGCTGAAAAGTGCTAAATTGACATAAATTTGGGGAAGAAGAGAATGGGAACGCATCCGCCGTGTGCTTCCGTGAAAAAGAAAAAAATAAGAGGAAAATCAAATCAAATCAGAGGACAACCAGTAATTCTTGAGGAACCCCGATCATCATTAGTCATCGAGTTAAATTCGATTTTTTAGAGTAATTCCTAGGGATCTGGCAGGTGTGCTAATTTTCCTAGTAGTAATTACTTTTATTTAGGTGTACATTTACGATTTGATATGGTCATTGTTGGTATTATAATTATCATTGTTAGATGTTCATGTAATTTCAGGTCAGTCGAAGCATAAGTGCTTGGAAGGATATTCCTTGTTTATTTTATTTTATTTTCTTGCTTTTTTTGGGGTGCCATTAAAAGGAGGGTAATAATGAAAATAGAAAGGAATAATTAAAAAAAAAAATACTCCAAGGGAAATAGAAATAGGTTTGTCCGTCAAGTAGGTACACTACTGCTGCGTGGCCCTGTGTAAATCACACTGTAATCGACCCGCAAAACGCTAGGTCCCGAAGCAGACAAGCGCACTGGCCGATCATTTGCCCGTCAGAACCACCCAAGGGGACCGGTGGATTTCCCAACTGCACGCTAAGTCGTGGGCCGGACGCCACAACGAGTCAAGCCAAAAGTCCAGGTCGCAAAGTCAAAATCGGGTTTGACTGCAAAGTGACTGGCAAAGGGTGCCGGCGTCCTCTGAAACAGCGTCCCAGAGCCGCCTGGAGAAATTCCACTGAGCTTTTTCTTTTTTTCCCAACTGTCTAAACTCGACTTGGCTTGTTGGTTCGAGATTTGAAGACTACTACCTCACTTTTTCTCTTTCATTTCTCTTCTTCCTTGCTTGCAGTCACGACAACCATCAAGTCAATCTGTCCGTACCTTATTATTACCCTGCAGAAGTGGTGGTGATCATCATTCCTTGACACGCTTGCCTTGCTTTCCTTTTTGATTATTATTATTATTATTATTATTTTTTAATTACCTTTTTTTAACCACTTCCTTTTCGTCGTCCCCATTCTGGAGTTCCAGCCCTCCAGTTTGTCCACCCCTCCCATAACCGTACTGGTACAGCTCCAACCTTTGCAGTTCGCTAGCGGGTCTGCTATCTCAAGCCACACGTTGGTGTCGATTTCGACCCGTCTCGATATTCATTCTTCACTTTCTC
This sequence comes from Aspergillus flavus, assembly GCF_009017415.1. NCBI lineage: Eukaryota > Fungi > Ascomycota > Eurotiomycetes > Eurotiales > Aspergillaceae > Aspergillus > Aspergillus flavus. The sequence continues at coordinate 3,148,329 of NC_092409.1, read as the reverse complement.
TTTCCGACTCTTGCGACTTCTTTTCCACAACCCCCTTGTTTAACGCTCTTCAAGGGTCCCGTTAGAACCTCACCAATCCTCTACCCTTTAATTGACGATCTTACCCCCCGGCATTTGCACTCCACCTTAACGCTCTGCATTATATCCCATCCCATCCCCTTCAACTACGGTTTTCCTTGTCACGCCTTGGCTGCGTTCGGCCCAGTTTTTGGCACTCACGCTCTTTCCGACGCCGAACTGGACCTTCCCGTCATTCGTCCTGGTGGTTCAGAGAGAGAAATTTGTATTATCAGCAGACAGGTCCCTTCGGTTTACACGGTCTAATCTCGCCTATATCTCGGAATTCCCGCATCTTTCAAATTCTCGATCACGCACCGTTATCCTTCTGCCATCTGTTCAGCGGAGGTTCCTGTTATTTATTCCTGGCATGCTAGCGGATCCTCCACCTTACTAGCTGTCATACATGTAACAATGTCACATCCTGATCTTACGTCGCATCATGTCAACTACCTAATCTGGAGGTACGTTCTAACTTCAAGGTTCTCTGCCGACATCCGAGTGCAGGAGCTCTGATAGCTCATGATGCCCCCTGATGTCTATTTTCTTCCTACATGTCACTGACTTCTAATCTCTAGGTATCTTCAAGAATCAGGTTGGTCTCAGCCCCTCTCTTATTCAATCTTAATTATCTTTTTATTTTTTAAATCTTTTATTCTATCTCCCCCTCCTTACGCGTTTCTCCGTATCCTTGCTTGACAGGACTTGAGGTATCCTGAAATAATCAAGATTCTCATCTAACCTACATCGCAGGTCACGGTGAAGCCGCAGTAACACTGCAGCGCGCATGGAATCATGACCCACAGAGCTTACCTTTCGCTCCTTATATAAAAACTCATGCGCTGGTGTCTTTGGTCCAAAAAGGTCTACAATATCACGAGCTCGAACAGTCACTCGATAAGGCACGTTACCTTACTCTGCCGGATCTAACGTTTTTGCTTTCCGGCGGACTCTTTTCCTTTCTCTTCACTTGGTGTCTTCGAAGAATATCTGTTTACCAATGACTAATGAGTTTTACAGGATGGGAATCCAAGGCCCTTTTCACCTTCAGATTATTTCTTTGGACCAGCGGTGCTAGAAGCGGAACCGCGGAAAAGTCAGGGTGGCCCGGGTGAAAATGGCACAGACCAGGCACCTGTCTCGCCCACGAGTAAAGTCGCGCGCGACAGCGTGATCAACGGTCACTTGACAGGCGAACCTGCGGCACCTCAAGTTATCCCCAATGCTAAGAAAAGCCGTAAAAGTGACCGCGCAGAGACCAACGGGGACGAAATTCCAATGGAAATTGATTCAAATGGTGTTGCAAATGAGACGAAATCCGCAGTAGCCGCATCACCATCCTTGGCTGACACTGCTGTGGATGGGGATGGGGACGTGAGCATGGGCATCCGACCGGACTCGCAAGACCAGGAACCAACCGCGGCGCCGACCTTCACCTTGACCAACGGCCACAGCGTTGGCGTCCAGATCACCCCCGCCAAGGCTGCCGACCTTAGTCCCGATACCGCCCTCTTGAATGTGGCTGATGATTGTCACGTGACCCGTACACTGTGGCGTCCAAACGACTCCACTGTTGTCGTTGCAGTCGGCGAGACGTTTTGCAGTCTATGGAAGATGCCGTCGTCTGCGAGTCCAGTGCAAGAGAAGCTTGTGGAGGGTAAGGGCGATAGTATCTGCGTCTCTGCAGTCGCCTGGGACCCTACGGGCCAGAAATTGGCCGTAGCCACATACAATGACATGAGAGGGTCTATTACTATGTATGATGTGGCTGGAAATGCGGTTGACCTCCTGCCCGAAGTACCTAGAATGATCACTGGATTGCATTGGACTGAGAGCGGCACCCATTTAATCGTCGTGGCATCAGATAGTAAAGTCTCCGAGCTGGCTCTCTGGGATGATTCAGTGCGACCGGACGAGTTCCCCTCTCCACAGGTAATCGACGGGTCAATCTATGACCTCAGCTGGCTTGGACGCAATGAAGCCTACGCTTCGGGTAACGGAACGGTTTACCAATGTGAGGTCGACTCAAGTATCCACATTTCCAAGACATTTACCAGTGAGACCGATAGGCCTTGGACATTTATTCGTTGCGCGAATGTCAATGTTTCCTCGGTGGCAGTGGCTGCATCATCTGCTGCAGCTGCGTTCTGGATTCCGACGCACGACATGCACCTCGATGGTGCACACGAGGGGGATATTACGGCAATAGAGCTTAAGCCAAACACCCTGGACCAACCACAAGCGAACCATCCGTTGGTTCTAGCCTCCTCATCCACTGATGATACAGTCAAAATATGGCATATTGATTTAGACACAAAGCGGTTTGATTGCATCCATCGTCTGTTCCTCGGTCCATCTTCACCCGCCCTCGCTAGCAGTTTCTCTCCGGACGGGTATGCTCTGGCTGCTGCAAGCAAGGAGAAGTTGTTCATTTGGAATTCACAGAGGGGTGGCACCGCAATGGCTACTTGGTCCGTGCCTGGGACCGACGGAACAAAGATCGAAGAAGGACAAAGCCGCTTGGCCAATGGACACAATGGGGACGCCGAGTCAATACCGGATCGTTCTCTTGCATGGGATACTGATGGGAAACGACTTGCTTTTGGCTTTGGCAAGCAGGTATGTTGTTTATCGTACCCCAGTGGAGATAAATAGGCTGACGGAGATTGGGTAGTTGGCCATTATAAACATGCAAAGTTGAGACTTTACGGACGGCGAATACGTGATGTTAGGCTCCAACGCAGGAATATCTAACTACACCTTGATAATGGTCTCGTATGCGGTTTTACAACTTCTCACTACATAATTTGTGATATCCCCGTCAACGAATACAGCCGAAACCTATACCTTAGCTTTCACTCCTGACCCTCTGGATCGTTTGCTACCAGGCCGCCTAACCGACCTTCGGCCAAGTTATCCCTCCCATTGAAGTGCGGCTAGGTGAAGCGCAATGAATTAGATCAAAGTCGATCAACGGCTAGCAAGCAGCGCCGCTTCAGGAGGTTCTTGTTGTGTTCTTTCTTCCTTCAGCATTTTAATTTATTCAATAACCATTCGGTGAAATCGTACATATCGGCGCAGACTCGGGGTTTCCGACAAAAAAAGCAGTGAATTGCGGTTATAGTGGGTTACGGTGGGCACATTGGCGCATTCTATCATCTTAATTCTTAACTGTACCATTGGTTTTTGGTCGGCATGATTACTGAATGTCAGAATCTTCGTTTGTCTTACGCTTCGCATCAGTTTTGCGGCAAATCCTCGGGCTCGGCTTTCTTACGTCGGAGTCGCTTTCAGCCGAATCTAGTCTCAAACCTGGCAACCCAGCGTTCCCAGATCATATTATGGTTTTTTTATGTGTTATCCGCAGGGTCTATGGCTAATCTAGTACGCCTTTGCCTTTCTTCCCTTCTCTCTTGCCGACCTCGTTCGCGAACGCGGAAGCCTTCTTCAACATCTTTCCAGCCACGCATCCACGCCGTTATGCCCTCTATAAGCGCTTCGGAATCGGTCTCATAGCGCTCCTCGGGCTTACGCCTTATCCACCGCCTTGCTTTATTTTGACGCGATGTCCGCAGTTTAGGTTCGTTCTGCCATCCGTCAACCCAGGCCTCGAGTCCGCGAACCGTACCGTGAAGTGCTTCACGTTCTGCTGAGCCTTCTACTATGTCTATTTCCCTGCATCGGACAGAGTTACGCATTAGCCGAAAAATGAAGGTGGCGGTTTAGTGGATTTCAGCTTACAGGTCGTGGACCACGGCTTCCAGCTCCGATATCCGTCGCGACAACCCCTGGCATTCACGCCTCAGAAGATCATATATTTGGGACGATTCTTTACGGCGCTGGTTCAAGTCGGCATTTAATGCGGTGACTTCGTTCAAAAGAGCTATGAGTTGCGAGCTCGAAGGTTCGAAAGCGAGTGAAGCACGATCTTTCATCGGGGCAGAGCAGGAGGCTGCGGAAGCCACAGGGTGTGAAGTTCCAGGGTAGATACGTGTGGGTCGGCATTTGACGACTTCCTGAGTGAGTTTTGGCCGTGGGTCCAATAGGGCTTCCAAAGTGTTGAGGCAGTGGTGTGCCGCGATCGTATCCTCACTGGATACGTCGGCGTTCTGCGAGACCATGTGAGCTATTTTGGCAAGTCGCTGTGGCAGAGGCGTTGCGTCTTCGCCCGTGTCGTGGGTATCCGAGGGAGAAGTAGGGCGCGACATATCCGTCTCCCAGGTGTGTTCCGGAAGGGAATGCGGAGACGAGAGCTGATCCAAGCAAGCCGGGTACGGTGAATTCTCCATGACCGAATATTTGTTCTCTGTATATATGGTACTTTCTTCTCGTGCTATTTGGCCGTTCTATTGCATAGTGTGTAGATAAGTGAACGGATAGGAATGTTGATTTGCTGCAAGTATGTTTGGGTGCAGGACGTAGGGTAGTATCTTCTGAGGTGTTTGGACGTATAGAAGAGTGTCGGACAAATAGCAAATTATCGAATCTCCAAGGACAAGGGTAGTTGCGACTGTTATGATCGGACCGCGGAAAATCAGTTTGTTATATAGATTAGATATATCTGGATATTATTAGTATAGGTATGTTCTCCAAAAACGCCTGAGCGCGATCGAACAAAAGGGTACCAAATAGATTGCGAACAAGTGAACAGAGGCAAAAAGGATTGTTTTGTCATAGTCCGCGAGGAAAGGCTGCAGAAAAAGACGGTCAGATCATCAGTGCCAATTGATAATAATAATACTAAGCCGGGAGACTATTCCGTATTGGGGTTCCCATGGAAAAGGCGCCGGCCAAAAAGTTTCCTGATAAGTGATGGGATTAGAAAAAAGAAACGATAAAGAAAAAAGCAAAAGGTATTGAAACTGGATATCTTGAATTGATTTAAAACGAAACTTGTCCCAGCGCTCTTTTGCTTTCCTACTTCTTCCCCAGTTGTGAAGGGCCAGCAAGTTGCCGCATTTGAATCTGATTTTAGCGATTTCGAATTGCGTTTATCTCCGTTCTCTTAGTCCAATTTCATTTCTACTCTTCCACCTCCCCGCATACGATCAACTCGAAGTTCATTGGCACTGCTAGATTTGATAGGATGGCGCCCCCTGTGAGTATCTCATCTTATTCACCACCTTATTTTTCCTCGTCCATGTTTTTTTTTTTTTTTTTTTTTTTTTCATGACTCCCGGTTTGAATAAGGCGAGCTTGTGCTAATGCCGCCGAATGGTATGACTCAGATCACCGTTGTGCCGTCGCTTGAGACAGCAAAGGATGTGATCAGCCACTCGAAAGATGCTAAATATCCTCCTAACCTACTCCCACTTACTGCATCTATCCCCGCCGACCTTTTGACGCCCACAGTGGCATATTTGAAGGTTGCCGAGAAGTGAGTTCCAAGCTCAGAGCCCCACGCGCCCTCTTGCCTATAGCGGGGCAGCTGATGGCCAACTCTTGCGCAGATCTAAACTGTCATTTCTCTACGAAAGTGCTGCTACCACAGAGACAATTGGGAGGTATAGTTTTGTGGGAGCTGGTATGCATACTTTTCCATTGTGGCCGCCTTGCTGGAGCTTTCATTAACTTGTGTGTTTGCGACGCGATGAAGATCCCCGCAAAGTTCTCAAGACCGGCCCCGGCCACGGCCCCGAGTGCGACCCCCTTCCGATCCTGGAGAAGGAGATCGCTGAATATCGCGTTGCGACGGTGCCCGGCTTGACGCTACCACCACTCACGGGTGGTGCTATTGGTTACGTCGGATACGATTGTGTGAAGTACTTTGAGCCCAAGACGGCCCGACCTCTCAAGGATGTGCTCGGAATCCCAGAGTCGCTGTTCATGCTGTTTGATACCATTGTCGCCTTTGATCACTTTTACCAGGTCATCAAGATCATCACCTTCATTCCTATCACACATGTCGACTCGGATTTCGAAACCGAGTACCGGAAAGGCGAAGATGTGATCAAGCGCTATATCGAACGACTACTCCGACCTGAGACCCCGCTACCTCCCCAAGGTCCAATCATTCCCAACCAGGAGTACACATCCAACATCGGACGCGAGGGGTACGAGCGGCACGTGGTGAAACTCAAGGAGCACATCTCCAAAGGCGATATCTTCCAGACCGTGCCATCGCAACGGCTGTCGCGTCCAACCTCCCTTCACCCATTCAACCTCTTCCGTCATTTGCGCACAGTCAACCCATCGCCATACCTATTTTATATTGATTGCGAAGACTTCCAGCTCGTTGGCGCTAGTCCAGAACTTTTGGCGAAGGAGGAAAAGGGTCGTATCATTACGCATCCCATCGCCGGCACCGTCAAGCGTGGCAAGTCACCCGAGGAGGATGAGGCGCTCGCAGATGAGCTACGAGGAAGCCTGAAGGATCGCGCGGAGCACGTCATGTTGGTGGATCTGGCACGGAACGATGTTAATCGCGTGTGTGACCCGACGACCACCCAGGTGGACCGGTTGATGGTGGTCGAGAAGTTCTCGCATGTGCAACACCTGGTGTCGCAGGTATCGGGTATTCTGCGGCCGGATAAGACCAGGTTCGACGCGTTCCGGTCCATCTTCCCCGCCGGCACGGTCTCCGGGGCTCCCAAAGTGCGGGCTATGCAACTGATTGCCGAGTTAGAGGGCGAGAAGCGCGGAGTGTATGCTGGCGCGGTGGGCTACTTCGGGTACAACATCGCCAGCACGGACGGAGCAACAGAAATGCCGGGTGCTATGGATACCTGCATTGCCCTCCGGACGATGATGGTCAAGGACGGGGTGGCCTACCTCCAAGCGGGTGGTGGAATTGTTTTCGACTCAGACCCGTACGACGAGTATATGGAGACGATCAACAAACTGGGGGCCAACATTGCCTGCATCAAGGGAGCGGAAGCGAAGTATTTGAGCATGGAGGGTGAACAATCCTAGACTCGATGCGATATTTCTGCTTTCTTTCGCTTCTCCGGATTCTTTTGTTCCTTTTTGTTGACTGGCATACTGGGAATTGAATGACGACTACGATCTAGACCGATGGAAAAATGAAATCCTTTACATCATATTTTCTTTTTCTTCTTTTACCTCCAGGTTCCCACGTTCTGATATTAACAGAGGATGCTATGTGAATCCATATTGTAAGGGTTATGTACTACTAAGGCTAGGTAAGGAAACGTGCAGATTGCCTGGGCTGAATTGACATAGCAGGACTTCAACGTTTCCGTACTATTTTATCTATTGCAAATTTGAGTTTGAGGATACCTGTATCTGCCTCAAGTTCATACTTGTCAGAGTTCTTCCGCGAAGAATCAGGCAAATGAGAGGGCTAAGTTTCACCCAACGTTGCTGCACAATCCTCTGTTGGGGTCCGTGTGTAGGGGCTGCCTAAATTGGACTCATTAAACTACTATGCTGGAACAAATCGGTCATACAGTAAGTCATGGATCCTCCACTGGAAAACAGTCGTTCATGTTTCCCCTTATGTAGGTGATTGAGTATCCTCTTAGGGGTAACGAGGCCACGGTGTGCCCTTCAACTATAACACATTCTAGCCACCTATATGGACCGTGGCTAACTGAAAGTGGTCCTTGACCCAAAGTGATCCTGGATTTGTGATGTTCCTGTATCATTGAGAAGTCCATGCTTTTCGTTTTAGGCACTCTAGACAGTCACTTGATGGTTTTCACGCACTTCCAGGCATACAGACGCAGCCACAGCGATAGCTGCAGCTGCTACTATTATCGCTACAGCCAAATTAATCTCATTTGTTGATTGTCAACTCCCAGAAGCTCCTCATCGACAATCCACTCGGGAGGTATTCTGTCCGGGATCGGACTGATCTCACCTACCCGTATGGGGCCCCTGTTATGGGGATCGAAGCAGCAGTGGTGATATAGTTTTCAGGTTCTGATCCAGTCTGCGGATAAGCAGCCGCCGGCGAACTGGATGTCGAAGTGAGTTCTACTGGCTTTTTTGGTCATTTTTCGGCTGTTCTCAGCACTGACTTGTCTAGCTGACTTTGAATTCAAACTGGCGGAGGGGATTTTCAGCTCGTACGTAAGTTAGTCTCCGTCGTTGACAAGATTGACCAGGGTAAGATCACACAGTGCGATTTTATGAACCCGGGCAGCCATTGCAGAAGGGGAAGCGGGAGTATCCCACGATGCAGAAGCAGGAAGCCGTGGTTTGACTACGGATATACACAGTAGAGCGCGGGCTCGGCTATTAGATTGATATGCTAAGTCATAATTATATACCGGAACCACGGGCAGCCCGTAAGGTGACAGTACCCTGGTGGCTGGGCCAGTAACAAACCCCGTACCCAGTAGTAGTATCAGACGAACGAGTACGAGTATTCATTAAATTAAATGGATGTACAGAACACTGCTGCCTAAGCGGTACCAATTAGGCCCCCATCCTTATTTGAGATCTGATGTAGAAATACTGTGGAGTAAAGTAGGTTTTAATTTCTTGGGTGAACCGTCAAATATAGAGGGGAAAAAGTAAACCATAAAGAAATTGGAAAAAAGAAAAAGCATGTTGCCTTATGACGTCGTTGGTACATTTTGGCATTTTTCAAAGTATTGATTGCACCGCCACAATACTCAATGTACAGTACACCCTTACACTCCGGTATGAAGCAGGGACGGAGTCTGCCGTATGGTAAATTTGTAACAGCCTCGTGTCAACGAAGAAAGACTCTCTTCATTGGTAAACTGGTAAAGTAAAAGGAGGGGTTAAGAAGAGTTCCCATGTTGAAAAGGATGCCAAGTCATGGTTGTACGCGGCCGTCCTTTGCCACGGCGCCACGACATCATCAGGGCTGCAGATGGTTTATGAGCTAGCCTACCAGTAGTGGGGTGAACAGACCATTTCTATCGGAAGAGTTGGAGTATGGTACGGGGGGGGATTCTATATTAATTTGAAAAGGGAAGTGAGTGTTTGGATCCATCGGTTTATAAAGAGAATATGACGGTTAATTTCCAATCCATCTCTGTACATATGTATACTGTGTAGTATATACTACTACTGAATCTGGTAAAATGACAGAACACCCTGAAACTTAAAAAAAGGGTCTTTCGGGCCGATGTACATGAGAAACCCCGTTGCATACCGTATCTCCATACTATACATACAGTAAATAATCATAGTTGCATGTATGAATGAATGATTTGTATACTTCTGGAACTTACCGTCTCTTCTTCTTTCTCATCTCTAACCTCATTGTCCCTCTCCGCTTCCTCTCTAATTCTTTTTTTTCACTTCTCTGACACCTGCGGAGTAACGGATCCCATTGTCATAAATCCATTGAACATCTTCTAGTACCTCTACAGGGACATTGATCTGCCGGTGGATATCACTCAACCCCTATTTCATGTCCCCGGAATTCCGTCTGTTTTATCTCTCGGTTCAGACATGATCTCTGTTCACAAATGCTTTGACTGAAAGTGATTACATATCTAAGATTCTATTTCCGAGAGGAGAAGGGAAACTAGTTGTGTGTGGGGGGTCGAACCTGAACTGATCGGGAGATTTCCTTACGATTGGGCGTTGGTCGTCGTCAGCCATCGACCGGTGGCCACCAAAAACCCAGAAGAACTTTCCTGCTCGTCATCGCGACTTTTCTTTCTTTCTACCGCTTCTTTCCAAACGCTACCACTACTAATCCTCCTCCATCTATTTCTCGATTTCCCTTATTCCGATCATCCTCTCCCTGTCCTGATACCCTCGTTGTGTCTTTTAGTGTTCTCAGGGACGATTCCGAACGGTGGCTGACATTCAATCCCATACGCCCGCCTTCCGTCACACTGCCACTGCCAACTCCACTGCAACCGCCCGCGATAAGGAGACAGACACTCACCTCCGCAACTCACCAACAATCCCACCGCTACCCATTCAACCCCCGACGCTCCCCTGGGCGGCTTGCGCCTGATTCCCCCTGATTCCCGAGAGCTACCGGTACGCCAGGAGCTCTACTTATTTTACCCTACCTCATTTCCGATTATCCTCCCATTGAGCCCGAGTGTCCGATTGTCGTCACTATGTCGAAAGTCGTGCGCAGTGTGAAAAATGTCACCAAGGGTTACTCGTCGGTCCAGGTCAAGGTCCGAAATGGTATGTACTGCTAATTCTGCCCTTAATGCGCTCCGGTTGGGTAACGATTCACGGTGGTGGTTGTTCGTCGGTCGCTACCTGTGTCCTTGAACCTGCGGTCGACATTGGCTGACGCTCTCAATTCCAGCCACGAGTAATGACCCCTGGGGCCCGACCGGTACAGAGATGGCAGAGATTGCCGCCCTGACGTTTAGCAGGTAGGCTGACCGATTCATCGGCCTCGACGATTCTCCCCCCCTCTAGACCGAGCTAATCCGGTTGTACGTACAGTCCCACCGATTTCTACGAGATTATGGACATGCTGGATAAGCGACTAAATGACAAGGGAAAGAATTGGCGTCATGTATTGAAGTCCCTGAAGGTATTAGATTACTGTCTCCACGAGGGCTCAGAGCTGGTCGTGACGTGGGCCCGGAAGAACGTCTACATCATCAAGACCCTGCGCGAGTTCCAATATGTGGATGAGGATGGCAGAGATGTCGGACAAAACGGTAGGTTGCGGACGGTATTATTTCTCACCTCGTTCGGTCGCCAGCTAACGATACGTAGTGCGTGTGGCTGCTAAAGAGCTCACTTCCCTGGTGATGGATGAAGACCGATTGCGAAGTGAACGCTCCGACCGAAAGCTGTGGAAATCTCGGGTGAGCGGGCTAGACGACTATCCAGGCCATGGAAGTGAACCACAACAACCGCGTCGAAACGAGCGCCGCCGACGTCCCGCGGACGAAGAAGATGTTGAGTACCGCTTGGCGATCGAGGCGAGCAAACATGAGGCCGAAGAAGAACGGAAGCGACGGGCGAAGAGCTCTATGCAAACCGGGGAGGAGGACGAAGATCTGGCTAAGGCCATCAAGCTGAGCAAGGAAGAGGAAGAACTTCGCAAGCGCGAACTTGAAGAGAGCAACGCGCATTCCCTCTTCGATGACACCCCGGTCCAGGCCGCCCCGGCGCAGCCCACCGGTTACAACCAGGGATACCAACAGCAAAGTGCGGTGGACTGGTTTGGCAACCCGATCAACCCCCAGCAACCTCTGTCGACCGGGTACTTGAACAACCAATATGCACAGCCAACCGGATTCCAGGGACAGATGACCGGAATGCCCAACGGGTACACCAACGGATTCCAAGCGCAGCCCACAGCCTTTGACCAGAACCCGTACGGTCAGCCCCAGAATAACTTCCTGCAGCCACAGGCCACGCTACAGCCCCAGGCAACCCTGCAGCCGCAGCACACGGCGTTTAACACCAACAATCCCTATGGTACCACAGACATGTTCGCACAGCAACAGCAACAACCCCAGCAGCAACAACAACAACAACAACAACAGCCGCAAGATAACTTCCTTTCGTCGGGAAGCAATAACCCATGGGCCTCTAGCAGCCCGCAGCCGGGAGATATGTTGAAACCAATGCAGACCGGATCCAACAACCCATTCGCTCAGCGCACGCAGACACAGCAGTTCCAGACCAGGCCCGCAACGTCTGGACATCCATCCCTGAACACGCTGGCAGAAGAGCGCGCAACCACCGCTTTCAATCCAATCGCCAACTACCAGGCTCCTGTGGCACCGGCTCCACCCAAGAGTACCCCGCCTCAGATGAACGACCCGCATCACGCTCGTCTCAATGCACTCCTCGCCAGCGGCGACGGCCAAGATACCTTTGGAAACGTCGGTGATCTCCGTATACCTGCTCAACACACCGCACCAGGCACCTTCGTCAACTCTGCTGGCCAAGGTCTCGACCGCCTACGCGCCAACCAGACCGGCAGCAACCCATTCTTCGCCCAACAACGGTTCGTCCCCCAGCAAACAGGGTTCGCCCAGCAGCAAACCGGCTTCGCGCAGCCTACGAACAACCCCTGGGGTGCACAGAAATCATACCAGCAGCAGCCTCAGGCTGGAGGCAGTCTGATAGATCTGTGAAAGACGAAAATGTTCATCCGTGATGTCCGTGGTATACAACTTGACGGGTTTGTAGTGGAAGTGGAATACGATACCAGGTCTTTTATCTTGTCTTTATCGATTATATCTCTACTTTTCTCTCCTTTTATTCCCTTTGTTCCGTTGCGTCGTCTTTACAACGAATGGTTGGGTGTTATGCTCGCATTGAATTAGGGTTGCGGAATTGACATACAGATTTCAGTCCAGTTCATTTAAACCACTTACTGCTGCTACTACTTCTATCACTCCACTATGTTCTGACGCTTACCTTCTTGCTCTCTCTCTATCTGACTCGATTTGATGCCAGCCGGGATATCCAACCAGTTTAAACTAAACCCCTTGTTTTCCTCGTGTCTTTGTCTTTGTCTTTTTCCTTGATGATGTACCGTTCTACTTATACCTATTACCTACCATATTTATTTGGTTCATGTCTCGTAGTATATATATTAAATTGTATTGTATTATATATGGTGTATTTCGTATTTATACGGTTATACTTACGTAGTAGGCTGGCTTGCTAATTGAAGTCTATTGATGGAGATTTATTGTGTTTGGACTCTTGAGGTTTGATGCTTTATTCTTGAAATGACCGGATCTAATCATACGGTATGAATAAACGAGAACTACATATTAACACAAAGGGAAGAAAGAATGTATGTTCATACAAAAGAAGCAGCAGATAGTCCATGTATATCCATTCATTGATATGTGATCTGTTCCCGATCAGGTCACTCACTACGTACAGTACCAGTACACGTGCTGCCAAACAAGCCAATCCCATTCGCGTTCATCCAGCAGACATTCATAATCATAACCCATACCATACCATATCGTACCACATAACGCAGACCGGAACCCAAGAACCATAGCCCAAGGTATCGCATCCTATCAGACCCAATTCGCCCTGCCAAACCGATCCTCCAACCCCTGCAAGGTCCATGAACGCAACGGTCCCAAAGATGAATCATAAGGAAACAAAAAAAAGGAGAAGATATATAGAGAGGAGGAAAAGGGGAAAGGTCTATCCACCTCTCTCGCCGAATTGTCGGGCCCAATCTTCATACTCCTTTAGTCCTTCCTGGCTGACGCTGGGTCGGATTGAGGAGAGACTGGCTTCGAAGTCTTGGAATCGGATGGCGCGGATTTGGTCCATGGGGGTGTGGAGGAGGGCTTCGCCGAGGTTGCGGAGGGGGCCCATTGCGGCGTCTTTGGCGAGGGCTGTTATGTCGGAGCCTGAGAAGCCTGAGTTATGCTTTGTTAGCTTTGGGATACTGGTGGTTGAGGCGGAAGAGTAAATAGGAACAATACCGTCTGTAAGTTGGACTAAAGCGTCGATATCTTGATCTGTCAAGTCATGCACCTGGTGACTTAGTAATGTCCGGAGTTGTTTTTCGCGGACGTGATGTTCTGGAAGAGGGATATATTGTCGGCGGACGAAGCGACGGCGCGCGGCCTCATCGATGTCCCAGGGCATATTTGTAGCGGCGAGGACGAGGACCCGGCTGGGGTCTCCGCCGGCTTTCTTGTCCCTAGGCGATTCACGACCTGCCGCGGCGCGCTGCAAATCTGACCACTGAATCAGGAACTCGGTCTTTGAGCGTCGTGAAGCCTCGTTCTCTGTGCCGGACGAGCGAGCGGACAATAGTGAGTCGATTTCGTCCACAAAGATGATCGACGGTGCCAGCGCCTTAGCCAGACCGAACAGGGCGCGGACAAGCTTTTCGCTCTCACCGTGCCATTTCGAGGTCAATGTGGATGCGGAAACCGAGAAGAACGTCGATTTGGATTCCGTAGCTACCGCGCGCGCAAGCATCGTCTTACCCGTCCCTGGAGGTCCAAAGAGGAGCATACCCCGGGCTGGTTCTCGCAAACCAGAGAACAGATCTGGACGGAGGAACGGATAGACGACGGCTTCTTTGAGGGCCTTTTTGGCCCCATCTAGACCGGCAATGTCGTCCCAGTGTACTTCATCCCCGCGGACTACAATATCGTTAAGGATCTGTCGGGCGGTTGCCACGTCCACCCCTTTCGGGAGCTTGTTCAGTATATCCATAATTGCGTCATCCTCGTCCTCAACGTCCACGTCGTCCTCGTCGGCATCGGTTGATTTGGGACCAAGAGATTCGGGATCGCTAGATGACGGCGGGGTGACAGCGCGCCTGATGCGCGGAGTAGCCCGTCGTTCGGGACTCGTTCGGGAAATCGACATGCGATCTATATTGTCGCTCAACGCATCTTCACCAGTGGAAGCAGGGGTAATTCTTCGTGGCGTGCTTGCAGACCCAGCCTGCAGGTTGTTCGAGGTAGTTGCAGCACCCGCAGATCCTCCGGAGGGTGTAGGCGGTTGGTAAGACGACCTCAACGCTACGGGCTTTGGTTTGACAGAAGGCTTCGGGGAGGCACGTGGCTGAACAGTATCCTTGGAGCCTGTCGACACAGAAGCGGAATGGGTGCGATTGCCCGACGGCTGCCGGATGCCAGCCGGAGCCTGAGGGGTGGATGTAGGTGTTGAAGTTGGTGCAGGAGTAGACTTCGCCGGTGACCTTCGCGGTGTCTGACCGGGAACGCGAAGTTTCCTCCCGGAGCGACGCTCCTCTCCGGAATCCTCTGGAGGCACGCTTTTCCGTGGGGGTACCCCATCGCCGGACTTCGAACGGGGTGGTATTGACTCCTTTCGAAAACTGGGATCATTTGCAGCGGTCAGACGGGAGGACGCTAGGGCAGCATCGCTGACGGTCTTTTCTGATGATGGAGTCCGATAAAGACTTCCCCAGGCCAGACCCGCGGCTTGAGAAGCTGCGGCCGGCCGCAGGTCTTTTCGTCGCGGGCTGACTTTCTTTTTGGCGGGCTTCTTCAGATCGGCGTTGCGTAGTGTAGAGGGCATCGCTTTCCGACGTTCGGGGCTGGAATTGCGAGAAGACGTAGTCTTTGCCGAAGAGGATTGCGTCTTGCGCAATCCGGGACGACCCGCCATTGGGACTGATGAGCCCGTCTCGTTCCCAGCAGACTCCGAGCTAGCAGTGGTGACAGGTGGTGGGGGGCGTCCGGGGATAGTAGGCGGTTTAGATAGATCGGTATACCCGACTGCGGGGACAGTTCCCTCTCCAATCCAACCGCGATAACCAGTGGTGAATGGAGGGGATTTACCAGACGTATCCTTTCTGCTCTCACGGAGGGCCTCGAGTAGATCGACGCGCTCCCGACATTGGAGCTCTAACTGGCGGATGGAATCCTGAAGAGCCTTCTCCGTTTCGTTCTTGGGGGTGTACTTGGAGGGAACCCGATAGGCGTTATGATAGTAGATGGTTTCGAGGGCGGAGCGCCAAGACTTTAAAGCTTCTTCTTCGTTGTTCTGTGCGGAAGAGCGATCAGTGACGAATGGAGTCAATTGGTGAATTAAGAACGGCAGACCTGTCCTTCGAAGTAGACGGCAGTCGAGCACATCAGATAACAGTCATCGTAGGTCTTCTGGAGGGAAGACGCCGGTTTGGGACGCATCATTGATCAATTAATCCCAAGGATCTTCGGCGGAATTGCAGGACCCGCCCGCGCGCTATGGATGATAGTCGTAGTAGTGTAATACTAGTTAATCGGAGTCTGGGGGAAGGAATGGCACAAGGACGGGGACCAACTCCTGCTCATTTGTAGGGAGGAAGGAAAGAAGAGAAAAAAAGAAAGAAAGACGGTTTGAACGAAGAGCACACGAGAGAGTGAGTTGAGAGGTAAGAGTGCGAGTAAGACATAAAAGTAAGTCAGTGATTCTCCATTCTCCGATTTTTCTCTTACCCAAATTCGGTCATGATTTCGCGTGACGTCGTTGGTGCACCGAAAAAGGGAATAAAAGGTGCCCCACGGTGATGGCAAAACTTCTTCCAATGCGACTCTACGGCCCCATTTCACTCTCTTCTCTTCTTTCACATTTGTTTCTTTTTGCTGGTTCCCCAGAGTGGAGTCGAGTGTCAATCCTTTTATATTAACGAAAATGGATATCTGCGCCAGCTCAGCCTGGCTGGTGTACTAACTTAAAGTAACTGCCCGCCATATCATATCCCGTCTATGTATACATGGGTCCCAAATGCGTAATATATCAGAAGAAATATTCCAGAATTCGGAAATCAATCAGATGAAGAAAATAGAACCATAAGAGAAAAGGAACAAAGCCTCCAAAAACACTTCCCTTGCGTGCCAACGCCGATACAAATATAGCATACATAGGGCGATCCAAGAAAAGTTCTCGCACTTTTCCCGACATAATCCGTCCCACAAGGTGTATATCAACCATTACCAACCAAGAAAATGAAACCGATGACCAAAGGTGAATAGAGGTACTGAAGAAAGGGTAAGACGTCCTCGCTCCGCCTCATCCGCTGTGGTTCCAGCCAGGATTTTCCGACCCCGAATGTCTCGGACATTTTGCGCACATCCGGAAATACGGTGAATGGGGAAAACGGAGCGCGCAAGAGAGAACAGAAGAACCAGGATAGAAGTAACATAAAGAATGGACAGTCTGAATGCCGCCACCCGGGGATATCTCCCCGCGACATGGCCTGGAATTCCTCACGTGTCGCATTTCCGCCCATCGCACGTGATACGTGGCCGCTATCAGCCGGCCTTGTTTTTTTTTTTTTATTTTAAGCTGATTTCATCATTATTTTGTTGGTACGTCTTTGTCCTTTTGTTGGTCGTGGGATGCCTTAAATAAGGCCGCAGGATGCATTTTTATGATGGGCAGTGTGGAAGTCGAATTCATGCGATCGGGCCAGTGGAAAAAAAAGACACTTTTTTAGGCGACCTCCTGGCGCTTGAAGTACGCCTTGGCCATTTCATAAGAGGTCCTTTTGCATGACATTGTCAGTAAATGCCCAAGTACAGTAACAGGGGATTCAGATAAAGTATAAAGTTGTTCACTCACCAGCAAATGGCTGTGCTGGGCATTGTAGAAATGATACGGGGACGAGCGCCACGCAGGAAACCACTCCAACCGAACTGCCGCTTGATAATGGACGCGGCGTTGAAAAGACCCTTCGCCGACCGAATTTCCTCGTTCTGTGCCAAACCGCGGGTCTGGAGGAGCGTCTTCACCACGTCGAGTGGTGTCGTGAGACCAGCTGCGAAAGCGCCTGCGAGACCACCCGCAATGCAGTGGGTGAACGGGTCGTAATCTCCGGAGGGGTTCATAACCTTAGAAATCGACTCGTAGGCGACGAACTGTGTAGCGGTGAAGGGGACGGTCATGCAGAGTGTGGTAGGATAGGAAACGTAGAAAGCCTGAAGACCTTCCGTTCGGTAGACAGACCGGGCGCACTGAACGATAGTCTTGTGTACCGAGCCATGGACTTGCATACGTTGCTTAATAACTGTGTTTTCAATTAGTACGAGTCTTAGTTTTTATTTTATTTCTTTTTGGTGGTGTTGGGGTCGCGAGATACTCACCATCGAAGGGGTTCATCAAAGCGTCACTAGCAATGGTCGCCGAGGCACCACTCAGAGCTGTTCCACGTTAGTAACCAACCACTTTTTAATGACAACATCATAACCCCGTCAGTCACTTACCTGCAGCTAGCGGATGGTGACCGTCATCGACATTGCCACCGGCAAGATCCTTTACAATTTCGTATGTGCCAAAGTAGACAGCGTGGGCGGGGCCTATTCGGGAATTTCACATCAGCCTCCGACACCTCCGAGTAGGCAGGCATTTCCGTATGCCACCGGCTCCGCTTACCTGCACCGACAATAACGCTCGAGACACCCTTCCATAATGTCCGCCAGCCCTCAATTCGGTAGATTGTGGAAAACGCATTAGTGAGACCTGTGTAGAGTCCGCCATTCGCAGGATGCAGGATTTGCATGCGAGTCTAGCGTAAGGGTCCGGTGTCAGTATTTGCCTGCCTTTGCAACACGTCGCAATGCAAAATCTGCGCAACGTAGGAAAAGAACTAGCATGGACTCAACATACCTTCAACAAGTCCACCGGATACATGACAGCGTGTTCCTTGACCATTGTCAGTACGGGCCCGACCATCCACCGTAAAATAGCCCATTTTTTTTTACACATACCGCTATCCCTGCAAAGGCACCAGCCAGCATATTGCGGCCGAGGCCGTAGTTAGACGGGAGGGCTTCGTAGCTATCGTGACAGTATAATTAGCTCCGAAAGCCCCAGTATAATAAAAAAAAAGCCGGCCTACGTCTGGGAAAGGAACCATGGCAATCGGGCAATAGAGGCGAAAGAGCATAGCATGAAATCATAGCGAAGATTCTAACCACTCCCTATGCTTTCCCAGCGAGCGATTGCCCAGGGCGAAAAAAAAGCTGAAGCGGGTTTGGCAAGGGAAAAAGACATACTCATATTCTAACTCCTGCCCGGGGATTTGTTCGGAGACCGCCATCGAGCTGTTGTAGCTCCAGACGCAGCCGGAGCCGCAAAGAGGAGGGGAAAGGGTTAGGAGGAAAGGGAAGAGGAAAGGGCGCGCGGTGGTGGGTGAGGCGTCACTGTTGTGAAGGTCGAAAAGATAATACCGAAGAAACCCGGACCAGTTGCGGAGTGGAGAGGTAAATCAGTAGGGCCGATTCCGAGGAAGGGGAAAACAACAAGGAGGGAAATGAAGTATAGAGGAAGAGACCCGTCTCGACCACTAGAGGAATGCAAGAGGATCAATGTGACAGAAGGAAGGTGGAATAAGGAAAATTAATGAGTTGAGAGGATGTGAAAGAGGGAGGGAAGAAATAAAATAAATTAAAATGTTTAGTCGGGGATTAGAAGTTGTTACCCAGAATGGAAGTCCTCTCGCTCGGCTCGACGAACGCTGGATAAATGGAGGTCGATTAAATGTTATCTGATCCATTTTAGATTAATAGAATCACCCAGGAACCTCCATGGAATTTTCTTTCCTGACACAAAGTATCAATTACATTTCTAGTGCTTATTGGTTTGTTATTGGATTTACTATTCCCCTCGGTCTTTTTGTTTGAATCTGCTTGATCTGTGATTTTCCTCCTCGCATGTACAGCTCTCGCTCTCTCTCCCCCCAAGAAAAAAAGATTAGTTAATTAAGGTATGTCACTTGGGAAATTTTGCCTGCTGAATCAGCTTCCCCCGGCTAGACTAAAACCAACCAGGATCAGCGACCGGCCTGGTCCGATGACGGAGTTTATAACCCTCAACCAGCATATCCCAACCATTGACATTTGACACCAGTTGACCTTTTCCCAGGTTGACTCATACCTTTCCGAAAACCTTCCGGCTCAATACCAAACAGATTCACCAATTTCCACCTACGACAAACGAGAAGAGGTTAAAAAGGACCAAACACGATTGCCACACTTGACTAATAGAAAGAAGCAGAAGTGCCGAATGACGGAGGAATGTCCCGTCCCTCCGCCGAGGAAGCTCTCCTAAAAAGTCACCGAGAGAGGAAGGTCACTATTCCCTTTTCTGATTTTTCTTATCTGATCCATCCCGAATCCTTTTGGACTCCATCGTTTCTTTCCCGCGGTTCTCCGTTCTGATTAGTCCGTACTCTTTCTTTCTTCAGTCAGGATTCTAACCCTAAGCGAACTACCGCGGCTCACCGGGGATCCTGTCTGTATGTAAAGTCTGTGCATGACATTATGTGACTAATGTATAATTAAGTAGTTTCTGGAGCTTTTCTTCTTTAGTACAGGTGTTGTAAATCCCGACTATATTGTCTGGGGGTTCTTACGGAGTATAGTACCTACTCCGCAGTATGTTCGTCCTTGTTAGGCAACCATGAGTCCTTTTGGCGTCGGGCATTTCCGCGGATCCCACTTCTACGTGGTGGTTTACATACTATCCCTTACCTATATACCAAGATATTAATCTGGGCATGGATTCTTGGAAAATGAGAGGGAAGAAAATGACAATTAGAAAAAGTAAAAATAACGCAAACAGGATTAGATGCGATGCCAGACATAACCGCCCAAGATGTCAAGTACAGTAGTAGAATTGAATATAAATCTGAACGTTCCCCTATAGTAGATGATAATTGATACACGCAAAGCAAATCACCATGCAAATAACACCCACGAAAAGCTCCTCTTAAATGTTCACAGTGAAACTTTCCCGCAGAGAATTCATATGCGCTGTCATGCACGTCGTTAAAGCAAAAGAATGACTGGGTCTTTTGGGATGGTCGCGGGGGACCACCAGTGGTTAAGCCCGTTCCCTTCTATACGATTCGCTCTAATCTACCACTCCACGTTAAAAGACCATTCGCCTGGAGAAACACATCAGTTAGTTCTCTACCTCCAAATTTACCGGGGTTCATGACAAGAGTCCATACCATTTTTCAGGTTTTCGGCAGTGTCGCTCAACAAAATCACTCGCCGTTTGTTACAATAGGCCGTTTTATCCAAGATGTCCACCTTGAGGTTTGCTAGTTCGGGTACAGGCTTTTCAAACATCTCGCTGAGGTTCTCCACCGCGAGTTCCAAATCTTTCTGATTATCTTCAAAGATCTCGGTCAGGTTGTTACGTGCAAGGTAGTAGGCAAAAGCGTAGGTCCACTTTAGGGTCTGTCGGCATTGTTGAAGGGCTTGAGACGCGGTGTCGAGGAACTGGACTTCAATCCACGATAAACCCGACTGCGACTGGAGGCTCGTCATCTTCTTTTCCGTCTTCAGGTATAGGTCTTTGTCGAGCTTGGCCGATTGCTCATGGTTCGCATATCGGTTGTAGTAATGGAGATACCGCTCCAATGACGCCCGGGACTTCGCCTGTGCGGTGCGTGCCTCGGATCCTGACTTCTCCTCATATCGGTTACAATTATACCAGCTGGTGCCGTGCTCGGACCATAGCCCCATGCACATCCAGCAGAACTCATGCTTGCATTTGCGGCACGTCATATGGTTGCAACCTCCGTTCTTCTCGATCGTCGAGTGACACCTAGGGCACTCTTTTGTGTTGGCTGAGATCCAGTTGGCCGTTTCCGAATCGTCCTCACACTTCTTGAGCCACATCTTAACTAGCTGGCAAGGTGCTGGTTGATGGTCGTTAAGTGTACAGCCAAAGCAGAAATGATGCTTGCAGTTACATTGTACGGTGGGTACAATGCGGCGGAGGTCGCGCTGCTTCACCGAGCAATCAACAGCGTATTCACAGTTGGGAGCTGGGCACCACTTGAGATTTTCCTTGTCATCGACATAGGTCCTTTGTAAGAGAGTGTAATACCTAAAAGGAAGTTAGCGATGGTATCGACCTGCATCCTAGCTAAGTGGACTCACCTGTCCTTGAGGGCAGGTGTGACAAGTAGGCTCAACGACTTAGAATCAACGATCATATTACAGCCATCACCCGGACATTCTATCCTGGCCGCTTCTCCTTCCCCACGGATCTTCTGAGCAAGGTAGTGGCGGTAGCAATCAACACAGAAACGATGTCCACATCGCATAGCGTATGTCTCCAGGTTATCGCCATCTTCGCAGCAAATGTCGCACACGAACCCAGGTATTACTTCAGTTTTTGGTGTGCCTTCAAAGTTGGTCCCTAACCCGGCCTCCTCCAGAGTTTCTTCGGGATGATCCATGTAGCCCTCAATAAGCTTTTCCCGGTTCCATCGTCCATACCGTAGAAGAATGGCAGAGGATTCCGGCGGTAGACTTAATATCGATGAGACTTCGTTGATCTGTTGATTCTGATCCCGATCAATATCATCCGGGCTTAGGACCTTAAATTCAACTTCGTAAGGTTTTCGTGAGGTTGCGACGATGTCTTTATCTTTCGAGAAGCCGCCGTCGAAATCATCACCGAAATCTACCAATAGCGAAAAAGAGGCATCGTCAGCATCCAGTCATGATCACCTTCCAAAGTTCGTCACAAGCTGAGTTGAGCCGCAACATTACGTACCTTCCCCTAGACTCTCATCATCACTCGCCTGGGTATCCAAAAAGTCATCGCCGCTGGACGCAACGCTCATAAAATCATCATCAGACTCCATACTGGTCGACGCCGGCGTAACCAGATCAGGGCCCTTCTTTTCCGCGGAAACCGAGAACTCCCCTGACACGACGGAGGTCAGATCGGGGGCGGGGTTAAGTTCTGCGATATCAGGAGATTCTGCTTTCGTCTTGCGAGCAGACTTCCGCGGAGGAGGTCTGGTGGCGGCTTGCGAACGGGCGACGGAATCCTTGGTGGCGGAGTGAAAGTCTGTTATCGCCGCCTCGGCCGCCTTTCGCTTCCTTGTTTGAGGAGGCGTGGTGAAGACAGTGGTGTTGCGGCAAGCCGGTATGTGCTGGCACGAAAAAAAAAGTAGGTCCCGAGATCTAACGTCGAGACCTTCTCTTTTTTTCCGAGACAACACAAGGCGCAGCTTACCAAAGGTGGGTAATCAACCTGGGGAGGGCTGATAGATCCAACGGGTGACGAGGAACACGAAGGGCAGACCGGGAGACTGGAGTGTGCAGTAGCAGCAGCAGGACCATGCACTAGCTCTCAGGCGATCTATCGTTGGGCGTGAATAGCTTATCGACGCTGGCACCTTTTTGGGCCTTGGAGGAGAGGAGAGGGGTGTGGATGTATGTAACTAGGGACGGGAGGCGGACGGACGTCACGGGGAGAGTGGGGGAGCCTTAGGAAGAACAAGCCTCAGGTTTGCTCTTCTCCTTGGGGGTAAAATTGCACTAGAGCGCGGTATTTCCGAAAACAACGGGAAATGGAAAGCTGAGCTCCAGTGTTTACCAACCTGTAGTCTGGAGTAAAAAAGAGGTTGCTTCGGAAGAGAATGAAAAAAACAAAGACAATAGAAAAAAAAAGAAAAATTTTCAAACAGTGGCGGGATTGCTAAGCAGACAAGTTTACAGTTTTATAAGGACGTGTCAGTATGAGGGGTCTCCAATGACCTGATGCTAATGCCACGGAATATCCGTGTGGGGGAAGGCAGCAAAAAGGCAACCTAAAGCGGGTAAACACAATGAAGCAATGTTGTACTCTGCAGTCCCAAGTTTATACTGTCTTTGATTGGAACTGGATCCTTGTCAGGCTCGGAGGTGGCCGTAGTATGATAGATGGTTGATCTTGGTTCGCTGGCATAAATAGATCGAAGGGCACCAATGATGTCAGATTACCTCTCCGGCAAAGATCTCCTGGTCATTCTGTTATCTTACGAGGAACTAACTAGGCACGAGCCCTAAGCAAGCATGACTCAACCTAATGACCTGAGCAAATGACTGAAGACTATAACCTTAGGCAGCAACCAGGCAGCCAAATCATTCATCTTGTCTCTTTTCCAGTAATTGAGCAGATTACAATACGACTATGTAAATGTATCACGATATCTCGCAATGCATTTTATTTTTCACTCATAAGGGTTCATTTTTTGTTTATTCGCGTTCATAACACGTTCCAATTCTATATCAGATCACTCATCATCGCTCTCTTCCTCTTCGTCGTCATCCTCTTCCTCGCTGCTTTCCTCTTCTTCAGCGTTTGCCAGCCAATCCACGAATTGTTGGGTCTGGCTGCGCACTTGTTTCATCTCGTCTGTACTGGAGGACCTCTCGTCATCCCACCACTGCTCGTATGCCTCCTCTTCTAGAATCTCTAGGTCATATAATTCCTTGGCAACAAACAGGAGGACTGTATCGCCACGGTTGCGGTGTACGAGATCTTGCTGTAACAAAAGCAATAGGTCGACTTGATCAGGCTTCGCATCGCGGTCGCGGTCGAACAAGGACCGTTCGATGATTTCGCGGTACTTGCCAAAGAGCTCTCTAACGATGTCGCCGGCTGCCTTTCCACCTTCCATCAATTGCTGAGTACGCTTCATGAAAGCCGACACCACGGCGCGTCGAACTTGGTGATCAGAAGCGTTGGCTGTCATACGTAGACTGACCAGTTCCAGCTGCACCACATCTGATGTGACGCCATCGCGCAAGCTGTCATAGACACTAGTCGCAGCGTCATGAACGAAATGTTCTTCGTCATCGTCACCACCTGAGCTGCTAAAGCTTCCTGAACGGGAGTGGCCGTAGTCTGAGACATCAGATGAAAGGGTCGAGATGGAATCTGTGGAGAGTGAAAGCTGCGCCATATTGTAAACTGCGGAAAGAACCTGTTAGCTTTAACCGAGCTGGGAGTAGGTAGACATGGGAACGTACCCAATCCCGATGAGGCATTGCTCTCGGTATCCGAGTCATCCTCATCTTCGTAGGGGACATATTCATAACCCTCGCCGCCTTCACCGACGACTTCCGGTTCACTTTCCGGTGCACCCCCATCTTCCTCCCTTGGGGCGTTGGTAATGCGCTTGCCTTCGCTGACGGTCATTCCGTCGGCGATTTTCACTCCAAATGAGAGGAGAGCCCCGGGCTCGACGATGCACTTGCTACCAACTTGGACGTTATCTGCAACAATAGCATGGCGTACAGTTGTACCGTCGCCAATCACAGCACCATCCCAAATGAAGGCACCGTCTAAAGTGACATTCTTACCAATCTTGCAATTCCTTCCCAGAACCGTATCCTTGACTGTCGTCTTGTCTCCGATGCTTGTGCCTTGTCCAATAACTGTCCGCCGGCCGATAACACATGAACGAGCCAAGGTCACGCCTTGCTCTTGGTATAGGTTTCCCTTCCGAAGTTCGTAATTGTGGCCCGGCAGTAGGTTTGTGTCGGGGCACAGAGGGTACGCCCACCTCGAAATAACATCCTTGGTAACGGCATCATACGCCTTTAAGTTCCTCACTCTAGCCGCGTAGTGATCCTTGACGATATGTGTGTGGATCGTCTTTCCATTCAGCTCGTAATCTTTCAGCACACCATACAAGAATTGCGTCCGAGGTGTTTGATAATCGAAACTGTCAGACCAGAGACTCAGCACGTCAGGTGTGCAAATATCGATGCCGCAGTCAATCAGATCCTGGCGGATATCTAGCTCTGCGTTCTCAAGAATGATCTCAGAGTCGATATTGAGACGGGTCGTCTCTCGTGAATGGTGATCAATCTCCTCGTAATGTAGACAGCGGTCCTTCGTAGGGTCAATAATGAAGACGGGTGAAGAAGAGGAAGACTTGGTTCTATGGTTTCTGCCGGCCTCCCGCAAGATCATGGTCATAATGGCATCCTTGTTTGCCGCACGACGAGCCCGATGTTGGGTCAAAGCGCCTTCAATAGGTAGGTTGCTAATGACATCTCCGCTCACAACGATGAAATCTCCGGTAATGAGATGCTTTCCATCCAGATCGCGCATGACGTCTCCGACGGAGGTAGAAGTGGACTTGAGAAAAGCCAATTGCTTGAACGGCGACGATAGCGATCTCCATTTTGACGCACTAGAGCACCGTAGTATTAGTATCGCCGTGAACTGCGTATGAGAGGAGAGGGCGTCATCCACGTACTTGATATACTTCTCCAGCTGATCCGAGTGTGCTCCGCCGTACAGGAACACGTCTTCGACACCGGCATTCGCAAGGAACTCCAATGTATACTCAATCAAGGGGGTGTTCGCTAGCGGCAAAAGACACTGTCACCGTCTGTGTCAGCCCATAACCCATTATTGTGTTTTCCCCGCAACATCCGTCCTCGCATCAATAGCTTGTCTTAGATACATACCCGGGGCTTGTCAAGAGTGAAGGGTTCAAATCTCGTCTCGAAGGTGTCGGCAAGAACCTAAACAACATCAAAGCATTAGCCACACGATCATCGTGCACCCCGCTGTCCTATGATGGCCAGCAGTCGCAAGAGTGGTTTTCCAGAATGACAACATACGACAGCCTGCAACGTCTCCTCTACTTCCTCAGCAGCATTGCCCCTCTGCTTGGAGCCACCGCCTTTCTGCTTCGGACCCATCTGCTAAATCAATGGTAAGCGTGAGTTGCGCGGAAAGATCAAATGCCACATACTGCGACTCAATGAGTAACTAATTTCCCCCACCTCACTGAAAGGTCAAATATTCCTGCAAAAAGTTTAGCAAGAGCGGATGTATTGTGGTAAAGGAAGCCCAGGCGATAAACGGGCTCACAAAGAAACCGAAAACCAACAATAAATCCGCTTGCACAACCTAAAGCAATTATTTCCGGTTCCCCTCGACGCAAAAACTCCGCCAAGCCATATTGAATGATTCATCCCACTCCCGTCCTTTTGTTTGCATGTTTGATCTGTTTGCGAGGTTTGCCGCCCAAGTTCTGTTCCTTTCACGTGACCCACGTGACTGGGAGCATTAGCCACACACAACCTGAAGGACCAGCTTCAGCCCCAAAGAGTCCAGAACACCATCCAAGGCCCAGGCCCTCCTGGACTGCTGGTAGTATCCCTTGTTCAGGAACCAAAGGTCTAGAACCTTAATATGCATCTCTATTGTACGTCAAATTAAATAGGAGTTCCGGTCAGACGATATCTTCCCCCCGAGTCGAAGGGCAATCGGAAGCTCCCAAGCTCCTGTGGATTACCCGGTCCGTCTGGGGCTGGGGTAGTGCAAAGAGTGTGGAATGATATGTGTTCCGGACGAAGCATACCCACTTGTGTACGTGTGCGCACAGTGTAGGAAGGGCTTCTGAGTGGAGGATATATTGCAGGATGACTGATCTGAAGAATGGTAGGTGAATGGTTGCGTGTGTTCTGTATTTTTAGTAGGTACAGCTAGCTAGTATGTAAGCACCATCAAATTGTGTTCCAATGCGAAACATCAGAAATTGCGCCAACGTGGATATCCCACTCAAAGGACAATTTTACCCAAGTAACATGTTCAAGTAATTACAGCAACAATGCGCCAAAACAGTCTGAATGCCCAGGCCCTAATATAGTTCAACTCCCTTATATCCCTTTATAAATGACACGAACATTTCTGCTGAGAGTATCCGCGAGAAACAAAAGACAAACAACCGAAGGCCTCATAAAACGCCGTAAGCTATCAAAAGTCCACCCATGGGTCAACGGTATCGTACGGGTAGAGATTTCATTATAACCAAGATAGCAATCATGAAAGGGGAATATAGTGATTGAGGATACACGGAGAGGAATGCAAGAGAGGTAGTTTGTTGGTTTGTTGATTGAGATATACAGCATTGGGGAGATGGGCGAGGCTCAGCCAGTCCGTGCAGCCTGTACAGGGTTGACCATCGCTTGAGGTTGGGGCGCATATACACGCTGTCGCTTGGCGAGATTGGGGTTCTCGGCAGCACTGGCCATGTCGGAGACCTGCCGTCGTGGTTGCGGCCGCGCTGCAGCTGCAGCCGCAGCCGTGAGCGCCACAGGAGCGGTCGGATACTGCACCCCATTTTGGTCTACCGCATATGCAGCGGCAGTAGCAGGAGTTGCAGGTACGTATTGGCCTTGTACCTGCTGCAGGTTAGGGTGAACCGCGGCCATGCCCTGGAATTGGCCGGGTGTTTGCCAATTGTTTATGGACGTAGCTGGCGACTGGCTGGGAGAACTATCCTCTTTGACAGACTGGGCTGCCGAGCTCTGCGCAGCCATTGTAACCGCCGCCGTGGGTTGGGCGGTTTCCATGCCTTGCGGCATGGTCTTCAAATGAACCAGGTGCTTTTCTAACATATCCAGTAGACTCTTTCGCGTGAAGGGCTTAGGAAGAACATCGTCCATTCCTGGTCAATGTTAGGAGGATAGTCTCGGAGCCCGCTCGTAGTAGCAGATTAACATACCATGCTGGAAGTAAAGCTGAATATCATCACTCCGGATGTTGGATGTCATGGCAATGATCGGCGTCCTATCAAACTGCCGAATGAGGTGACATGCTGAGACACCGTCCAAGTTGGGCATAATTATATCCATTAGAATAAGATCGTACTTGGAGCCATCTTGTATTTTGTTCACCGCCTCGAGTCCGTCGAACTACGTTACCATCAGTCAGGGTACCAGGCTTGGAAAAGATGACCTGTGAAGCCAACTTACAGCAGTATCAATGACACAAGAGAAGGAGTATAGGAACTTTCCGCCAATCTGACGACACGTCGCATCATCTTCGACCAGCAAGATATGCGGACTACGCATCCACCCCGGATCAACATGGTTACTCTTCTTCCGATTGTCTGCGAACTGTCTCCGAGCGTCGTCGACTTCTTGCTTGGGCGGCATTGGGTATGGCACATTATTAACATGCTCGCTGTACATCGGATCGATACCATTAGTAGCGCCCACCGGGTATACGACAGGTTCAATCTCGCCGCTCATCTTCGGATATACTAAGGCTGTGGTCGCGGCATTCGTCGGGTTGGCTGGGTTTGCAGGGGTCGCAGCGGCTGCAGTTGACGGTCGCACCACACCATTCCGCGGGGCAGCGTCCATTGCGGGCGTCGTGGCCACAACAGGACCTGTTTTGGGTGGCTCCCCTAACGAATCAAGGCCGCCGAGGTTGAACTGAATTTCAGCATTCATATCGTTAAGAAGCTTCGACGCGTGCTGCAAGGGCGACGAAGGCTCATCGTCCATCGACGCCACCTGGGAAGGGCTTAAGGTCGAGCCCCCTTGACCTTGTGCCTGGAAAGGTCCGGATGCTTTACTGTCTCGCCGTTGACGAGCATCTACTGATAGTAGATATGTCATCAGCTGGTGAATGACATGTTCATGATTGAGGACTGTTTTCTGGACTCTCATAACCTCCTGTAGCATGATCTGATGGTCAACAGTTAACTGTGCATAACGATCAGAGAGATGCTGAATTTGTTGTTGCTGCGCCACTATTTGCTGGTTCAGGAGATCGATCTGTTGCGTTGGAACGGAATCTTCGTTGTTCTGGGTCTGTTTTCGAGGGGCAGGCGCCTTCCGTCGAATATTGTCGAGTGATTCTTTGCTGTTCGCCCGGAATTCGGGGTGCTTGAATTCCCATGCCTAGATTCCTGGTCAGACAACCCTGTGAAGCCACCAGCACCAAGTATCGCAGTCTTACATTCTGGCCGTACGGTGATTGACCATTCTCTTCATTATTTTGTCTCACTTTGTGAAAGTCGTACTTGTTTAATTGTCGTACAAAGCTGGCAAAGTTGCTATGTTTGAAATGCTTAGGAAGGATGGTTTTCGTAAATTTCTCGCACTGCGACCAGATTTAAAAATCAATTAGCCGGAGAACAGCGACCGTGAATGCCTAAGGCACGAGGGATGCATTACCTCCAAGACGACAAAACTGTCCCCTTCATCACCCCACCGTACAATCTCCGCGTAGGACGGATCCTCCAGCATCCTTGGAAAGAAAGGTCAGTGACCGGACAGCAGAAAGGAAGAAGCCGTTCTAGTACTAAACGGGGCATCTTGAACCGGAGGGTATATAGTCGTATCAAGTCGGGTCGACGGGAGAGCTTAGAGGGAGAGACAAAAAGGAGAAGATCAAACTCACTTGTAAAGTTTCCGCACCTATGCATTCTGTCAGTGATTGTGACCGAATAGTGTAGGTTTTTGTTCCAGACATAAGAAATAATAGAGTAACAATAATATAATAATAATAAAGAGAAACAATATCATCGATATCATTGTCAAAAAGATCAACACTTACAAAATCGCTGGAGTTGCCCGCGGGGGCGGCATTGGTTGTGGTCTGGCCACCGTCCATCGTGGGCTAGATGGGTCGCGACCGATCGAACAAGCAACAGGCTCAAGCACGTCGCAGAACCTCAAGAACAACGGCTGCGGGAGAGTATGAAAAGAACAAGAAAATGAACATCCAAGTCGGTGGTCAATTACGCACCGGGATCGAGAAGGAGGAATTTCCGGGAGAAAGGATAAGTAAGAATAACGGTGAAGAAGAGAAAGAGAAAAGAAAAAAAGAAGGGAAAAAAATGACGGTCTAACCTGGACGGCGTTTGGTTGGGAGAGGTCAAGAGAAAGAGTAGGGAAAGAGATGGTGGCAGTTCCCTTCAGTTAAGTTTTGGGTAATTTACTACTTCTTGCGAAAAGTGGGACTTTTGATGGGGGGTCACTGACTTGGTATCTGCACCCGCCATTGGCCTTTCCTGTGCTGTCCGAACCACCGGTCACCGTTCACTAGCCACAACTTGCCATTTTTCCTCTGCTTTTTTTTACTTTTCAAATTCCTTTCATTGCTTTTTCTTTTTTTTTTTTGGTCCTCCCCTTCTGAAATTCTTTGGTACACATTATGGCAATGTTAAACAGCTTTACCTCCGATAATGCAAGGAGCTAAAAAGGGGAAGGGCAGAAGGCCAGGAGCTCCTCTCTGACACACTGACCGTAAACAACAGCCGACAAGACATCTACTAAGTGCAATCACCTCGGAGGGGAAATGTCGATGTGGAGACAACAATCCACTTCTCGTACTCTCTGCCTTAATGCCTTAAGAGTAAAGAACATGGTTTGATCATTACGAGTAGATTTGTCGCCAGTCATGAAGGGACAGCTAATTACATCCGAGTTATTCTCTCTTTGCCTTTCGTCGTGTTCTGGCGTCCAAGGAGTGAACGTTGCAAAGAAAGGTCAATGCGTTCATGATGCAGATAACGTGCGAGGAAAGGATGGAGGGGAAAAGATGGAGATAGGCTGCTGGAGATGCAAGAGGAGGGGCAAATCAACCTGCAGCGATCGTCGAACAAAAAAAGAGGAGAGAATGAGCGGAGACTCTGTATTCTCATCGACATACTAGACAATCATGACATTGACCCTTTTTTTTAATCCAATCATTCAACCATCCGAATTTTGAGGGCACTAGTCAAAAAGGTGACCTTGAATCATTCCTTTTTAGGATGCATTCTAGTCAGGTGTACATATTACATAACATTAATTATGTACACACGGTGGTATGTACTAGTATGTACTATGTAGTACTCCTTTGCATGGATCCATACTTCACACTACTTATGTAGTAGGGTAGTATTGACTGAGAGAATTTTTATTTATTCATTTTCCCCCCTTGAAGATAGGAGACAAATAAAGATATCATTGACTTTCTTTGTCCTTCACGTTTCAGTTGTACAGTTGTTTAGTTTTAAATCCTTCAACGGTGGAGACTAACCCAATTGGTCGTCAAAAGTCACTCGGAAGGCACATACTGATTCCGGTTACTCTTTGCTGATCGCTTGCAGGTCAGTCTTAGCATCCTGCTCCATTCAACGGCCGCACATAATGCGACCCTCCTCCACAGAATCCAATCATACACTAACTATACTTTCCTTCCATCTCCTGACTGCATTTTGTTCCTCCCAAACACTTTTAATATGAGAGTACTCCGCAAGTGCCACCAGTTCCAGGGTAACGATGGCCAGGCCCTTCCATGGCTAACAGGGGGGAGCTATACGCCACCTCCAGAGATTCGCTTTCCGTCGGGTACCATAACTTAGAACCCCGACCTATAATAAGAACAATAAAAACCTACTGTTGGCCCTCTTCGCTTGTGACGTAGCCCATTCGGCCGATCGACTTTGATCGACAAGAGATTGCAATTTATTTTCAATATAGCAGGGTACGTTGGATTTTTTGATATCTCACAGTCCTGTTCTGCATGTACGGTTTATTGACTTCTGATTCTAGGAATATATATACCCGAGAAAGAAAGAGAAAATTACAAGGTAAAGAAGCATGACTCGATACTTTGAATCCCATACCCGAAATATTCGCCACACTCGTAAAGTGTCCCAGGAAAACACAAGCACCTTTACTGGTACACGGTCTCATCAAGCGCTTCCTTGACATGCTTTGAAAGGTAATAATTCCGGCACAGTCCGGTCCAGTAGATTCCATCCAACCGTACCAGAGCCAGGTTCATCAACGAAGAACCCTCGCTCTGCCTTCGCAAGGCCTGTCGCCACATGTGCACTAATCGTCTGGCCCTAATGGCATGATCTTTGGATGGTGCTTGCACAAGTAAAAGTAACATGAAGCTGGAAACAGTCGCAAAGCCGATCCGAGACCCTGGGAACAGATAGCATGTTAGACAATGTCTGCTCATAGAACAATGAGGAGTCAGAAGACACATACATGAGAACCAATACCCGGCCAAGTCACTATATGCCATCCTCATCACCAATCGGAGCATCTTCGCTGCGCAGTTCTCGGCCGCTTTGAGAACAGCGCAACCCACACCGTTCTCGTTTGACAGGTCTATTGCCGGGCTTGGTTCGATTTCGTCAGGATCCATGATATGAAAGATGTAATCATCGAGGGCTGTGGTGAAGTTGGTTGAGGCTTCTGTCTCTTCGAATAAGGGTGGAGGAGTAGCTGATCGGACTATAGGTCGCAGAAGAGCGCGGAAGATGAACACTTCCAACAGCGTATAAGCAAAATGAAGACAGGTTA
Organism: Aspergillus flavus; assembly: GCF_009017415.1. Taxonomy (NCBI): domain Eukaryota; kingdom Fungi; phylum Ascomycota; class Eurotiomycetes; order Eurotiales; family Aspergillaceae; genus Aspergillus; species Aspergillus flavus. The sequence goes on along the minus strand of NC_092409.1, from coordinate 3,116,029 downwards.
ATTGTGGACCTGTCCCGTCGATGGATGCGAAAAGCCTATCATGCAGTCTGAGCGGTGCTGGTAAGTGGACGTACCATTCCCTCAGCCTTTGAAGAAGTGGACGAGCGGTTTTGAGAGATTCCGAGAAATTCGATGATAAGCGTTGTGCGGACCGCAGAGCGCTATCGAAATGCCCGTTAACAATGATACGATTTCGATATGGTAAAGATTTCACCTACTAAAGGTCGTGCTGCACCTCGTCTGCTATTCGAGACAGACGGGCAAAACATTGGAATTGCTGCGCTTGCAGTACATCTTGTGCCAGGGGGCTGCTTGGAGGCGGCAACAAGACGATCTGCGCTTCATCAATGTGGAAGTCTTTGTCGTCGAGCTCTGTTACATCCCACTCATCATTTCTGATATAAGGGGGCCGACCCATCAGGAGGCTTCTCCATTTGTCCTCGGCATAAATCGCCCACCACAGTCTTCTCCGCAGTCTCCGCTCCCAGGCCGGAAGGCCCATTGGCCCACATTCCAGTTGAAGACCGAGCGATGTAGCGAGTCCGACGAGCAATCCCACAAAAGACCATACAGATGCGCTGTCTGCAACAGCACTTTGACTCTTTTCGGGTGCTTTGTGCAAATAAAGAAGTCCCGCTTGCAGGGATGCTAAGTGAGGGGTGTGTATTTCTTGTAGGAGAATCTCCCACACTATGCGCCAGAGCTGCTCAGTTGGCGGCGTTGAATAAGCGTTGAGAACTGATAGATACTCGTCAAACTTGGCAAAGGGTTGTGCTGAAGCGTATATGGCGGCCAGAAGATGGACCGGCATGTTGTTAAGAACATGTTGATCGGGTGTGATACGAGTAGAGGTAAGACCGAATAGTGACCTAGAGATGATAGGAAGAGTTGGGAAGATGAATTTCATAAACCTGTTATGTTAGTTGATGCTGCGGAATCATAAGTGGAGGCCACTAACAAGGCTACCAGCTTTTGGCCGCAGTCTAGGGGAACCAGGCTGTTCAATTCATCCCTTAGGCTCTGACTCCTGGGAATTGCTGTTTCTTTCTTTGTGGACCCATACAAGTCGTCCGTAGTTACTAGAAAGTGAACGGGGATCTTTTCGTCAAGCGGAACCCCTCCCGCATTTCGGAAATGTACCTGATGGAAAAGAAGAAAACCATGGTCGTCGAACTTGCAATGTCGCAGAAGCCATGGGTCTGATTCGCCTGATGCCCCAATAACTTGATACGAGAACCCTTTCAACTGATCCAACGTCTGAATCGCCTGAGCTGGAGGCCTCTCTGGAAAGTGATAAGTTGCTGGAGTCGTCGTAATGGGTTCGCTTGAGGGAACTTCTCCTGAATCAGGGTCAGCTGAAGGGCCTAAGGAGAGGATAGGCTCTGAGTGGCATCGGGCAAAGTCATCCGTGTTGACTGTGAGGTTTGCCTCCTCTACGGGCTGTACAGCCGTCACTTGTCGGGCCGAAGGAGGAGACGCTTGATTCGCATCGGGGAGTGCTTCCGATAGCTGATGAACAACTTGGAGGCCACCGAAAGTACACGAAGAACCAGAAGTTTGACATCTTTGACAACTATTTCCTTTCTCCGCTTGACATCTTAACTTCTTTCGACGACATGAGTCACAAGGCGGATGTCTCTTAGAACGATAGGGGCGAGTATAGCTCGGGATATGAGGGTTAGTTGCTGACTCCATATTTGGCTTTACACTGGCTTTACAATGTTCGGCGAAATAATGATCTGATTCGTTGAAGCCTTGGTTCGGACCAATGTTGTAAGAAGGCGCAAGCAAGTAGTCAGTTCAATGGGTCCTGAGCAACCTTCCAATCAGGCCCCCTAGTGTAGTCAATGCAGCGACTAAAGGGATCGCAGGAAATGTTCTGTATTTGGTTCTTGAGCAGTAGGGGCTGTGGCAGACATTGCAGGTTTTACTAGTGCGTCTGTTAAGGGCAACCCTGGTCAGGTGCGTGTCCCCTGCTACCCTCTCAAAACTATGGAAACCTTCTCAAAGGAGACCCGTGTTTTTATTCAAGACCAAACAACAAACCTTATCAGAGCAGACACGGAACTTTGAACTCTTCGTCTGAGAACAATTTTCTGCCTTTGGTGGATCGTATCGGTAGCCATATATATATCCATGTGTTGTCGGAGGGCGCAAGAGTGGCTCCCTAGGAGGCCCAAACGAAAAAAAAAGGCTTCATGCAGTTTGTATATTAAAGAAAAATCTCATTTTCCTTCTGTTTATCAATTCATCCTTGCTTGTCAGACACAATCAGAATGTCTGCATCACTTCCAGGAAATCGGGATCTGCCCGCGTCGCAGTATGATCTTTCGACATACCTGGGACGTGTTCGTCAATGCGCAGACCTTTCAGACCCTAGGTAATTCAATATTCATACTTTAATAATGTGACATCAGTTAACCAACAATACGACGTCGTAAGAACGTTATTTACATCAAGCGCCAGACTGCAAAATGCCAAAGACCTCCTCACGAAGTACAGATCGGGCCAAATCCAGAGCATGAGCCCAGAATTGTGGCAGGCTAAGAAGATTGTCGATTCAACCTTGCATCCCGATACAGGAGAGCCAGTGCTTCTACCATTCCGCATGTCGTGTTATGTCTTCTCCAATCTGTTTGTTACCGCGGGCATGCTTATTCCGGGGATGAAGGTGAATCCAGACCATGCGTTGCCTCGTTCTGGTAATGCATAAAAAGCTAATACGATTTCTTTCATAGTGGAAAGGCACCTTAGCCTGGCAGATCGCCAACCAATCCTTGAATGTGGCCATTAACAGTGCGAACGCGAACAAATCAACCCCTCTTTCCACCACGGGAATGATCAAATCGTACTTCATGGCGGTGTCTGCTTCTTGCTCGGTCGCACTCGGACTGAATTCCATCGTTCCAAGATTAAAGTCGGTTTCACCAAGTACGAAAGTGATTCTAGGACGCCTCGTCCCTTTCGCAGCTGTTGCCAGTGCTGGTGCGCTCAACGTGTTCCTCATGCGCAGCGAGGAGATCAGACAAGGAATCGACGTCTATCCATTCAATTCAGCAACAAGTGAAGGAAACACTGGAGAGAAGGTGCCGGCGACAAGCCTGGGAAAGAGCCAGAAGGCTGCAACTATCGCGGTAGGTGAGACGGCCATTAGTCGCGTTGTCACTTCTACGCCGGTTATGGTCATCCCACCTCTCCTTCTTCTGCGCTTCCAGAAGACGGAGTTGCTGAAGAAGCGTCCATACCTTGCGATGCCTATCAATATAGGTTAGTTAGCCTTTAGGAGTATGGTCTGTGGTCTATATACTAAGTTCTCTTCTAGGGTTGGTTTTCTTGACGTCGGCTTTCGCTCTCCCGTTCGCATTGGGCGTATTCCCACAGAGGTTGGTAATGAGTTCCGATCGCTTGGAAGAAAGGTTTCATGGAAGAGGAGGTGAAAGCGAGCAGGTGGTATTCAACCGTGGCATTTGAAACCAATCTGAAACGTGTTCACAGTCTATGACTTACCCCAGAGTCTGGTTTATCTGTGACGACCAAATCCTGAAAATAAGTACATAGTAGACTGTATAGACAAAATTTGACATACAACCAACATTCATACCAAATAATCTTGCATAGCAAGCAATTATAGGCTAATAAAAGAAAGTAACTACGTACTAAGAGGCAGCAAATTCTACCGGATGATCGGATGTCGCACAGACTGTCCACATATGCATGAATTTAATGACTTCTGCTCAAGGACCGATCAGGTGGCATTGGATTTAGCTGAGTATAACTTGTCTGCAATTCCTCTTTCCTGAATCTCTGCTATATCGTCCTTTACCCATCCTACGTATCTTAAGCTAAGATGTCCCAACAACCATCTGATACTTTAGTTGATAAAAACAACCATCAAGAAAAGAACAATATCCCTGAACAGCAGAAACTATTCTACCCATGTGTCTACACTACACAATATGCAAATGAGTCTCCAGCGTCTGGAACTCTAATCGATGAAAAGTTAAAGAGTTTCGACGCAGACTTTATTAGACTGGGTGACGAGCTCCGCCGGGAAAGGAAGGTGAAGGTTCTACAACGCTACATTCAATACTCGAGTGAGGATAAGAAGAGGTTGAAACTGTTGCAACGTTTTACAATTGTCTCAAAGCTACGTGGCATGCCGCGCTTACCGAAAAAACGCACTGGTAGGTCTTTGGAGTGTCGAGACTCTGCAGGACTTTCTTCGGGGTTTCCTGAATCGCATGGCCTGTCTGTCATACATGAATAAATGTGTAACTTACACTGACGGTTGTTATGATATATAGATGTTGAAACGCTCGTTATGTCCAAAGACCCCCATAATGGGGATGCTTAAGCCGCAGTATGGTGACAATCAATTTGGCCCTAGATAGACAGACACCTAGGAAAGAGCTAGGCTCTCTAAAGTGTAACTACGAAGATGCACAAGAGACTTCATATTGCTAATCTTCCAGCTACAAGTTCTCGACCCTTGTATCTAACATACTGGTATTATATTTAAATTGACAGTATTACCTGGTAGGAATAAATCCGATCATGTCATATACAAGCCATATTAGGCTTAGTTCCAGGTTGAAGTAGACTTCGGCAGGAACCGTTGAAGGTTCTGCCGAAGTTTTAGTACGATTAAGTCTCCACGGACATCACTACCGTTTAGACTGCCACCACCGACATAGTCGAAGTCATTCTACATCGAATTTGCAATGTCTCTTGTCCTTTGAGTCCTCCTAGTAAGGTGGCACGGGTTTAATTTCCCTTTACTACGCCGAAATTGCAAATAATAACCATGATCTATAATGCGTGGACCTGGCAGATCGCCGGTCAGGGCTATCGGCTCAATTCAGCCAATAAAGGTTCGAGATGCCCGAGCTCTCCATAAGAAGTATCTTTACCTCACTCCACCCATATTGGTCTTCATCGGCCACTAAACTAGATGGAGTCTTTTCCTCTTTATGTCTCTCCTACACGGTTCCATTTACTAAGACCGGCTTCTTAGGTCGGTCTCTAAGATGGGGCTCCAATACCGAGTCTACTTGTCGGTCCCACAGAGGCGGCAACTTGACACGAAAGTCATTTATAAAGGTAGGTATGGAAGTGTCAATCGCTCCAATGTGTCCCCCGACAACTTTGCTCTCTCAGGTATCTGCTCCTGTTTGCTGTTCCCCTTGATCTGGATATGTCAAGCAAAGAAGATCGGAGCTCGGCTCCTTCAAGAACGTCCGAAAGCCCCGAGCTAGCAAATAATGAAAGCTATCCCGAGGGAGGGCCCAGGGCATGGCTGGTGGTCTTCGGAGCGTGGTGTGCTATGATCCCATCCATGGGCCTGTTGAATAGCCTGGGTATTCTACACGCCTGGACGAGCACGCACCAGCTTCAGGGCTACTCCGAATCAAGCATTGGTTGGATATATGGCGCTTATGGGTTCTTCCTTTACTTTGCTGGAGCACAAGCCGGTGGGTGAGGTTCTGTCAGGTATAGGAACAGTTACTGAACTATGTGCAGGACCAATATTCGATGCATATGGACCAGCCTATGTCGTTATTCCTGGGTCAATTGGAATTGTAGCTGCACTGATATGCTTCAGCTTTAGTGAAGGTATATATGTCACTCCTTGCTAGCACTTATACTCTATGGACCTCATTATACATCACAAGGCTAACGAAAAGTAGAGTACTACCAGATCTTCCTATCCTTCAGCGTCCTCGGCGGGCTCTCAGCCTGCACACTGTTCACACCGGCAGTCTCATGCGTCGGACACTGGTTCAACATCCGCCGCGGCTACGCAACAGGCATCGCCTGCACAGCCGGCGGACTAGGTGGCGTGATATTCCCCATAATAATACTATTCGCAGCCCCCAAGATCGGATTTCCATGGGCCATCCGCATAATCGCACTCTTATGCGCCATCCTCTGCACACTAGCCTGTCTTCTCATGAAAACACGACTCCCACGCAACGAAACAGCAGGAGCCTCCATTGACTTCAAAGCCCTTAGGGATATCAAATACGCCACCACAACAGCAGCCATCTTCCTAGTCGAATTCGCCGTCTTCATCCCTATCACCTACATCGCCTCATACGCAGTCCACGTCGGAATAAACAACACCCTCTCCTACGCACTAATCGTCTTCCTCAACCTCGGCGCCATCCCAGGCCGCTTCCTCCCCGGCCTCATCGCAGACCATCTAGGCCGTTTCAACGTAATGGTCCTCACATCGTTCATATGCGGAGTATTAACCCTAGGTCTTTGGCTGAAGGCAGGGGTCAACATAGCCGCTATTATATGCTACGCTGTGCTCTTTGGTTTCTGGAGCGGAGCAGCTATCAGTCTAACGCCTGTGTGTATCTCACAGGTCTGCGCGACAGAAGACTACGGAAAGAGAAATGGGACGACGTTCACCATTGTTAGTGTTGGTACTCTAACTGGGATCCCTATTGCGGGTGCTATTCAACAGAATAATGGAGGGGATTATTGGGGCCTTATTGTGTTTGGAGGTGTGCTTTATTTGGCGGCTACTGTTGCTTTTGCTGTTGCGAGGGGGGTTTGTGCGGGGTGGGCTTTGAGGATTAGGTTTTAGGGATGTAACAATAGAAGAGAATGTTGTGAGGTGGTTAGATCTGCTATAACGATAGAGGAAGAATTACTTCTTGTGTGTATCGCGGAATGCGTCGAGTGCTGTCATAGTACCTGTATACTCCGGTTTGCCCAACCTACTTAGGTCCAGATATATAAGATGCTGGTGATAATGTGTATAAGGCACGACTTTAGTGCTATATGGTCTCTTTTAGTGGAGTGGGATGGAAAAAAATATATGGTTGGATACTAAGTGAAGTTATAAGAAAACCTCTACCATAAAATCTAAAACTGGTCCCAATATCAAAACCAAGACTTTTACATCGATTGCTACGAAGCCTCCAAGGTAACCACAAAAAAGGGACCATAATCAAACACTAACCCCGACACCGGAAATAGAAAATAAAAACAAAAAAGGAGAGAGAGAAGAGAGAGAGAGAAGGATTCATCTACTATCCCATCTGACGTCAGTCCCCCATACTAGTTATAAAAATATCACATTCTGTCAGTAGTAGCCTGATTGCCTGGTGGATTCGGACTTCGGCGAACACCCAGATCTAATGAAATGGACCGCGTGGACCAATAAGATCCAGGGTTCCCCGAAACGTTGGAGTTTCTCCACTCAGGCTGTGTTGTGCAACTGATATGCGGTGTGATGATCAATACTACAGTAAGGTATGTATGCGTCTGTTTTGTTTTTCTTAAGTAATGATGGTGTTGGAGAGGTAGATGTGTAGATCTTGTGGGATCTATGAGGTGTACGTACAAATATACGTATCTGTCGTGTCGAGCTGGAGATGATGTTCTGTGAATATACATATATACCCTCACGGCTTCTATCTTCTTTCCCTAGTTTACCTTCCACAATCAGACCCTACGAATTTCCCTACCGGGTGAAAATATACCATAATGAATGAGAAATCAAGCTCCAAGAATCTAAAGACAAAGATCCAATCCTTCCTCCATAGATCAGACCGCACAAGTGCAACCGGAGTGTCTGATACCGATTTGGAAATCACATTGATAGCCAAGTACGGATCATGTGCTGTGCTTTGAGAAACGTCAAGGCATCTACAATTGACTTATTTTAGGGATCGAATGGATACTGGTAAAGGGTCTGGTGGTGGACAGGCTTTGTATAATGGTATGTTGTTTTGTTATTGGTTTTGGGAGGAGAGCTGACTGAGGCTGGGTATAGGAGATCAGTGCTTTGGGACTTGTTGTCGGGGGAGTGGGTATCCGAGATGAGGGGATATGGTATTGATATAGGTTATGGGTGTGATATTCTTATTGGGGTTCTTTGATTACTTTGGTTTAGTTTTCTTCAGGTATATGTGGTATTGAGAAGGTATTTCTTTGAATGGGTGAGAGAATTGGGTCGTGCGTTCTATTATCTTCATGACTTCATAGAATGTATGTCTCTCATATAATAGTTACAAGGAAAGAGACCAAGATACACAAGAACCCAACTCCCTCAGTCACTCTACCCATCACTCCACAACCACAAATCAGTCTGCAATCCCTCCCTCTCAGCATCCAAAACTAAGTTATTCGCATTCAACTGGTCCGTAACAGAGAGCATCTGATCCAACGACAGCCCACAATCTCTCCAATCGAAGTGCATCTCATCATCCTGAACAACATCCGCAGCCTCTGGCACCGACAGAGCCGGGCTGATACCCGCGTTCAAAACAGCCACGGAATCATTCACCTGCTCTGACGTTCGTTCCTCGCCTGCCTGCTTTGCACTACTCCCAGGTGTTAGGGGTTGCAGGTTCGGCTGGAGCAATGGCTGCACTAATTCCTCTAGTTGCACAATCTCGGATTTCCGGAGCTGTGCTACGCGGTTTCCCCGGGCAATCATGTCGTCGAGTAGACTGAATCCCATGTCTCGGTAGCTGGGGTCGGGGATGATGTCCGGGAGGATGGCTGATATAAGGGATAGGATGAAGAAGGATGAGAAGAGGTTTTCTAGGTCGAAGGGGAGGAAGGTTTCTGGTGGTCCTATTAGTTGTCATTTGTAGGTTAGTGTTGGCGGAGAAGACGAACCAAGGAGGTTTTGATCACGTAGCGCGGTTAGGATTCTTAATGATTTTAATGCGGAGTCGGTAGATGCGTGCAGAAGGGTATGTACTGGTGATGATAAAGTTCGGAACACTTCGCCTTGCTCGAAGCAGCTGAGTCGTTCCCAGAGCAGGGCTAAGACGAGTGGTCGGGTAGTGACGATGATGCACTATCCTTGTTAGGAGAGCCGTCTGTAGAATTTCCATGAAGCACATACTTGGTGGCAGGATAACGTCAGCCGCGTAGTGACGCCAGATAGCGATTCTACGGAATTTGAAAATTGATGCGCGAAGACATCCTCCAACTCGCGTGAAAGGTCCGTCATTTCCTGCAAGACTGACCGAACCTTTCGGAGGAAGATGCCCCCTAGCTTTCCGTCTGGGCTATATACAGCTGAAATGTCCCTAGTCAGATCAGAATACAATTGAAAGTGTGGTCCTACTTACTGTCCAGTACGCGAGTGATAACCTGTGTTATCCGCACATGCAGGCTCAATGCGGCCTCCTTTTGGTGACACGATTTCGGATCGTATAGGGGAGTAGTTATCTCATGATCCTTGACTGCGTTGGGTGAGCCGATCAACGATGAAAACTTCCGGTCCAGTATATACACTGTCCACCATATATTCTGACACCGATCCACTAGCTTTTGGCCCAGTTGTTCAACTGGCGGAGCGCGGTGATGACCTTCTACCAATGCCATGCGCATGGCGTGCCCGATCTACACTGCTTAGCTGCTTGGATATCCAGAAGAAAAAGCGTCAACTTACATAGCAATATGCGGTATCTCTCATGTCGATCGAGTGGAAATAAAGTCCGATGAGAGTGAGAACCTCGATAGCTAGAACAGGATCTTGCCATAAGCCTGTAATGTCAGGGAGGAAAGACATAGCCCGTAAGAAATATTTTGTCCAGCTGGCAGCATTGGAAACCTTTCGTACCGGTGCTAAGAGAGCCTCTCCAAACGCCAATACGATCAAGAACTGGACGTACCAGAGACGGCTCTCTTGTACCTTCACTTCGGCGTTATCGTAGAACTCGTACAGATGGCGAAGAAACTCGTCTTCGTCAAACAACAAGTATAAATGACTAAAATGGAACTGAACCGTGTTCAGTATGTATATTGCATGTTCCAGGGATGGCAGTCCACTGATGTCAGGAAGCTCCTCGGAGCTGGCTTGTCGCCACTGGAGTTGGTAAGCATCGCCATCCACAGCGAGGGGTAGCGGTGTTGAGTTGTGTGGACTCAGACGCGCTTGAATGGTGTTAAGGATCCGACGACTGAAGGACCAGGTAGATGTAGGTCCGAGGAACACTAGACTGGTCAGCTTCTGTGGCGGGTCGTGGCAGCAAGTGACATACACCACGTTCTCTGCCGACGGCCAGTATGCTTGACATAGCCAGGCGATGCCAAGGCCAAAGGGTTGGAGGCGAATCGTTCATCATATCGGTTGCCTCCTGATTGTTCTGGAGTAGGTTCCTGGGGTGTTTCTGATGTTCGTACTGGTGTCAGTTAGCATATATCCGGTGGCCTGGTTGCACCCATGTTACCATAAGTGCTTCCACCCACACTACTGCTCTCCAAAGTACGAGTCCGTTTCCTTGGAGGTGGGGTGCACTCGATCTCCTCCACCCTTCGTTTTAGGGATAGGAATAGCCTGAAACATTGTCAATGTAGTGCAACGACAATGAACTCTGAGTCATGAGATGGACGTACTCCTCTGAGACAACAATTTTCCGATCATCTTCAAACACACAATCCTGACGCCGCTGTCGACATTTATCACAAGGATGTGTGCCGGAGCATTTTACTTTGCGAGATCGGCATCGCTTGCACCTGTGGCAAGTCAGATTCGATTACTGATAAGCACTCGGTTTGGAGACTTACGCGTTGGAGGTCCGCTTTGGACGCTCAGAACGATCCATATTGATCATCAATGACTCTTGGCGCCGGACTATGTTATTGTAGCCAGGAAAAAGACACTGATATCTCTTTTGCAGTCGGTCCATTCATTGTTGATCGTATCCACGTGGTGAGTCAGCAACCCCGCAGTTTGATAGTCAACCCCGAATTAGGGCATTTGCCGAGCGAATAAAGCGATAAGATTAGATAGCCATTTATACAAAATAGGCTTTCTATACTCTTAGTGAATGGACATATTGCTAGTACAATAGAGACTAATTGACGCAGGAGTTACAGTTCTACATAGTACAGACTCAGGCAAATGTGTTGTTCACAAAGGGACAGTCATAGTGAATGGTTCTAATACCCTATAGTGGATATAGGACTTTTCTCTTGTGACTTTGTACTATACAACTGTGGAAAGAACCTTGACCCTTCCAAAGCAAGGAACACAACGTCGCCGAGCTCAACCGGCCAATTTAACCTATCAGTACTTACGGAGTAATGGCGGGTATCTCTGCCGAAGGAGTGAATCATTGGCCAAGAGACTGTGGAGTTGTCCAAGCGCTGCGAACGGTTACCTACCGGCTAAACCTCTTTAGGCAAGAGATACGCTGAGTCGGGTATGAACCAATCAGCCACCGGTTAACACAGATGTCAATTCCCAAAGGGGCTTAAAGCCAAATTACCGCCGTTTATCCATCCCTTTTGTAGATTATCAGGATTCAGGACCCACGAGGGGATATCTGGGGTGCCGCTATATAAACCGGACCTGGCCCGGGCTCTGACTTCACATCAATTGTCATTCTTTCATTCTTATTTTTCTATCAGTGAAAGAACAATGGCGTCACTCCCTCATCCGTTTGACCCCATTACCCCCGGGGAGATCCAGTTGGCCACGAAGATCGTTCAGGCCGCTTTTCCCGGGGTCTCTCTTCGTTACAAGAAGATTGATATTCAGGAGCCAATCAAGAAGGAAGTGGTGCCTTTCATCGAAGCGGAGAGACTAGGCAAGCCATTGCCTCGCCGGCCAACCCGGTTGCTGCAGGTTCTCTTCCATCGATTGGACAATGGCGCATTCTACAAGGCATTGCTGGATGCAGGGAAACAGTCCGTCATCTCGGCCAAGGAATTGCCTAAAGATATTCAGGTATTTTATACACACTATGGTGATGTTGCACTCTGAAGCTAACATGTCCAGGCCAATGTCGATGTCGATGAGATGATTGAAATGGAGCAGCTGTGCCTGAACCATCCTGCTGTCCAGGCCGAAGTGGCCAAGCTGCAATTACCCGAGGGGGTTACTGTTTGCAACGACCCCTGGATTTATGGAACAGATGATCCGAAGGAGACTCGTCGTCTGTTCCAATGCTACATGTATATCGTCGCCACCGACCATCCTCAAAATAACCAGTACTCCACACCCTGCAAATTCTCCCCGGTATTTGACGGACTCACCAAACAGCTTGTACGCATGGACTATCTTCCTAGTGGGAGCGATGTTCAAACCACGGAAACCCAGCCGTGGAAGCCCGTTGAAACCATCCAATATGCACATGACCTCCTCCAGGAGCCCTTGCGTACCGACCTTAAGCCGTACATTGTTCAGCAGCCTCATGGGGCATCCTTCGACGTTGAAGGCAATGTGGTCTCTTGGCAGAAATGGAGGTTCCGCGTGGGTTTCAACAGCCGTGAGGGCCTGGTGATCTACAACCTCACCTACGATGGACGTAATGTGTTTTACCGTCTCTCCGTATCGGAGATGACCGTTCCCTACGGTGACCCTCGGGCACCCTACCACCGCAAGCAGGCATTTGATGTTGGAGATGTTGGATTCGGTATTACCGCCAACCAACTGTCCTTGGGATGTGACTGTCTCGGCCACATCAAGTACTTCGACGGCTACCGCTCCGACTCCAAGGGCAACCCAATCCATCTACCCAACGTCATCTGTCTCCATGAGCAAGACAACGGGCTTCAGCATAAACACACCAACTACCGTTCAGGGGCCGCAACAGTTGTCCGTAACCGCCAGCTAGTTGTGCAGATGATCTGCACGGTGGCCAATTATGAATACATTTTCGCGTTCATCTTCGACCAAGCAGCCAACATCGAACTAGAAGTGCGAGCCACCGGCATTCTCTCCACCGTCCCATTTGACAATGAGGAGTTCGGCAAGACCGTTCCGTGGGGTACGAACGTGGGCCCTGGCGTGATGGCACCTTACCACCAGCACATGTTTTCATTCCGGATGGATCCCGCCCTGGACGGGTTCCAAAACACGGTTTACTATGAGGACAGCGTGCCTATGCCCGAAGACGAAAACAACCCGTGGAACGTGGGATACACGACAGAGCAAACCGTTGTACGGACCAGTGGAACGGCCAACACCAGTGTCGACCGCCACCGTGTATTTAAAATCCGCAACGACTCCCAAATCAACCCCATCACCTACAAGCCGATTGCATATAAACTGCAAGCCGTACCCAGCCAGATGCTTCTCGCCAGCCCGAAGTCCTTCGGCGCTAAGCGTGCCGCCTTTGCCACCAAACCCATCTGGGTAACCAAGTACCAGGACGATGAGCTATTCGCAGCGGGCGAATTTACCAACCAAAGCAAGGAAAGCCAAGGTGTCGAGAAATGGGTGCAACGGAATGACCCGGTAGAAAACGAAGACATTGTCCTCTGGCACAGTAAGTCTACGCCTCACCCCTGGTAGAGATGGAAAACTAACGTGAGTAGCATTCGGCCTGACCCACAACCCCCGCATCGAAGACTTCCCCGTCATGCCGATGGAGCGCATTAGTGTTATGTTGAAGCCCGACGGGTTCTTCACGAAGAACCCGGCGCTGGACGTTCCACAATCCTCGCAGTCGTTTAATAGGTCGACGCAGCACCCGGAACCGGCGGCCTGCTGTGGTCCGGCGAAGGGCAAGCTGTAGACTGTAGACATTATTGTGTATTTGATACCAAGATACAGAGTATAGCAAATGAATTGATGACTTATGACAATCACCTTGACATACCAAGTAACCCCAGAGGTAGTGAAAATCAGGTAAATCAGTTACAATTATATCTCATATTAAAAATAAACTATAAACAACATTTTACCTTCTACTACCCTTATGATTCTCTTAACAAGGGATAGACCCTATTTTAATACGTGGGTAGCTATTTTCAGAGCAATTATTTACTCCAAGTCTCTGAGTATCTATAGCTGACCACACATATATCCATCGCCTATCCCCAGCTAATATGTACCATAAAGACCTTGATCACCAGATCTTGATCGGTAAATTGTCCGTGATCACTGACTGAACGGTATTGTTCACAACACACCGCTTAGTTAATCCATCCCGAGAGGAGATCATCTGTCGAATAAAACCGTGCTCCAGGAACTAAACCGCAAGTTACATCTTCCATCCTTGCAGCCCTTTTACCTTTAAAAATAACCACCATCTCCCGAAACTAGCTATTCGAAGCGAAACATCACCATGGACTTCATCACCTCATCCCCAAAGACAGAAGAAGAGTTAATTGGTTGTTGTAGATGGTAATCTTTGGATTGTTGATTTTGGGGGAGGTGTTACAGAAGGTTGGGTTGATGTGGATAAGGCAGATTCGCGGGAGAGGGATCTTCAAGCGTTATCTAGGATTACTGAAATCCTAGATCCTACAGGCCTTGCTATGTAAGAGTTGATTTTAACCTATCGATATGGTTTATTATTAAAAGTCATATGATTGATGTTGTGAATAGATATCAAGAGAAAGAATAACCCCGTAAACGCCGTTTATCTACTTCAAAACCCCGCCTCGACCGATATCAGTATCAGTCAGTGACTCAGTATACTATATATACAGCGGCAACCAAACCCCAGTAAGATAACACATAACCCTATATCGATCCAACAAACCACATACCACATCCATACTGTATACATTATACCCATATTCATAGTGAAGTCCATAGAACTCACGTCCATATCAAATCGAAAAGAACCCGAGACTCCCACCCCTAGAAACTCAAAGAACCCCGACCCCGAAAAACCCACTCGGGGACCCAAAACATCAACCCCACCAAAATCGGCGATTGAATTTAAATTTATCTATGACTAAGGCGGGGACGTTTCTTATTTAAACTCTTTCTTCAGCCACCAAACTACCATCTACTAACTACAACTACATACTACATACTACATACTACATACTACATACTACACTCTATACAATTGCCATACACTACGTTACATTCCTCTCCTACAATACATACGTATCTATACCTATACCTATACCTACATCTACATATACATTCCTTCAAAATGTGCATGAAAGCCACCTGTTCGACATGCCGTATGTTCCTCTTCTTACTTTACTTATTCTATCTTATTGGATTGATTGAATGTTGAATGATTGTAACTAACTGAATAGACAAAACCTCCTGGTGGGGCTGTGGAGCGCATATCCCCTCTGTCTTGGATGCGGTGCCCGAGAGTGAGCGCTGTACTTGTACGCCCAAGGTGGAGCGGGATGGGAAGGAATATCCGCCTAAGGCTGAGAAGTGACTAGCCGGTTGTATTCTTTCTTGAGATGGGTTTTGGTTTGAGGAGTTGTGGCTATGGTTTATGAGGTGGTGATGGGGAGTGGATTACTGGAGTCTACTGTCTGTGTGGGTTTTTTACATCATTTGTTCATGGTTGAGGAAGAATATACTCTTTTTTTTTTTATTTCTCTATGTATCTTTCTTATACAGTTATACTGAATAGTAACTATGTAAGTGAACTGGGCTATGCCTCGACTTGAGAATGCCAGCACCCGGATCCTGATACGTGAGCGTGTGTCTTCGGAGCTCTCTTGCCGAATGGTCGCATGGTGCGGGCTCGTCGGTGCAAGGAGGATGTGGTATTCCGTTTGGGGATCGAGGAGAGGTCGTTGGCGTAGGTGGCGACGGCGAAGGCGGTGGCTTTGGAGTTGATCAGGAAGGCTTCATGGTTGAGGTTGGTCATGTTGTCTCCCGCGGCGTGGTAGTTGGCGTCGTAGGCCACGCCGGCTTGACCTCCCCAGCGGCTTGCGTTCTCCTCGGACATGATGCCCTCGGCGCCCGTGAAGAGTCCACCGGACGGAATGCCGTTCAAGATAAAGGCCTCGTAGTCGGAACGTCCGTCAAACTGGGTGGGGATATGAGGCAGGTCGATGGAGTCGTAGTAGTCCTCGAACAGTTTCTCGATCTGGGCGGAACCGGCCGGTCCGCTCTGGTTGAACGCCGATCCATCACCGTCATAGATCATGAGGGCGTAGTTGGGCGAGGCGATCATGTCGAAGTTCAGGTACAGTCGGATCTTGTTCAGCTCGGTGGCATTCAGATGGGAGACGTAGTAGTTGCTGCCCAGCAGACCGAACTCCTCTGCTGTCCAGAAGAGGAAGCGCACGGCATTCTTGACGGAGTACTGCGTGAGCGCTTTGGCAATGACCAAGTTGCTAATAATGCCCGAGCCATCGTCGTTGATACCAGGGCCCGCCTCGACTGAGTCCGTGTGGCCACCCAGCGCGACGACGTTGTTCGGATCGCCGCCCTTCGTCTGCGCGACAACGTTATACGTCGTACGGTTCTCCTGCTTACTATCCACCCACAGATCCACAGATACCGATCCAGCCTCAGCAAGCTTGATCAGCTTCTGGCCATCCTCCAAGCTGATACCGACAATGGCCGAATACGGTCCCTTATCACTCTGCGCCGCGCCAAGGGTGCCCGCCATGGATCCGGCCACATTGTTATAGACAATCGAAGCCGCGGCCTTGGCTTTGGCAGCGAGAACCGACTTGTCGCCGAACGGGCATTCTCCACGCTTGATCAGGGCGACCTTGCCCTCGACATCGGATGGGTAATCCGCCTCGCTGCATCCCAGGTTCTTGACGACGGCTACATCGGCGGTGACCTCGACGCTGGGACTGTAGGTCATGGTCTTCGCCTCGATTTCCTCATCGCCCACCTTGAGCGTCTGGTCGGCATTGCTCCACAGGTGCACCTGAGGCTGCTTGTAGACATCATAGTAGCCAGTCTTCTTCAGCTCCTCGTAGAGATAGTTAACCGTGTCGTCGTGGGCTTTACCACCAAAGACGCGATTGCGCTCGGGGTAGGCATAGGCGAAGTCCTCAAGCTGTTGGGATCCTTCCAGCAGATCTTCCAACTGAATATCCTCGGGGAACTCATCCTAACATGAACATTAGCCCACTACAATATACAACATTCAACATCCAAACCCAAACGCGCAACCAAAAAGACCAGAATCGCAAAGAAAAGAAGAAAAAAAAAAAAAAAACGAACCGGCGAAACAAGCGCCCTCCCAGCCAACACGCCCGAAAGCAACGAAGCCCACAAAAGCGACCTCATAACGATGTAATAGTTCTCTCTGGTAAATAAAAATAAAAACCCCAGAATAATTGCCTAGGTCAAGCACCTGTATAGGAAAAAGGTAAGAATTCAATTCCCCGGGGTCCCCAGTCTACTTTAAATACCTTAAATTAGCACCACCCCCGAATCGCGACTACCCTTTTTTCCCATATCTCATTTCCCAATTTCCCACTTCCCCTCTTCCCAACCTCTCCGCCGCCCTCGATGTGCTTCAAATTCCAACGCCATCCGCCAACAAAAGCACGCCTCATATCGTGAGGGGTCAAGGCCAAGACCTTGGCAGAGATAAGAGTTGGACAGGAACGAGCCAAGTTGAGGGGCTTGCCGACGGTCCACGGCGGAGGAGAAGACTTGGGTTGCACTGGCCAAGACATGGGATCAACTTGGTGATACGAGGGGTTTCGCCGATGGTGAGGTGGTAGATCACAATACTTTGATTGCTGGGCTTGGCTGAACGGCTATCTTTGCTTTTTTGAGATCGAGAGGTTTCGGGAGGGAGTTTTATTGGTTTGTTTTTGGTTTGGGGTGAGGAGGTTGCCTGGAGGTTTTAGTTGGGGAGGAGGTTGGTGTTGGTTTTCTTTTCTTTTCTTTTCTGGATGAAAGGCTTGGGTTGGATTGGGTTTGCTTTGGGTTTGGGTTTGGGTTAGGGTTGCGGGGAGTCAATGTAGGGATGTATGTACACTGTATAATAATCCTGGCTGTGGTCTGGGCGGGTCTTTTTCATTATATTAATTAGTTCTATCGGTTGGTGTACATGAGGTGGGTATACGGGCGAATGAATTATCCAAACCATCCCAGTATTACTGTACATATGTGGGTTGCTCAATTATGCTCAATTACCCACCTCTGCGGCCTTCCTAACTGTAGCATACTCTGCTCAGTACCAAGACACCACTGACACCACCAACCAGACAATATCCTCCCAACCAACAAAATAAGTCCCTAAGCGCAGTCTAATCAAAAGTACTACTAAAATACCCTATAACCAAAACTCCACACAAACTACACAACCACCTTCTAGAAACCCTCATTCCCTTCCCCAAAATCGAACACAAATAGAACGTCGTCTCAAGAGACTTAAGCTCGCATAACCCTAGCAAGGATCGCCGGTTCTAATAAACCCACTCTATTCTATTCCCAAAGGTCCTCATTGATCGGCAGGGGAGCCTGGTTCGCCAAGAGTGTGTTAAGGAACATTGTGCTTTGGTATTTAGTAGCTACGAACTAGACTGCTATCCGGGTTGAAGGTGTGAGGTTTCGAGGGATGTGGATGTGTTATTCTTTTTGTCGTTATATAGTATCCTCTTCAGCTGACTAGGTTTATGTCTTTCTCGGTGTACTTCGTAAAGGAGGATAGGTCCCATGATATGCAGTTTGAATCGATGAAATGTGTACCGTGTCCTTGATCTAAACTGCAGACATACATTACACTCTCACAGAATAAAAGTAAGAATATAGTCGACGTATGTTCTCATCAGTGCGCAAACCGAAAATCCAACCGCTTACTCCCCGTATCAGTCGTATTATTTAAATAATCCTGTCGTTGCTATAGTATCATCAGTAACCCATCCGCAATCAAAAAGGAAGTCGAAGGAAACTCACCTCCTCAGTCATGCTATTCCACACCCTCTCCCGATGTCGATTCCTCAATATATAATACACTTTCGTCCCGATGAACAGCAAAACGCCCAGAATATTCAGCGCAAGAAGAACAGCGTTACCCCTTCGGTATTTCGGCTTGTCGTCTTCTCGGTAGACGTTGTTGCCGATGATGTTGCCTAGTTGGACGCACACTGTATTCCAATTAGTATCATATCCACATGGTCTGGTAGAAGTAAGATCAAGGGAAAGAAACTCACTGTTATATAGTGCCGCTGAAACAGTCCTAGTGCCGACGTTGTTTGAATTCTTCGATGCCCAGCCCACTACTATCGCATGGCAGTACGGATAAGAAAGCAATACTGTGACAACGGAAAATGTCCCCCATGCGTTCTCCATGGTCCCAGGCCAGAAGCGCAAAGCTATGACACATGGCAGTGTCCAAACACATTGGAGCATGGAGGTTAGGGAGCGCTCGTTGAGCCAGACGCTGAGTCGGGTTAGGGCCAGCAGGAGGATGATGTGGCCTACGTTGTTGGGGATTGTGAGGAGGTTTGTTACGAACTGGTTCCTTGTGTTAGTTTTAACTTCGAAGAAGATAGAAGAAAACGCACGGTGTTAAACCCAAGATCCTTTAGGGTCAGGGTGATGTACGATTTCACCGGCACCATCGGAGTATAGGCTATAAGACCTATCAAATAGATGGGCCAGAGATCGTAGTCGCAAAGGGCGTTCCAAAGACGTGGGAGTGTGATTGCTTGGCGATTATGCATGTCTCCTGCTCCATTGTGAGTTATGTGTTTTGACATTTGCTTATAAGTTTACCTTTCGAGGGATCGTCTCGGAGGACGCGGTTGACGACGATGCGCACTTCGCGGTCAGTGAACCAGCCCTTAGGACGGAACCATTTCTTCGTCTCTACTGCTGAGGCGGGCATTCGGAAGAACGATGCCAGTCCGATGAGGAGGGTTATTAAGCCTTCAATCAGAAAAAGCCATCTATATACGTTAGAATCCGTTGTGGATGCAGGAGACGGTACTGACCTCCATCCGGCCCATCCGAGGACGCCGCGCATGTGGAGGATGCCGAACGCCATGAATGATGTGACGATCGTTGTCAAGGACAGGGCGGTCCAGAAGATACTGTCTCATGTTAGACACTTCAACATCGAGCAGGAAAAGGGCAGTACCTTAGTCGAGTCGGAAGCTCTTTGCTAGTATAGAAGTAAGATAACCAAAGGACGATGTCCGGGATGAATCCCCCCTGTGGTCGTGTGAGCTCAGGCTCTTTTTATGGCAGTTGAACTTACCTCTAGGATTCCTAGGAGTGCCCGCGTCGCATAAAACGAAGACCTCCCCATCAGACCAGCTTGGCAGGTGGCTACTATAGACCACAGCGAAATCTGCATAGGGATCCATCGATCGGGACCGATCTTCTTGGATATCAACTGCGAGGGAAGCTCAGCTAGGAGAAACGAAATATAGAATATAGTATTCCCTGTGTTATAGTCTGCATTGACTCGATTAGACAGCATTTCTCCTCCGAATTCCAAAAAACATACCATTCGAAGAAAGATTAAGATCATCCAACAAATTATCAGACACAGCCTGAATCAAATTCCCTCGGTCGACCTGCAACCCAAAGAACATCACACACTACACAACCATCAGCCACAGCGAAACAGCAAACCAAGAAAAAGACCTACAGCCCACAAACAAACCCTCCAATCCAACTTCCGCACCAACGCCCTCTCCTCCTCCGGAGTCCAAGTCAACGTCGGGTCAAAAACATGTCGACATTCATACTGCGCTTTCTCATAGATCAAGGCATATCGCTCCGCGACCTCCGGATCAGCGAAGGGATTACTCGCATGAGAATTTGTAGACTCCTCATACGGTCGTGTCTCCACCTGATATGTACCCTTGGAATCTGTCGCTGGCTCGGTGTAGTAGCGCCCGTTGTGATCGTCTACTAACTTCGTGGTCACTCCTTTGTCGGTGGCCATAGTGTAGGAACCAAGCTGTCAAAGCGTGCTCTGGGCATTCTTGTCACTCTGGGCGGCGGAGTACATAGTTATATGTGGAGTAATAGCTTGGGGAACCATGTCTTGGGGTGGTTTGGCACGCCATATGCAGGTCTTGTTGCGTATGGATAAAGATCTGCTGTCGGTTTTGTAGCTTTCTTGTTTCTTGGCCAGTTATGGGTCAGTTGGGCGATATACTAGCTTGTGCCAAGAGGATTATGCATGTCTGGATGAGATGGGAAGGTGTTTTGTTGCAGGTATCTGGGGATGAGTGAGCTGCATTTTCGTCGCTGGTAAATAATTGGCTGTTAATAAGTCACGGGGGAGTCTATCGTGGCCTATGATTAACTTCAGAATTAATACACCAGTTATTGTTCTTTAACGTACCTTTGTCCATACAATGAGAAAACATTTAGATTGTTGGTCAAGTGCCGGAATGGCATCATCCTCCCTCAAGATTTGATCAACTTAGCATTGGCTTGCGTGACCGTTTTGAACGTTGGCGACATTGGAGTGTCAGAACTTTAGATTGCACATTGCGTTTCAATTTTCTGAGTCAATTTGTAATAATAATGCATTATCTCGTCAATGATCGGACTATTGTACACACCACTGATATGTGGGAAATAAGAGCAGTCGTTGTCACAGCTAAAGCACGAGTATATGCAAAGAAAAGATTCTAACCCGAACGCCCCCGCTTTCGCTCACTAGAACTAACAGGCACATAAAACAGTATATCCCAGACTCCCGCTTTAGAACACGATCAAAGTAAATAAAGGAGACCAACGCAGAATCGCCCAGCAATTATCTCATGTGCACCTGGAATAGGTATTTCTGGCGGATCTGAGCAACATCGTACACAATGTACTCGTTGTACATCAGTGACTGGGCGTTCGCACTCTTGGATGAGGCAGAGACATCTGGCATTTTCACCCCTTGCAGCTGAGGATTGACAGACCCAGCATCCTTCCAAGCTGCCGGGACAGTCCTACCCTTACCGAGAGTCGCAATCTTGCCGTCCCTCTTGGCATCTTCTCCAGCGTTGTAGTTGCTGTGATCCAACTCCAGCATGGGGTCTCCGAGTTCAACATCGCAAAGCACAAGCAAAGCCATACCGCCGCTGTTGTAGGAGCAGCAGTAGTTGGCGGATTTGCTGGACATGTCCGCAAAGTAGACACCTTTGCCAAACATGTATCCGCTCACGGGGGCTTCCGGCGGTGCAATGCGCAGACCCTGGCTCAAGATACCACCAAAATTGGTGCTACGCGATCCATGCCACAACAGACGTCGGTCGCTGTTCTTGATCTTCCCGTATTTGGAAGAATTGAATCGATCATTTTCACCATCACGCTCAATGCGGAAGATATTGACGACCTACATCCAGTCAGTACTGTGTCATCGCGAGGAAAGAGGCCAAACTCACGTTGTAACGGAAATGATGAGTAGAGGCGCGCGACTGGTTAAGGTAATTCTCCAGCTCAATGAATTCGGTAGAAGAGTGGTCCACTATTACGCGTTAGTATAATTTGATCATGTCGAAGGAAAATGTCTAAATAAGGCAGACGAGTGAAGGACAGGGGACTTACAAGGAGTCATCTCTTGCATCTTGAGGCTCTGGAACTGGCGATCCAGCTGGTGGATTGTGTCGGCGTCCTTCGACTCTTTCATGATACCATTTGCAACTTCCATGTCTGTCAAGGCCTCGAGAAGCTCAATCTCCTTCTTAATATGCTGGTCAGAATTCAACACGGGAGGTCGATTACGGCCGAACACGTGAGGGATCGTAGTAAAGTATTGGTTGCTGAGGTCCTCCGCAGCTGCATTGTAGGTTGTGCCATATTGAGTGGCCGCAAGATTGGGGTCCGCAATGAGCTCGGAGAGTTCCTTCAGCTTCAGGAAACCCTGTCTTAGGGTTCGCTTGCTCAGCTTCCCAAGTGGCAACTTCTTAGCGTCGTAATCCATGGAAGCCATTGTATTCATGAAATGGCTCTGATTGAAAATGAAAGACATAAGATCCTGGACCTGTTCAGGCAGCTCGCTTTTCACTTCTGGCTTCTCTTCGTCGTTCTTTTTCGCCGTTCCCTTATCGTCACCATCTTCTTCATCTGAGTCTTCTTCATAGTTGCGTTCGATGAAAGTATATTTGCCCTTCTTCGGAGGGTCGAGTCTGTCGTCCCATGATAGACCTGATTTGTCTTTGAATTTCTTCTGGAACTGAAGCTGTGCCTCAGAAAGAGCACCACTTCCCAAGAGACCATGTTGGCCAGTCTCGCCCACGCGGCCCCATCGGGTCCAAGTTTTAAAGTTAGTCCCGGATCTGTCAACCAACAGTTGAATGCGGTAGAATTTGTTAGCGTTATTGGCAGAAACAGTCTGGTTGAGAGTAGCATCCCAGATCAGACCTGCTGGGTCAATGTACACTGCGAAGCCTATCCAAAGCCGTTAGCACCTAGTCGGAGTAAGGTACATATATACAGCAGCGAAGTAGTTACCTGAGAGATAACATCCCTCGTCAACAGGAACATTCAAGGTCTTGGAACCCAATTTCTGGGCGTCTTTGGCCTTTTTGTTGGAACTCTCCTCGCTGACATCGAGCGCTTCTTCGAGTGTACGTTTCTTCTTCTCTTTCTTGTCATTTTTCTCATCGTCTTTCTTATCATCTGACTTTGCATCCTTCCTGTTGAGCAAGTAAGGCTTTTCAGGAATTGGCTTTTTCGCGTCTATAGACTCCAGAAGCCAATCGATAGAGACAATATTGCAATCGTAGACATTGCAAGCTTGTTTGTCTGTGTAATTCTAATAAGCCGAGGTGCCAGAGATGATGGGGGAAACATCCGTGGAATAGGTACAGAACCGACAGATATAACAAGAATAAGGAAGTCTGAGAAAAACTTACATTTGGAATTGTTGTTATCCACCTCTCTCTGGGTAGTCACGAAATGTGTGCAGTCACCTGTCACGGTAGTGCAGAATTTTGCGCCCTGACCTTCCACGAGCTTTTTCACATCCGCTGCAATCCCAAAATAGCATTGGTTAGATCTAGTGTTCTCAATATTTTACAAATCAAGGAAACTTGCCTTGCTTATAGCCAGAAAAACTACCGGCAACAACGACGACAACGTCTTTAAACAAATTCTTCTTTGGCGGCATAGTTCAATCGGATCCAGTTATGGAAAATGCGGCGTGAGAGTGAAATACGAGGTGATAGAACCAATTGATGTAATCAAGCTATATTGAGGTCGTAGCTTGATGGTGTGAGATTGTTGCAAGGGGAGTAAGAAAGACGGATGCGATCTAATTTGATAGGAAGATAGCTGAATTATCAAAGAGATACTGAAAAGGATTCGGGAGAGAAGGAAAGTTGACGTGATTGAGAGGTGACAATGGCAGAGTGAAGGTAATGAGATGTCAACAGAGCCGATACTTATTCAATTTCCAGGGTCCTGCCACGGCCTGGTGGCCTTAGCTAACAGGCCACTAATGGCCGCTGCTGCCTTGTGGTCGACGGACCTGGACGTTGATTGGTTGTGACAACCCCAGGTCTCAGGCACCAGCCCCACAGCAGCTTCGACTGCCTGGAACTTTTCCCAAATCGATCGGGGTTCTTATCGAGATCGATGAGGACCTTATCGGACTGATTCTTGCCTATTTTCCAATACGAGCGTGCCATCCTTGGCCTTTGTCTCTGTAACGTCGTGAGACCTCATAGCCACCAATGTCCGGGGTTTTGAGCCCAGCGGCAGGAGGCTTCTCAGTGAAGGGTGCAGTTCGGGGGGGAAAAAAGCCCAAATTCAACCCACAATTATTCAGTGGACCTGCCTAGCTGCTGGCAAATCTGACAATGTTCCTGCATACTAACATGGTTTAAAGAGAACTACATCGGGCAAATGAATTGATCTAATCACCATAATAAGGCTTTCAGCGCGTCTTTCCGTCTAAATTTAGAAAAGATGGACTCAATGGACAGTCAAAATCAGCTATCCCTCACGCAATTGAACACCTGATCTCCAACAAAATATATTTTGTATACAAAGAACCGTCACAACACCACTACACACTAGTAGTATACCTTTCCAGTACGTAAGAGCGTAGTAGTAGTTCAGATCTATATTACTTCAATTAATATACAGATCCGAGCAAAATGTATGAACTACACTACGACCTTTGCTCACTGCAAGTAGTATTCTACTTGCATTTAATTCGTCAGAGCTCAACAAAATAAGCAACCACAGCGTTCATCTAATGTGAAGAGGTTGCAAAGTATAATTAAGCTTACTGTCAGTACTCCAAAATTCTTACTGACACATTCAGTGGAATGAAAAGCTAAGACCACGAATTGCTGACGTCAATCTCACTTCCAATTCTTCAAATCGTCCTACATCAAGTGCCAAAACCGACAAACCATCAATCGGAAAAGCGGTGCGGGGAGGCAAAGGCGATCGGAAGTGACGACCCAGGACATCCGATCGACAAACAAACCAAACAAGCCAAACCTCAGCCGCAATGTTTGCATTAGAAACATCCTTGATTGATTGGTCAACGAGCCAGCCTAAATTAATTGCGGATGGAAGATCAATGGCGAGGAGCCAGTTAGATCCATCTAGGACATGTAGACATCCTTTGCAGTGTTTGCTTCTACGCATTTAGTTAGCAGGGATGCCCTAGTATGATAAGTAAAAATGTCGAGTTAAAGAGGCAGAATGACCACGATGGCCATTGCATTGGGGTTTATCTTGTTCTGTAGAGTTCTCCAGTATTTGGGGTGTTTCTCTCAGTTCACTGTTAAAAACAATCAATCATGCTCTTCTACGATACAGCCCTCCTACCTTATAGTCCGATTGAGTCTTTGTTAAATCCTTTATCCTCTATATGGCGTTGGCTATTTCCTACAGGTTCATCGGAGAGTGTATGTGATGAAACGACTGGATTCGAACCGGCTGCAGTAACACCAAAAGAGGAATGATCCGGTTTGAACGATGACAAACTAACGTGAAACCAATATGTTCATCTGTAAGTTATGCTACTGACAGTTAGTTTGCTACTGGGCTAATGGTACGTTTTGTGTAGGCTGTTTTTACTTTTCTGGAACGAGGGCAATGACAACAGTTGTTTCGGATCATCGTCAACGAGAAGGATTTCTAAGCCCAAAGCAATCGCTACCAGCCAAGTCTGAGAGAGAAATATATGCTAGACCCGAAGTTTTTAACTATACTTGAAGCTTTGGCATCACTTGAACTTTTAAATACTTCTTGAAAATATCTAGCTATGGCTATATATATGATGGGATAGCCCGTCACAAAAAAGTCATATGCGGAATGATAGACACATTACCAAACAATCGCTCCACAGGACACCGGAAATGCAGAATTAGTATATATGTATCCAAACTCTATATAGACGCCTTGGTCACGCTAGACAGCCTCCTTTCTAAACACTTCGTGGCATCTGCGCACATCTGGGGAATATCCACATTGGTAATAACACCATTCCGGTAATTGATCGCTTCCTCGATCTTCTTGAAATCACTTCCCACCCCTTCAGCTCGCCATTCGTAGCTATCTCCAATAAACCTGCTACTTTGAACAAGCCATTGGGATCGTTCGCGGCGGCTGATATCATACGCAGCAAGGACAGCTTCTAAGTCCTTGTGCGTTTGGACCCGCTCATCCGCTAGCAACGTAGCAAGAACGGCAGTGTCTTCGATGCAGAAGCCTGCTCCGGCACCGTGGTGGGGTGATGTAGCGTGTGCAGCATCGCCGGATATTGCGACTCGACCTTTGTAGAACGTAGGAACTGGGTTTTCTCCAAGGTCAAAGATAGCCCACTAGATGCCATTAGTATATGATCCACTGTCTTCAGGGTATAGTAAAAACCTACCACGCTGAGCTCTGCATCTGTCAACTTCAGCAGATTAATAACATTCGGCCCGTATCCGGCAAAGTCACGGAGCGCCTCGTCTCGTGTACCTTGTCGCGTTAATCTGGGGTAGTCGGCCCATTCATCTGGAGATGTATGGAACGCAACAATGTTGAGGGTTCTCCCTTGGTTTACAGGGAAGGTCAGCATATGACCACCGGGGCCCATCTGTCACGTCATCAGCATCACAGCCCGCATGAAGAATGCATACTAAATCAGGATGTCTTACATGCATACATGAGTTGGAAGCTAATTCCTCTCCAACCGCCTCGATCGCTTTTTCCATTGGGACCAGCCCGCGATACGCGTATTTGTGGGTATAAGACGGCTTAGCAGAGGGATGTTCCGCTCCCACAATCACCTGTCGCACCTGAGACTTGATACCGTCACAACCAATAACCAGATCGGCCTCATCTTGCGTTCCATCAGCAAACTTCAAAAGGAGCTTCCCGTCAGTCTCTCGCTCGACAATGCTTTCAAGTCGTTTGTGAAATCGCGCGATATCACCGGGAATCAGTTTAATCAATTCATCAAGAAAGTGCGCGCGGTGAACACCAGTTTGGCCTAGGCTGTTTGAGATAGTGAATGCAATGTCCTGACGACTGGCGTTTTTCGCTGTTGTCGAGGTACCCTTGTTATATCCGTCAAGATAATCGAACCACACTTTCTGTTTCGAAGGCCACAGATTCTGCGTGAAGACCTTTTCGAATGCTTCATAGATTCCCGAATGACAAGCTTTCATTGCCTCAACAGCATTTGGGCCAAACGAGACGCCTGCGCCGACTTCACCGAAGGCTTCGGCCTGCTCGTAGATGGTGACTGGGATATTTCGGTGGTAGAGGGCGATGGCGAGGGTTAGGCCGGCAATGCCACCGCCGACGATGGCGACATGGAAGTTCTTCCGTTGCGGGGACATTGGGTAGAGGGTGTGTCTGAAGTTTTAATGATTCAAGCAGTAACTAGGGTGTATCTCAAGAACTCAAGCACTCGAGGGAATGTTGAGCCAAGAGATTGCAAAGACGCGAGGCTTCCCCTTTTCTACCATCCATCGCACACACCGCACCTCATGTCGAATAAACATATCGGAACTTGACAACGACATCGGCTCTGGGGTAAGGACCTTCGGATGGTAACGAGACCCGCCTAATCGACCCCCGTGGGGCATCGGCTTGGCAATGGGGGTGCAGATTATAGGCTCTGAAACTGCCGAGCTATGTGCCGAGGAGTCTTAGTTATAAGAGAGAGTATTGAGAGCACGGGTATCTCGGAGTTAGTTGTAGGCTCAATATTTGATCTTAGACCTCTGTGGTCGGCTAGTTATAGACATGGTCTTCCGCGATATGGTATCTCACCGGAAGTTCTTTTATGGCAAAGTATGTATCCTGATGTGGGAGACTGCCAACTCTTCGAGGTTCGGTTTAGTTATACAGTCGGTGCAAAGAGTGGAGCTTCTGACTCTCACCTGGGTATTCTATTCCCCCCTAGAGGGTAGATAGTGCACAGCCTTGTGTTCCTGGCTGAACAGCACTGACTCCCAAGGTGACGTAGAGTGTGGAGATCTGGAATGGATCCCCGATCTCGTAGTTTACGGTGAAAAACAGTCTCCCAGATACAGTATCAGGAACGAAAGTCCATTTGCTACAAGCTCAAGTGTAGCTTGTCGTTATCTCTGCCAATGAGTGAAGAATATCCGGGTATCCACCGAAGGCTATTGTGGAAGTTCAGAGACTAAGGATGTATTTACGCAATAACGTTGAGCTTTAAGTGAAACTACCTTTAAGGCCACCAGGCGACAGGATGAAATCCATGCCGAGATGACCACGTAGATCATGGACTTTGAGCCATACTTGGAGTAATTCACGAGTGACCCCTAGCGTCGTTATACATTACAACGCAACCTGACTTCACATCGACCGGAGTTGGCCTTGATCCACGTCGAGTTTCCAGGTACGTGACTTGGGTCGCACATTCAGGTGACTTTGTTCGGTGCAATTTTCAGCGACGGGCAGAATAAGATGAGGTCATTTGCGCAGTGCCCAGAAATGGGGGAAGTCATTCGTAGGTAGATTAACTTTGCGGGGAAGCTGCTACTGAGAAATACAAGAAGTTGTTCGGAAGAAGTACGACGGCGAAATCTACCACTACACTCGTTCCCGGGCTTTCACGATTCATGCTAATTATTGATGCCTAAATGGCAAAGACTGGAATCCTGAATACACAGGCCGGCAAAATACTGGCAACCGCTAAAACCGGAAAACCAGGGAGGCAGTCGGCGAACATCCGGTCAAGTAAAGACCTTATCGGACTCATTATTTCTCGGTGTGAATTGGTCCGTGTTGATGTATGGTGGGGTTCCAGGTTCAATGTTATAGGGAAAGACTTACTATATATGGAGTAGGCATTCTTAAAATTGCTCACACAGAACTAACTATGGAGAAGGATAGCAGGAGTACTCCAGAGTATGTAATGATATAGTACAGAGTAGCTCCTGTGGGGTCTCGATCTAGTTTTGTTAGTCGGATTTCGGTGACGGACCGTTGTACTATCTATAGATACAGCACATCTAAGACTCTGCATACTGTACACTGTACTTGAAATATTTTGCAGGATGAGTACTAATGTTCGCGAGTCCGCGATCTATTCAGATCAGATTCCCAGTGCCTTTGTATCGGTGGTCCATCTAGGAACCGGCTAACAAGTGCCGAGCAAAAGAGAAAAACCACAATTTCAGTGGGGGAATTTTCACTCAGGCCGCGTTTTACTTCTCTTTCCATTGGTTACCATGTATCATTCATGCCCCGGTATCCGCCAATCATAATGCTTTTATTGCATGCAATGTGCTCGAAAGGGAAATTAACTGCAGTGACCCCCCATGACCCATTGCAAGAAACCCAAAAACGAATAAAAAAAGAAAAAGAGAAAAAAGAGACGCAGGCAGCTTGACGCCCCATGCAGGTGTCCTCACCCAGACTTTGGCTGCCGTGCAGGTTGCATGATGAGACATTACTTTTACCAGCACTAAGAATAATCAAGGAATCATTCTGCAAGATGTTCTTTTTACATTGGACAGAATGCAAGGAAACTTAAAAGGATGATGTTCCTAAAAAGTTCTTTTTCTCGATTTCTTTCTCGGTATAACACCTAAATTCTAGAGTATCTAGCAAAGATGTCTGGATATTCTATGCTCGAGGTCCAAAACTAGACGGAATGGTTGCCTGCTAATTATGGACGTTGGATCCACCCGAGAGGTACTTGTACGAATGTCAACCTCTCATTCGATGAGAAAATTTTCAATCGGTCAGCCATGTGGGTATAGTATGAAACTTTACATTTTCCAGAACAATCACAATCCTTGTCCCTTAGGGCAATAGTTAAGCTAGGTACGACGTACCTATAGACTAGTATGGACGTCCTCCAGCCTCCCGAGGAAGTCGTCCGAATAGAATACCTCAATTGGTTCTCCGTACAGCTAGTGCATCCTTCGGGACATCTGTACCGTCTGTAGTTGTTCCCTTCCGGGCAATGCGTAGTAGTATGCAAATAAAAAATCAGGCTACAATTTTAAAGGTCACCGCATGTCTTAGTGCACTAAAGAGGAAATAC
The DNA here is from genome assembly GCF_009017415.1 of Aspergillus flavus. Classification (NCBI taxonomy): domain Eukaryota; kingdom Fungi; phylum Ascomycota; class Eurotiomycetes; order Eurotiales; family Aspergillaceae; genus Aspergillus; species Aspergillus flavus. Next base: position 3,085,922 of record NC_092409.1, on the reverse strand, counting down.
CCTCAGGTAGGGGTCAACTTCCAAGTCTACTGAAGATCCAAACTCACGGACGGGAATAAACGGCGTCTTCTTCGCTTAAATAAATTGGGCACCAACCCCTCCCTTCCGCGTGGGAGAATAGTGTGCGCTCAGGAGGACACTAGCCGTTGAGGGTTATGGGGAACATTGATTGAGCAGGACTTTGAAGGTGGATTTGCTCTCTCTCCGAGGTCCCTTGTGCTGTTCGAACCCATGGAATATCCTATACGCCTCATCCTTCTAAGGCAAAACTTCTTCGATCGCCACGTTCTCGAAGCATCAATGGAAGCCAAAGATAAAAATAAAATACTTTTTGCAAAAATTTTCCACCTGTTTATTTTTAATCCGTCATTTTTAATTTCTATTTTGTTGTCGCGTTCTCTTTTTTTTCTTTTCTGTTTCAACACCGGCCCCACTCGGACGGGAATAAGGAACTGGAGTGGCGGCGCCGCTACTCTGGCTAAGCTGGAATGTCGCCACCGAGTTAAACCTGATCCGTGATAGTCCGACGGAGCACCAGAAAACTTGTGAAAGCTCGAGCTTTGAGCTCTGGGCCGGGTTGCATGGGAAGCTCAACATTCGGAGCTGGGGAGAGCTGGAGAGGTGGGAGGGGTCAGGAGGGGTAGGTTGCACATGGTCGCTTTTTAGCGCTACTTCGTATCATCGCGATTCACTAGTAGTGAACTATCCCCTAAAAACCCTGGTTTGACTAGTCATAGGAGTATCATCCGATATACTCAAATTCATTCTATTAGATAAGTTTGGTCATCTTCTGAGAATTTCCATTACTCGAAATGTGAACATTTCTCGAGGGATTGGAACTTGGCAAAAATCCCCCTTATGCTTACCTGCAGCTGTCGCAAACCTCCAGAGAGGGGAAGCGGTCCCACCGGCCTTTCCGAAATGCTGGTTTGTATCTATGTACCGTAAAAGTCTGTCTGTCTGTATGTATGTATGTACGATACGGTAATGATGGCCTCCGTTCATTTACCACATGCCATATTTTCCATGTCCCAGTAGTGAGGTTCAGACTGGACCTCCTTAAGTTAGGTTAGTGGGGGATGCAAGAGCCTTGTATGCGAAACACTCCAAAGTTCAGGTTATTGCCTCGTATAGTAGAGTTGAGCCCTTTACAAGGATGATCATCATTTGCCCGAATGATTTAGAGAAATGAATTCCTCGGTGAGTTCAAATAAATGCACCCCTCCCAGAAAATTTTCATACCGTACGGTCATGTCACCCGAGGTAAAATGGATTCATTCTACTCCGTACACCTACACTAAAGTTTTTGAGTAGCAAGTGGGAGTGTCATTGATTTTTTTTGATTGCTATGTACTACGCCGTACTACTATTAGTACTTACGTCGACCAGTTGACAGTGTCTTCAATGCATGTCAGGAGCGACCGAAAAATGTATGAGCTCATATCATATCATCATCAACTCTTCTCGATCAAAGGAATGCAGGCTCGGGAGGCTATTTTACAATAAAACGAGAGCATACCAAAAATGAACCATGTCTCTGGGCGGTTATGCCGGCGATCAAAATCTTTTTCTTTTTCCTTTTTCATTTTCCTGTTTCAACTAGTAATACCGGGTTGACTCTATTGTTGAAGGTTCCAATGTACAGGAGGGCTCATGTTGTACCACGCGATAAGCCCCAAGGGATAATCATATCGATCAAGGGATATGCTTATCGGCAGGTGCTACGGTGGTAGCTATCGACCTCTTACTCAGATGCGATATTATAAGCTAAGGTTCAACACCCACCGAATCATGTACATGATGTATCAATACCAACATACGATAGGTGTTCGCAATCGGACGACGAACCCATAGGAAGAACAACTATGGTAGTAATATTTTGTCACTCCCTGGTACGAGGTGGTATTTACCATGTCACAAACCTTGGTTGTGCAGTCTGGCATTATTCCCTTGAATGGGGCTTTTATTACCCGGAGCCCTTTTATATAGGTTTACCTTTATGTATCTGTATGCAACGGGCAAGTCTTTGACGGAAACCCGCACCGCAATGTCGATTCACTATGAAGGGTCATTCCTTTGTCCGTTCTTGGTCCTTTCTCAAAGTTGAATCTTTCAGCCCATTTGCCTCCTGCATAACCGGTTGTGAGGCCACGCGGTCGGCGGTTCCCGGGGGCTGAGGGCCCCCATCCCTTAGGGGTTTAGTGAGGTATCCGTACCCAGTAATTAATCAAATTTACACGCAATACGACTGAGTGACCATTTAAAGCAAAGGAGCTAAGCTGCGGTATCTACTGCTTTTTTTTTCGCCCACCCACACGAGACTACTAGACTGGAGACTTTTGTCTGTTTTGCTTCTTATATTTCTCTTGTGCTTTCTCCTTTTCAATTTTTTTTTCGCTCTTCTTTTTTTTATCCTCTTCGATTTCCTTACTTGGTTTGTCCTTGCGTCGTCTTTTATTGTTCTTCTTCATAGTCCCTTTTTTGTTTGTCATCCCCCCGGGCTGTCACCTTGGGCTATAAATTACATTTTCCGTCTTTACAACTCCGTACCGGCACTCACTACGGAGTAAGCTCCAGAGAGAGAGTATTGAGTTACCCACTAACAGTACGTTAGTGACTGCCACTAATTGACCTTAGTTTCCCTTTCCCCTCTCCCTTGACTGCTACAGCGACCTTTAACTTAGTACTCGACGACTCCAGAGTAAGAGTTTACTACTACTTACGTCTCGTCGCAAAGCACTGGAGCATTGCACTATTACTCATTTCTCTATCCCCACAAGCCCTATAGATCTCTCTGTACCTTTTCCTTCTTTCTTCCTTTCCAACTTCAATTCATTCCACCACTTTGATCACTTTCCTCCCCCTAGTCTGCATAACCCCTCTACCCCTCCATAGATCGCATGCGATTTATTTTTAAAACATCGCGGATCTTTTTGATTTCCTTTGATGGAGCATGTGCTTGTCGGCTGGGTTCTGCTGTTTGAATTGAAACTTCTCATTTGATCGATTTATGGGATTATCTCCCTTTCATACATTAGCACCTGAGTTGTTCGCCTCCCCCCGTCCACTCACCCCGCCGCCAGAGACGGATTCATGCAGACCATGCCGCCTCGAGCGTCTTTGACTAGTTCTTTCTCTGTCACCGACGCCAATAATGAGGTCGTCTGTCCCTTGAAGAATAATGACGGCTCCAATTGTCGGAAAAGATGCCTCGGTGTGAGTATTTCCCCCATCTTTCCTTTGTGTGTCGGCCGATCGATCGGAGCCCCACTTCCAGCAACGCCGGCTATCGCAGCTGTACGACGCTTTTATCGTGCCAAAAGGCCAGCATTCCATGTTTATCTGAGCTTATTACCTTATCCACCCGTTTCAAAACTTATATAGAACTTGACATCTAACGTTGCTATGCGCCCTTATAGGAGAAACGCTATCGCTCCATGCAGGAGCACATCCGTCGGGCGCATCCGAATAACTACATTCCGAAGCTCCCGGCCACCGAGGAGAGCTTTATCTTGATGGTTACCACCCCTCCGGAACAACGAGCTCAGATATCTCCGCCAAATCAGGCTCAATCCCGCCGTCGCAATGGTTAGTGACTGACAGGTCATAACTTTGTATGTCAGGTTAGAGAAGCTGACACGCTTGAATGTAGCCGACCGAGATATATACGTCGCGGACGCCAGCTCACCCGCAACCCCACGGGGCATTGATGAAGCTCATCCCGCTGCCGCAACTGCTGCTGTCGCATTAGCTCAATTGCACCATAACCGATTAGCCTCGGACTGGGATACGGATATGGTATGTGGGCCAAATTTTTTTGTTTCTTAACTTCCCCCCACCCGTTTTCTTGTTTTTCTCGGAAAATAAGCTAATAATCTTTTCAAGGAAACTCACTCTGATAACGATATTGGACGAGACCGCATGCGGTCGTCTATTGAGCTGCCTTCCCTTCGCGACCATTTCAAACAGGAATCATTGCCACCCTTTTCACCACGCCCACGAGAACTTCTACCATCCATTCTCAACCACTCGCCTCCTGGTCGCTCGTCAACCCTTCCCCCCATCCAGAGAAGGGATAAATTGCCCCGTCCTCGCAAGTCCTCAATATCAGCGGCGCGAAAACCTAAACATGACCGGGTCAAGTCAAAGGAATATGGCCGGCGCCCTAGCTTGGGCGATCGCAAAGCGCTATCCGCTGAACCGCAGACAGCAGCATGGGCCCAAGGCAAGCGCTGGGAGGATCTGATTGAGGCGGCTACGTCGGCCACGGAGGCAGATGATGACCGACAGTCAGAGGTGAGTTCGCTATCAGATACCGAGGAGCGACGGCTTCACCCGTTGTCTCTGCGCGAACAGCTTTTAACTGTTCCGTCCCAGGTCGGTCGGTCACCGACCCTCGCACCTCTGATTTCGAACATCACTTCTGCTCCTTCTGCCCCAGGGAATCGGTCATCACTCCCTCCTGCCTTCCAGTCAGCGGGCGGATTGCCCCCACCCAATTCCCATCGCCCATTTCCACCACATTCTTTTGGTGCTTCCCCTTTGCACAAGTCCTTGACACCTCCACCTTATGAAACAGCCCGCAGCCGCGACAATGACCTGGAGCCTTTCCCGTCTATTGAGTCTTCTTTGGACTCGGCATCGACTGCGTCAGGGAAGAATTTTGCATTCTCGGGTCATCTTGGGCCATTGGCGAAACCCGATTCCAGCCCTGGTTTAAATCTTTTCCCCCGCCAGCATCATCGCTTCTCCAACCCAACTCCAGCATCGTTTCGGCAAAAGGATGTCCAGGTCTACTGTGCTAGCTGCCATCGGCCCTGGGCGCTAAGCGAATGTTATGCTTGCACAGAATGCATTTGTGGGGTATGCCGTGACTGTGTAGGGATGTACATCAGCAGTCCCACTGCATCATTTAGGAATGTGACGTCAAGCCCGGGTAGCGCCATGTCACACGGTCCAACGAGCTATCCTCCCCGGGGTTGTCCGCGCTGTCGTACCATAGGAAGCAAGTGGAAGGCGTTCCAACTTGAATTTAAGTGAGAGGTTTGCGACGTTTTGAAATTTACGCTGCAGGATCATGTTTTACGGATGTTACGATTAATGTTGAGGGTCACGGTTACTCAAAAGGATTACGCTTCAATGATGATATCTACGCTGGCGACAATGCATTCGTCCACAAGCCGCCCCAGTCTATCAACTTTCCAGGGGCTGGACTAAACGTACATGCCACGCACGATAGGATGATTGATAAGCTGGGCTTTTCGTTTTCTCCTTCTTTCTCGTTTTTGTTTGGTTTGCAATTTGGTGTGGTTGTGTTTATAACATCGCTGGGCGGTCTATATACACTACGGTGGCATTTTGGTGTTCTGTTACACTCTGTACTTGAATGACCCGCAAGATCTGCATTTGGAATGATATTCAAAGACATACATCAAGATATATGAAGCTGACAGGCGCGTTTTCTATTCTGAAGTACGAATGGTCAAGAGATAATGTATTCAGTATCCAACTACAAGACATCTACTCGTACCACACGATGCTACTCAAGCCACCCCAAGTTCCCTCGGCGGGCGCCTCGCCAACCAGCAGAGAAGCGACTTCATTAAGCAGCTCCCCAGTCTTCGGATCCCTCTTGATGATGACAATAGTGGACGAATCTTGGTTACCCACAGCGACCAGGTCCCCCTTCCTGTTGATCACGAAGCTGCGCGGGGTCTTGCCGCCGGACGAAAACAGGTCGCCGTCGGTCACCGTCTTCTGTCCTGGCTTTAACGTCACCAGAGAATCCTTTCCATCGAATTTACCATCCTTGCGAACAGAGATATGTAGGGTCGGTCCCGCTGCCCGGATTTCACCTAATGTCGTTGTATTCGAGGGAAAGTTTGAGCCGGGGTAAGGGCGGAAGCATGTCAACGGCTTGAACACGGGGCACCCTTTGTTCACATATGACACGTCGAAAGAACACACATTGCCGCGGAGTTCTTCCACGGTATACAATGTCGTCTTCTTCCCCTCGCGCCCCATCAGCCGCTCCCTATGCGGACTCCTGGCCCGCCGTGCGTGGTGGCCTTCACTCGAGGTCACAAACACTCCATGACGTGGCCCGCTTCCCTTATCATAGTAGATCGTCGAGTTGGACCCGCACTTGTTTAGTTTACCCGACTTGTGGTCAATCGCAAACACGTGCATCACATCGGATCCCAGATCAGGCGACAGGATGAACGATTCGGTGGGGTCGAGAAGGACTTGATGGGGTTGCGACTTGGGCTGTTTTTCGGTGACATTTTTGGGCGGGGGCAACTTCACCACATCGAAGGGCTTCACTTGCTGCTTGTCCGCAAAGGGGATGTTGAAGAGTGAGATGGAGGAGTTGCCACTATGTCCCGTGGTTAGTATCGAGTGCAGCATCATTGGTACCACAGGATGGAACATACTAATGCGCTATCGCGAGGAACTGTTTATCTATCCCGTATGTGACACTGTCCACTCCGCCAGGAGGTGTCTCTACCGTCACGACTTCCTCGAACATCTTCCCGTCTTTCCAGACCTTCAAGGCGGTTAATGCACCGGGAGTGCCTTCCCCAACGCACCATACGAGCCCGCGGGCAGAGTCTACTGTCAGCGCACTCGTCGAGCCGGCACCGCCGCATGTGGTCAAATTGTGGGTCTTCGTGAGCGAGAATTTATCGCCCTTCTCCTCCAAGTTGAGAGAGTATACGTTGCCATCGTAGTGGGTTGCAAAGAGTCGTGCAGCGGTCGAAAGAGAGGGCAGCGCCAGGGACAGCGCTAAGACAGACTGCAAAAACATTTTCAAAATGAACGTTAATCCGACCAGTCCAGACCGGTCTCAGCTGAGTAGAATGGAAAGAGTAAGAGAGTGTGTTTCGTCGCTCGCGACTTTAAATATCGAAGGGTATGTGGGAAAACATTGACTGATCAGCACGGGTGTAAAGCGAATTAAATACTACTTGCTCAGCCTTGCAGAAGTGCAGGAAGCCTCAGCCCTCACGGTTTAGTCCAGCTTGTCCCTTTGATTTGTCCAGCGTTGCATAGGAACAAGTGCAGGTGGAGCGACTGGCGCTTTGTCCGGCATGGATCTGCATTGTCCGGTGGTGGACTTGAAACACCTTAAGGATCTTGGGTCGTACAGAACGAGCGACTGGTCATTGCCCCATTGCCTTTAATCTCATTCTTTACGCTTTGACAGTAATTGTTCGAGCATTCATGGAGGGAATTGAAAGGGTCATGAAAGATTTACCTACGATTCCAGGATCCACTTTTAGCCGCCGAAGGGTCTCTCACCCGTTCGGTGCCTCAGGTATGTGCAACATCTCCCCACCCACTTCAATCCTTATCCATACAATAGCTCTTAAGGCAGGATATATCCAGTGGGAGAAACAATGACTCCGCCCCCAACCATTCTAAAATAAGGATATGAGCAGTCTGATTTGGTACACTCGGTTGACGCATTAATCAACGTGCATGGCTTGGCTCATCTTAGTCAGCACAAAGGGACCCCAGCCCTGCAAAGTGATTGATTGATAACTCAGATGAGGCCAGCCATCCACCAACTAGGTTGGGCATCCTCCTGTTTCAAGCCATGGTGGGCGTTCCCCATAGCATCGGCTGCGAAACCTGTCGGAAGCGTAAGAAAAAAGTAAGGGCCACTGAAAGGGCACACAAGAAAAAGAAAATTGGTGATTAACCTTCCCCTAGTGCGACAACAGGGCACCAGCATGCACGGCCTGTGTCGCCTCTGGGCGCATTTGCCCAGGCTACCAAACAAAGTATAAGTTTATCAATGAAAATGCATCTCTCCTGGCTCATTATCGGAAGAAGAAGTACCTCCTAGAAGAAGTTGGTGCTGATCCGGATGAGACTGTGGCTTTATCGAGATCCTCGGGGAATCACAATTATTACACCATTCGTTCTTATGAAAGGATTTGTTGGCCCTTAATTTCGAGTCGGGATCATGATGGGGCAAATCTGGTTTATATTCTGCAGGATTCTACGAGTCAGATGGTTTTCCCCCTGAGCTCACATGGGGGCTTTTATCAGTATATTCCGGGTCGATTGGGGCGAAATGTTGCTCTAGACTCTGCCGTTGCTTGTCTTTGTACTGTGTATGCGGATCTCTTGGCTAGCGAGGGGACTATTTCTAAAGATTCTTGGCGGAAATATGCCCAGAGTCTTGAGGCGCTACGCTTGTGTCTAGATGATCCTGGGCGTTGCTTTCAATCGGAGACTATCTGTGCGTCGATTGTATTGCAGTTGTGTGAGGTATGGTACTTCCACTCTTGCTCCAAGCTAGGCTAATATGTGACAGCTCTTGACAAATGCCGATAATGGTCGGTGGAATCAGTTGTCACATGGGACTAAGGCTCTCATTCAGAATTGTGACATTGGTCGGTTCCAGCAGCCGTTTGAGCGGGCGATGCTGGAATCGCAACGGGCGTTTTTCGTATGTCTTTTGATGTATCACTGGGGCTTATCGGCTGACAAGCGGTAGATTGTCCAAGATATGAACCTACGACAGCCGTGCTTTCTCGCACGGTCTCCTTGGCGGGAGTTCCTGCGGGAAACGGAAGAGACCGCGTTGACACCTGCAAGCTGGGCTTGTGTCCTGCGATCGAAGCTTTGCGACTGGCTGGTTGATATTCCTGTGCTTCTTGAGGAAATTACGGGTATCCTACGTAGTGGAAACTACGGGATGAAGCTGAAGAGACTTGTGCAACGAGCCATGGTCATACATGACCAGATAAACGGTTGGTATCTTGCTGAAGTGGTGCCGGCTGTTCCGTATGTTCAACAACACGGGGACAATAGTGCACCACTTCGCCCATCTGCTGAGTACTCTCAACCCCTCATGGGTGTATTGGATTGTGTGACAAACTCTACGCTTATTACCCTGGAAGATGCTATCTCCACCTCCGTTTCTCTGTTCTCCGAGTCGGATGGTTTCCATAAACCCATTGACTTTTCTATCACCATTTCAAAGCGACAGCAGACTATCAGCAATGCTCTGAAATATGTCCGGGGATACTCCCTAGTGGCTGCCAAGCCCTTAGAATTCGGCCTACAGCAGCTGCGATCACTCAGAGCAGATTAAAAATATATTGAACGAAGTATTCAACAAACAGGATGAAGACACCAATATACAGACACAAAATCGGAGTTACCTCTATACATCAGAACATAAGCTCTCAAGCTTCTACCAGCAACTTCACCATCTCCCCAAAAACCTCCACCACTTCTCTCCTCTCTCCCTCCCAAAAAGACAAGTCCAACTCCTGCCCCTCCGCAGCAACCATCAACACTTCTTTACTGGGAAAAGTCATCCCAACCGTCCGCTCAAGAGGCCTCATCCGAACACCACACAACACCTGCTTCAACTGCTCCGCCGCCTTCCCGCCTCCATGCCCGCCATAACTGACAATCATGGCGGGCTTACCCTTCCATTCGTGGTACAGGTAGTCAATCGCATTCTTAATGCTAGCTGGATACCCCCAGTTGTACTGTGGAGTCACAAACACAAACGCCGCATAGGAGGCGATCTCTTCGGACCATCTCTGCGTATGCGGATGGAGGTATTGGTCTGATGAATGGATCTGCGACGGGATGCCTGGTTCGTTGTACATGGGAAGATTCCACTCTGTCAGATCAATGAGTGATAGTGTTACTGCGTTTGTGCGGACACTGCCGGCGGATTGGAGATCGTTTAGAATGGTTATTCCGATGTGGAGACCGGCGCGAGGAGTGCGCTGGCTGCAGATGATGAGGCCGATTTTGGGGGCCATTATTGCCAGAGAAAGTTGAGGTAGATAGTAGGAGAGGAAGTGTCTATACTGGGAGTAGGATCTGTGAAAAATCCTACATTTTAGAGTAGGCAGGGTGGAATTTATAGCTGGACTACGATGTAAATTAGCGATGGACTTATGGCTTACTTGAGGCAAGAAAGCTAAAAGGTAGGGGTTTATGTTGCGCGCCAATCATATTTGGGCTGGTGGGTCGGGGATATAGTAATTCATCAAGAATAAGCAAGAGTATATTTGGGATTCTGCACATATTTATCTCTAGTATCTATGCCTACCAAAGTAGTGACGGATGTGTAGCAACCCATGTCCCCTTCTCAATACACTGGCTAACTGTTGTTACTTTAGTTAAACGCAGCTTATAATAGTTACCTTCCCCAACACCAGTTATTGTCATAGATACACCACTTATTACATTTTATAGACATTCCTGCACATCAACTACAGCATTCTTAGTTCTCTTCATAAGCCCTTCGAATAGGAGTTTTGCTCAATATATCGAAAACTGCAAAGAAAAAAGAAAAAAAAAAAGTCCAACCAAGACAGTAGGCAGCCTGCCTACCCGGAGATCACCTAATCTATAACCAGTATTTAGACCATATAGGCACTTCGACAAAATGAATTAGATCTAATTATCTGTCCATTCTACCCCTTTAATTTAGATGTATATTACGAGATAATACTGTATTCTGTATGGGAGACCGAACAGCTATTTATATGAATGCCTTGAAACGACGAGCATGTTTAGGATACTCGTATTAGGAAATGTATTATTCGGTTGCCCAAGGGGTAACAAGCGCACGATGACAAGTGATGATCTTTCTCTCCACGGGATAGCGCGATCTTGGGCTGCCTGATGAGGTTCTCCACTCCGAGCTCGACCGAGGAATATAGAGTAGGTTCGGAATGACAGGGTGCATAGTTCTGATCAAGTGGCTGACGATCAACGCCTGCTATAGGAGAATCCACATTCGATAGGTTAAGAGGATAATATCAGACGAAACGCTAATCAAGGGGAGAACCCTAACCTGCAGCTCGATACCTGCGGGTCTAAAGTTGACATCGCCTAGGAAGCTACAAGCTAGCATAGCACGAATAAAAAGCAAGGGGTATGAAATAGTTCTTTTTATTTAGCAAATAATGTGATCAATCCAGAAGTCAAGACATCCAGACGCGAAATTAGAATATTGACATCTGCTGCTGTTAGGATAAATAGCACCTGATCCCCCTAGCTTTAGACCTGACCACGTATTAATTTCCAAGTCCCCTACTATTCTGTTTCTCTTTGGCTCAATCTACCCAGCATGAAGAATTTGCTCCCCGTTATCTCATTTGCTGTTCTCACTGCGGCGCAAACGATTGAGTTAGGGGCCCCAACCGACGGTGCGGTCCTGAGTAGAGGCAGTGAGTTTACTGCCCAGGTCTTGAAACCTGGATCATTGGTATGATATGCCTTTCTTCTTGCTATTTTTGACACCTATGTATCTCTAATTAATGCTTCTATTCTATATTTTAGCAACCATGGATCGAGGTGGGAATCGCTCTAGCTGTTAACTCCTGCAATGATGGCGTCTGCCCTCAGCCCAGCGACCAGTTGGGAAATGTGCTATACGCTGGCCCCTGGACGCCGACCGCGCATCCTTCCAGTGGAAATTATCAGAACTTCACCCTTCAGGTACCGGAGTACATGCCTGAAGGCCCGGCTACTTTTACGTTGACGCATTTGTGCCTCATTGGAGTAAGTGCCCACAACATAGCAGATATCTCGAATTCGCTCGCTGACGGTGAATTACCCTTTTCAGGCCGGACCGGTTCCATTGCTAGAGTTTCGAAATGTAACAGTTACAGTCGAATAATGCCGTTGTATGGAATATTCTCTTCGGCCAATTTCCAAGGCCGTCTACTCTACAGGGAAGCAACTAGGAGATGGAGAAGAGCTTAAAATACAAAGAACTAATCATCTTTCTTAATTACAAATGCATCTCTTCCATTAATCTAAAGCCTAGAGCAGATAATCTCTAGGCTTAGCACTAGTCGCTTTAAAATTGTCTCACCATGTCAGGATTTGTATTTAGTCTCGTTATAAGTTGCTAGGCGTTGATTTACTTACACCTAATGCTGCCGGGCACCAGGTCCCAGATATCAAGTTAACCACAGGCGCGCTACATCCCCACTGGCAATTACATCCAAAGAGGTTGCAATAAGTTCCCACGTGGGAATCAGTATACTCTCCACATGTAGAGCTTTTCTTCACCGATGCAACGCTCGCGAATTAACTTTCGTTAGCTTGTCTAAAATCTTCCACCTGAGGCAGGCTGCATGAATCCAACAAATCAGGAATCTTGTGTGCTTCTTTCAAAGAAGCTGCATGGCAGTCGTGGGTCGATCTGGCCAGAAAAAGCCTCAAGAATGCGATACGGCGAAAATCGAGAAATCGAGTCATTCGGTGGAAGGAGCTAAGGGATCCGCTTTACACTCACTCAGGGCTCACGAGATTATGATCCTTTAGACGATATAGCTGCTCTTCACTAGGCACAGGAGTGCTCGGTTTCAATTATCTTCGCCGGAGGGCATTGTCCGACTCAAGTGCACGGGCCGCTACACCTATTCTTCGCCGCGATGCAGCTAAAGTTCAGGGCGATATAACGCAAAAGATCGAACCGCAAATTAACACCCTTTACAATGATGTCCGTGGTTTCCCTACTAGTGGTTTAACCGGAGCAATGACTATTCGCAGCGACTTGCAGAGCCTTGCTACCACCGTGAATGATGCGACGGCCGATATCAAATCCACCAGCTCCTTGGACACTCCATCTGGAACTACTATTTCTGCCGACATCCAATCGCTGATGCCGACGTCCTTGGTTACATTAACTCACGTTGGAGCCGAAGCACCTGCATGGGAAGATATTCAAGGGGGGCCAGCTCTGATTCTTAGCGATCTCCGGTCTCTCAAAACGGCCTTGGACAATTTCGCCAACGCTCTGATATCGAACGAGCCCCTTCTTCTACAAGCCAAGGCTCTCGCGATCAAGACTCAGATTGACGGTGGTCTCGACATTGCAATCGCCCCCTACTCCGTATAGGACCATTGGGTATTTTTATGTCGCGGCATGGAGCGGCAGAATATTCTGTTGGCTTCGGGGGTGGAATTGGGGTATGGATGGTTGGAGGACTGGACAACGGTATTATTATTTTACGTCGGTACAGGAGAGGTCTGACTATTTATCTTGCTCAAGTAGTTTAGCTGCTCAAACTGGCACTCTGCCATCTCACGGGGATCGAATGTTAAACAAATTAGATATACACACCCCTACTGCGGTAGATAGAGTATGAAGTACTGCTCCCTGTGGCTGTGTTCCTCTGCACACTTAGACAACGTAAAGCAAGTGAGGTGACACGTCTTGTTGATAGGCAATCACGGGGTTTCAGCTCGTATCTGAGCAGATTTATGCGGGGTCGTATTCTTTAATTGCGTTTCTCCGGTTGCCCTGTAGCTCGGCACATCAATGAGTTGGTTCAACATCTCATGTTGCCGTATAAAAGATCATATCGTTACGATGTCACAAGCCATTCCTCCAATGTGGCATATCATCTTATCCTCTGTACAGACTGCTTTGTCTTTTATTTTTCCTTTGTCCTTTGCTTTGGTTTTACTTTTTTGCCACTATTTTACGATTGTATGGGCCGGGGACAATCATCACACATGTAAATGCAAAGACGTGGATCCTATCGGTTTACTTACAGGCAAAAAGTCTGAGTTCGAAAGAATATCCCTCGGAACAATAAGTGACCTGAAGAAGAACTTGCACTGTTCTCTTTGTCAATTGTTTGTCCAGGCAATGTACTTGGGTGACTACGAGGAGGCTGAAAGGTCAGATACGGCAGAGGTATTTTGCAAGCCTGCCACTAGGAACGGTGCTTGTATCGCTCTGCACATCACCGGTAGGAGTGGCGAACCAAATGGAAGAATCCGTCTTTCTCCCCAAGATGCCATCAAAGTGAAGTCAGAGTGGGGCTATCCAGATGTCAGCTATACTCTGAGTGACCTGATTGACGACGCAGAAGACAAAGACAACTGTGCGGTTAGGCAAGGCCGGATTGATGCCACCCGGATCCGTTCATGGATAGATTGCTGTATACGTGATCATGGACAATATTGTTGTCCACCTTCCATGAAGAAGGTCCATACCGGCATGGGAGAATTGCCCACATATTTGGCGTCCGGGACAAAGCGAAGGATTTTGCGACTAATGCTCGTCGATATCCTCGAGGAGCGGCTAGTCGAGCATTCCGTGTCAGAATACCAGAAATATCATATGTTGCGTTGAGTTATGTATGGGGGCAGACCCCAATGCTTCAAACGACCACCGAGAACCTTACACAACTGCGTATGCCGGGGGCATTCGGTACAAAGAATGCCACCCTGCCACGTACCGTGCGAGATGGGATGGCTCTGGTTAAGGAGATTGGGTATCGGTTCCTATGGGTGGACACAATATGCATTGTTCAAGACGACCCAAACAAGAGAGATCAGATACAAGTAATGAATTTGATATACAGAAGAGCCAGGTTGACCATTGTGGCAATGGCGGGAGAGAACGCTAACAGTGGCCTTCCAGGTGTCATGCAGGGAACTCTTATTGAGACTCCGACTGCGGTGATTGATGGGTACAAATTGCAAGCCAAGCCACCATCTTTCGAAACTGAATTGAAGAGACCGCGTCATTCCACTCGTGGCTGGACCTATCAAGAGATGCTCCTTTCCCCCAGATGTCTATTTATCTCGCCGTATCAGTACTACTTCCGCTGCACTATCAGACTCTGGCCTGAGACGTGGCTAAACTACCACACATCCCAGCCGGTCTCTACTTTAATATGGCCCACTTTATCCGGGACTCCTAGTTCTGATTTACTCATTAGCGGCTATGAGCATTATGTGGAGGCTTACACACGCCGGCAGTTGACATATGACAATGACATCCTCAATGCTTTTACCGCCGTCCTAGAGGAATTGTCGCTGCTATTTTCAACTACATTCCATGATGCGATTCCTGATACGAATATAGTGCGCGCTCTGCTTTGGTGCTCAGCTGGCGATGGAGCTCCCGAAAGGCGTTCCTCCATTACCAACCCATGTGCTGACTCTAATCCTTACTTCCCAAGCTGGTCATGGATAGAGTGGAAGGGGCCAGTCACATATGCTGGATCCAGGTTTGGGAATTTACGGGATTTGACAAGTATGTGTGGCCTCCTACCCCAGACCTCGCTTTTCAGGAAGCCAGCCCCGACGACAATATTCCAGAAAATAGAGACATCAGACACCAAAACAATAAAAACGGAGCAAGAGAAGGTGACCTGCAGACGCCCCAATTGCTGTACCACCATAGTGGTCACGGGCAGAACCCCGCGCATAAAAGTACAAAATGCACGCCATACTAGCCTCACTGAGAGGAGCCCAAACGAAGACCTCATGGGACCAAGCCCGCAACAACTTCCTGAGAAGTTCACCAATCTATCGATCCTCCAATTCCGTGCTTCCACAGTCATGGCCAAAAGCTACTACTTTGGAAAGTGCCAATATGAATCTTCAACTAATAGATACGATTGTGTGAACGTTTTACCAGTCTACGACAGTCAGAGGCGGCAGTGCGGTGGCTTCTTCAACCCCGCCGTTCGCACCCTTACATTAGACGAGTCTCAGCAATTTGCTATTATAGCTATAAGTGTTTTCCGTTCAACACGCCTTCCTTATAAGAATTTTGTTGACAGCTGCTACGGCTATGAGGAGTTGAATCCACGAAAGTGCTCCTGCCTCCTACATGTTATGTTAATCAGGTTTCATGGGGAGGTAGCAGAGCGTGCCGCGACAGGCATCATGCATCCCAGAGCCTGGAAGGACGCAGAACCAGGTCCGGAATATAAACTCATCAATCTGGCTTGACAACCTCTTTTTTATATATATACTTAGCACGCTTGACAATGCAGCCTGGAATACTGGTGATGATTTCTTAAAGCATCATACATAATACCTCAATGACTTCACAACTTACCAGAGAGTCGAATGAAGTTTCAAGTCACTGTTGTAGAAAGGGATTCTTCTCTGCCGATTCGTCCATACTATCACGCATTCGATACTGTACTCAGCTGAATCTACTAATTTTTATATCGAACTCGTTTACAGACCAGCACGATTGTATATTCGAGGTACCTACCGAAGGAAATCAAATCTAGGACTCTAAAGACAGTAGTTGGTCTATTCATTCCACGATATACCGAGTTTAATCTACTGTAGAAACCAGAGAGCACATTTATCCTCTGATATAGATTAATAGCAGAGTTTCCAGTTCAGCTACCAGAATTGACACTACACATAACAGCTACATCGAATACTAACCTAGGATCTTCAAATTATAAAACAACAGCATTTATTCACCAACCATGGAGTGACATCCCCAAGAACCCTTAGTTAGCCATCTTGAGTATATATACAAAGCCGGATTCTATGGAAAAAGTACCATCTTCTGGTCCTAGTAATTACTAAACCAGCACAGCACGGTCACAGTACCTCTTGTCATATATATAACTATAATCTTACAAAGAAATATGTCCAGACAACCGACAAAAGTATCCCGGAAGTCCCGTCTTGATTCCCTACATAGTACCGAATGTTGATCCCGGAAATGTAGGCCGGCGGGGCCGACGGGGCCGATTCGCTTACTTCCGGTTTCCTTTTTGGATTTAAATTGTCGATCTTACTTTCCGAGACATGTTTTTATTGTTTCACCGGATAGATCGTGGTCCAGTCATGATGACTGTATTAAAAATGATGCCTGTTCATTAGTCTAAATTTTGTGTTTGATGGTTTGTGAAGTGGTGGGTGGGTTATAGACTTATTATCTTATAGGGGACTGTCTGGATATGACAATCTGGAGTATTTAAGGATTCAACTAGGCTCATCATCTCAAAAATGAAATCTTTGTAGCTCTATGACAGAAATATTCGCTGTGAGCAATTCTACAAGCAATGTTATACTTAATGCAAAGCACATTATCTAAATCGACACAAGTCATATTGCAGGACCCAAACTATCTAACGTAGCACAAGACATGCACATGGAAAAGCTACATATATTCTAATTCACAGCTTCAAACTTAACCGGTAAACCGGGCTTCCCATACTCCATCGTGAACAAGTCCTTCTGCTTTGGTCGCTGGAAATCAGATGGAAGACTGAGCTTATAGTTCTGGAAGATGTATGCCATCACAATTGTGATTTCGGCGAATGCGACGCTATAAATGACGAGGCCATCAGTATTCAGTCCTAACCAGAAGGAAGGGAAATATTCTGTTCGAGGTATAGGTATTGTATATGCGAAACCGGACTTACTTCTGACCAATGCACATCCTAGCTCCCTTGGAAAAGGTACAGAGGTACTGGTCCAAGTTCTTGGAATCGGGCTGCAGCCAGCGCTCGGGATTGAAACTTCGCGCATCAGAACCCCAGAGCTCTTCGCTGTAGTGCATCGTGTAGGCGGACATTGAAATGACGGCCTGGACAAGTTAGTTTATCTATCTGAGTTGAGCACTGGTGGAAATCGACTTGATAGATACGTACTCCGGGAGGTATGATCTTTCCATCGACAGTAAAGGGCTGAGCCAGGTTGTCGGGGACAATGCGAGGTAGCCGGCCGGGGACGGGCATTCCGACCCTCAAGGATTCTTTCACACAAGCCGTCTAAATCTCTGTCAGTTCTGTGAACTGTTCCGGGTCAAAAGGAGTCGCGGTCAAGGTTATACCAGATAACCAATCTTTTCAAGTTCCATAAGTGGCAAAATTCCCTGCTCATTAGGCTGCACCGATTGCAGCGCCTGGACCAATTTGGTTTGAATCTTTTTATCCGCGAGAATGTGGAGTAGGGCTGCTGTCAGGGTAGATGCAGTGGTATCCGCTCCAGCAATCAAGATATCCATGGCTTCAGTGATTTTCTGAGGATAGGACAGCGATGTAAGATGGTCGAATACAACGGGATGAGATGTGGTATTGCCGTGCTTCTCATAGTAATTCATGCAG
This sequence comes from Aspergillus flavus, assembly GCF_009017415.1. Classification (NCBI taxonomy): domain Eukaryota; kingdom Fungi; phylum Ascomycota; class Eurotiomycetes; order Eurotiales; family Aspergillaceae; genus Aspergillus; species Aspergillus flavus. The sequence continues at coordinate 3,068,037 of NC_092409.1, read as the reverse complement.
CTCTCGGCGAACTAATAAGATAGGGTCAGACAGTGATACCTAACACAAAGAGTTGTAATGGCATGGCACGTCTCACATTGATAACTTCAAAAAAGGACGCAACCTTTTTGTTCATTATCTTAACGATACTTTTTGGCAAACATGATCCGATCCTCCGCAATACAGGCCATTCATGAGCTGTCCATATGTCGCTAGCGACTGAATCAAAAGCTCTCAAGAACCACGAGTCGAATGTCGATTCTTCCTCTTCGAGCATATTGGCGGAGCGCGCAAAGGCAAACTCCATAATGACCTCCGTGGTTAGGCACCTTTTCGTTATTAGCCACATGCTCAACTTTGGCGGAATCTAACAGAGAGAATTACCGAAAGGCGTCGTAAACGTTGATCAAGTGCTTCTCCCTCAGTCTGTCGATCTTTTTCATCATGATGCCCGCCTTGGTGTGGATAACACCTTCAAGTTTGAATATACCCGCCCGGGAGAAAAGAGGATTCAACATTTTGCGTCTCTCTTTATGCAGCGCCGGATCTGTTTCAGCAAACAGCGAGTGGTCAATGTTGAATGAGCTGTAGAAAGGGGGGTCCTTGAGGAAGGGCTTGGATTGGCTGTAGATGACTTTGTATTGGTGGACGTCAGAAAGGTGAAGTTCATTAGGGGCAATGCGGAGGGCCTTGGTTTCTGAGGGTGGGCATATTGTTAGCATGATACACAATATTAATGAGCTAAATTTCTCTTGGGGACAGCCGTACGGTATTTCTCGTGCAGTCTTTCGAATTCATGCTCTGGGAAGCCTGCCTGATTAGTCTTATAGAGCCATTTCGTGGATAAAGCTGCTTCGGGTGGGCCTGAGAATTGGGACAGTGGATGGAAATGGCGACGGTAAATGCTTCGGACAATATGTAAAGTTCCGATCCCAATGACGAGCGTTATCAGAATGCTGGCACCTTGTGTCTTCAGGACGGGCACACCCAAGCCGTCCGCCATATTGGCTATGTTTGACATGGTGATCCGCAGACAAATATTTCACACTGGTTCTGATCAAATGGATGGTTGATACAGAGCACTTTCCACTCAAGTGCAGTACCTCACCGGGTACTTATAGTTTTGATCCCCTGGCACTTGCCGTGGGTATCTCCACCGACACTCGATCACCGAGCTGGGATATGCTCGAATTGTAACCTCATTTTGACCAGAATGCCTGCTCAGAGTTTTGTCCAGGAAGTTCTGTTCCCTGTAGTACAGGCAGACGCCGCTTCGGCTGGTTGCCTCTCCACCGGGAAGTGGATCGTTTATCGGCTCCGCAACGGACTAAGCGGGTGGATAACGCATAAGCAACCATCCTTGTCGCATTAAAACTGCTCCGCTCGTATGGCAATGTAATAATTTAAAAAAAGCGCAGGACGGTAATGTCAAGCTGCCTAAACGCTCTCGTGGGTTGAGCGTCTGAAGTGTTGAAATAGTACCTGGAGCTAAGCGACAGTATATCACGAGGCCCATGAATATGGGGGATCAGTCAACGGTTTCACCTCGTCAACAAGCTCGTCGAGGGAATATATAAATCCTGTCCGAAGATGCGGCCACGCATCAAAGCATCTAAGAATACGTTGACATTCCCTGAGGAGACGTGTGGAAGCCCCTGGTTCTAAAAGGAGTCCAACACCGGTCAGGTATGGTCGACAGTCGGCATCGCCAGCAATCCACTGTTTCTCCAGCACTGGATCAGGGTCGCGGTCGATCCTTAGCAACGTATGTGGAGCAGACTGGTTCGAATGGGGCCTTTCGGCAGTAGTGCTGGCATGGATCCGCTCATAGGCCCATAAGTACAGAAACGCAAATAGGAGACTGAAGCAATGGTAACATGCAGGAGCTGAGACACCACGAATCTCCCTGATTATTGCACCAGCGTGTATTACACATCTACGCGCACGTTTGTTGTCTTTCTCCATCACTTGAGCTATGCGCTTCCCGGCGGCGATACTCTCCACATTGGTAGCAAGCCACCCTGTGTAAGCTAGTATATCGCGCACAGAGGCGTATCTAAAAATGGAGGCTAAGTTATAGCAGATAGTGAAGCAGTCAGCGAAAGCGGCCGCTGACTTTGTTGGTGTGAAGTTTGACTCTAAAACTTGGTATCTGGGATCAAGACTTGGTGATGAGTTGGGCGTCTCCTGCAAGTACGGTAATGTGCAAGAACTACCGCTAGACACCAGAAAGCGAGCGGATGATTGGGATATATTCACGGCTTGTTTCTCTCCGACAAAGAGACCAAGTAGTAGTACCAACCTATTGAACCAGGGCAGTTGTTCAAGAGAATGGTCATTGCTACAGCTAGACGACAGAAATTCTCTTAGAGTGATTTCCGGTGGCTCTAGTGAAAGTTAACAATAAAAGATTTGAGTATCGGGTTCTAACTTACCCTGGCAGGATTGAAGATGTGACTCCCAGGAGTGAGCATCCTGGCTGCTCCAGAGTTCGTCCGGAGAAGGGAGTCTGTGCTCAAAATCATCCACTGAATAGCTTGGTGGCATATCATGAAATACGACACAAAACGAGTCGAGCACTGGATCCATACGTAAGCCATTTATCCTGCCGTTGAGTACAAGAACAAGATAGTAACGCACAGAAAAACGCATATACCAGACGGGCATGGGCTTCGGCTTGGAGCCATGCATGCCATCGGTCGTAAGTATTCCCAGTTCGGGAGACATGCAGCAAGGCAGGATCTCTTTTACTGTGGGGTTTAAGAAATGGACGAATAAGCGTAGCCAGCCAGGTGCGCAGAAACTGCAAGTTGATGATATCGTCTCGGAAACCATTGAACACAAGGTTAACATTGAGCAGCAAAGTTGACTGCGCCAGAGTCATTGCATCGTATTGCAGCGCTTTAACAGCCTGCAGCGGTTAGCATGGCCAAATCGCGTTTCATTGGAACGTTGGACGTACATCAAGGGGTATTGCACGACGTAAGAGTTCGGAGAGAACTATGATGTATTGTTTACCCATAGCCATTCTAGTATATTGACTTCCAATAACTGCCACAGCAAGTACTAGAATCCACGAGCCGTCGTTTTCAAGCATAACAGGATGTACAAATGGCATCTGTGCATGGAAATACTCAAAATACACCTGAACCAAGCAATTGAGGTGGTTGACGTCCGGGAAAGCCAACTTCTTGAAACAGATGTCTGTCTGGGCTAGATAGAAGCCGTGGATCTTCTCATAGGTTTCATTGTCCACGGCCCTAACATGGAAGAAGTTTTCTGCTATCAGTATATCATCGCCAGACTGGGGATCTGGGTCCCCTCTAGAAGATGCAGAGCTATATGCCGTGGGATCCTTTAGTACGTGCGATGCGGTTTGGGAAGATTGATGAATTCCTTCCGCGGGAGTAGGCAGTGAGTGCAGGGTAGCTGGTTCAAGAGGTGTGCTTGACCTGGGTGTTTGTAAAACCGAAGGCTCGGATGGGAGTGAAACTTGCTGACAGAGTGAGTCCAAACCACCGAACCCAACGCCATTGTTGAGGGAAGGATTATACTGCGGGTCATCAAGGCAGTCAAATGGTCCCCATGTGAACAAATTGCCCAAGTCGGGGATATAGTTCGGATAGCCCAATGCATCGGAAAAGGGCCTTATCTCCGGTAGCGCTTGAACGCTAGCGCTCCCCACTAGCTGTTGGTCACCTGGTAAGAGCCCAGACTTACTTATGTCTCCACTGAAGCTCATTTCGGCATGTCCTGTCCCATCTTGACTCGATACATGCACTGTGGATGATCTATTTCGAGCATCATTGCCACCACGGGAGTGTTGATCAAATACACAAGTGCGATTCTTGTTAATGCAACGAGTGCAAGGCGGATTCCCACTACAACGCTGTTTCTCCCGTGCGCAGCTTTGACAAGCGCGATTGCTTCGAGGTCTTTTAGCCCTCGACGCCAGAAGAGCCTGATTCTGCTGATCGCTATGCGTGCTGGTATGCCGTTGCAATGTGTCTCTATGTGGCGATGAGCTAGGTGTCTTGACTCCATATGCAAGAGTCCATACCTTCGTGAGAATGATTTCGAACATAAGGAACAGCTAAAAGGGCGCACCCCTAAATGACCCCTGAGATGGCGGTCGAGGTGTTCCTGGCGGCGGAAAGTTTCGCGACAAACATCACAAAAGAAAGTCGGGGTATTCTTAGTGAAGCCCATCATTTGGATCATGGACAATCCCTTTCAATGGGAATAGGCTTCGAGACCAGCATTTTTTTGCCAACGCATCACTTCTACAAGCAATGGTTTTTGTTTGAAAGCTGGAGGATATATCGGAAGCGTGACTGGTCAGTAGATTCCGCTTAGTAAGAGGAAATTTCCCCGCAGCGCAAAGTGTGTGCCTGGATTAAATGGCAGCAAGGCAGCCCTCATGTATACACATGAACAGTGACTTCATAAGTACCAGTAGTCTTACACGAATACTGATATTGGATAACTAACGTAGATACATCTCCATTAGTATCTAGATATTATGGCCCTAGCTAAGCCGTATGATACGTACTACCGTCTAAGTATACCACGTAGGAGTCGGGACTTGATCCAACAGCCAAAACCGTCCCAGCTCAGACTCCTTGTAAGCCACAGGATCATGCAATGTATGAGTCCGCACGTCCTTCCAAAAGCGATCAAACCCATACTTCTCTGCGGTTGACCTCGCCCCGGTAACTTCGAACACGCCGCTAGTAACCTCTAGAGAGGTATGAGTCGCTACAACCTTCACACTAGCAACCCACTCAGCCACCTCACCACGTTTACGCGCGGGCAAATCCCTCTTCGACCCATGCTCATTGAAAGCATCGGCAATCTCCTTACCTGCACGATCAGCTAGGGCATCCGCAGCACGCAAGGAGGCAAAGAACTTCCCGTATCGGGCCAGAACGTAGTGCTCATCCGTTGGGCTTTGCTTGGGGTCATGGGCAAATGGCCATGCACGAGTTTGAGTAAGGGTGTAGTGCCTCGCCGTGCGGAGAGCACCTTGCGCGATCCCGATATAGAAATTAGAGAACACCAGCTGGATAGTAGGCAACAGAAGAGCAGTAAAGGGGACTTGGAGAACTTCGGGAATGGGCGCTTTTGTTTCCTTTGACCATCCCAGAGCGTCATCCCAAGTGATGGGAACATTTTCAATCTTGACCGAGCCAGACTCTGTCAGACGTAGTCCAATATTGTTCCAGTTATGGGAGAAGACGATCCCCGGCTGGTTGGTCGGTACAAAGGCGAAAATGTGACCCTCTGTGTCTTCATACACACCTTCCAGGACGGTGAGATCGGAGACTACTCCTCCCGTGTTGAAGTTCTTGAATCCGTTAAATACAAGGCCCTCGCCCGATGGAGCACGAGTAACTCGGCTATCGTTATCTCGAGGATTTACAGCCCCTTTGGAGAGTTAGCCTGTCGTTTTCATTCTAGAAATTCGATGTATAATACCTCCGATGAAATAGTTGTTCTCAATGATCAGTTTCTCATATCGCTCCTTTTGTTCATCCGTACCCACAATATGTGCAGTAACTGACCAAAGCAGATGGTATCCCAAGAGCATACCAATTGATCTAAAAAGCTAATTAACAATTTTCATGTCACTCGTTTCCATGTCGCAATATAAGCTTACCCATCTCCTGCAGCGACCTCGCGAATGACCTTGTATCCTGTCTCCCAGGTCTGTCCACCACCACCATACTTGACATCACCCAGTACCTTGGTTAGACCGGAGCTCTTCAGCAAAGAGATCTCAGCTCTGGGTGTCTTTTGGTCTTTACTTCTGGCCGAGGCATCTGGAGCAAGAATGTTAGACACTTTGCGCGCTCGCTCTAGCCATCCAGCTGTTGTGGTTGGCTGGCCCTCCGCTGCGAAAGCGTCATGGTGGACTTGGTAGATAGAGGGGTCTGTTGCAGGGGGTGCAGGGTTTGGTGGAGGGTGGTTCTGAAGAGTTAGGAGTGTCGGGTTAGATTGTGACATGATGTCTTAGATTATGACTTGCTATGGTTCAGCGATGTATGCAGTACAAGGCCTATAGGAAGATTGTGCGGGGCCAAATGTCAGTTTATATAGTCGCGGGTCGCATTGTTCAAATGGGTACATGCGTTCGTCCGAAGTACCCGCCGATGGTGCCATTTCTGATGCGCATTATATCGATAATTCGTGATCATGATCGACTCTCCGTTACTCTCTCAAGGCCTAATATTCGGCATATGACTTCCTAGCTAGTAAAAAATGGACAAGGCAATAAGGTTATTGTTTGAGCGCAATTAGAGCGGGTTGCTGTGCAATGATTCGCGGTGGTGGTGATTGTGTGCTTCTCGTTCCGATCACGTCTTCAACTAGTTGCTGACCCAATTTTGGGATCTATCGCAAGCTAGTTCGCTTGTCTGATATGATGACATTTGAATAAAGACTAGAGCGAGCCGATTGAAAGAGAAGCATTGTAGCTGGCGCCAAAGCCAGTATGTTCGTTTTCTCCGTCGCCGAACCATTCTACTATAGGATGGATGGATGGGTTTATTTACCTTCACTTCCCAAACATTAGATTGATATATAACTATTAGGTCTATCTTACTTTTCATATCTCGATTTTATATATTATGGATTTTCTATAGATAAACCTTGTGCCTCGCCTAGGAGCCTGTGTTAACTATTCGCCTCGACCTAACCAGGTTAAGTCATTGTATTTTCTATCATATCCTTAAAGTTATGGTGAATCAAGCAATTCCCCTTTGCCAAACCAAACAATGTAGAAAGATAGAATCGACCTGTAGCACACAGTGAATAAGGCACATAGAATGACTTCTATCGGGAAGCCATTGAAAGCAGCTTCCGTAAGAAATGTGGTGATTGATATCTTCTCTCGGTAAGGGTTTGTGCTTCGCCAGTTCCAGTACCTATAAGATAATGAAAGCAGGAAGAGTAGCGGGCAAATAATAGTCCTCAATCTTTTCTCAAATAAGATGCAAACTGTAGCGAGAAGGTAGGGATAATTCGCTACACGCATAACTGTTAGCAGAGGCAGACGGTGTTTTCCCTGGACACCAACGGATAAAATAACAAAAGGCATAAGTAGTAAAGAAGTAGACGGCACTAAGAACAACGCCGCCAGCTCGGGATCCCAATAAAGATAGTATAGGACAGAGACAACGATGGTTCCTATATAAGAGACAGAAAAAAAGGTGTAAGAAAATCGCTTTAAAATGAATAATGTAAAATTTTCAAAAGCTCTATGAATCGGGAGTATCGGCTCCAGCATAATCCGTTTCAGTGAAAACCATAAAATATGGCTTCTCCGTGATGACAAGACAATGTCTAGAATGAATAGTGGCTTTTCACCAACAGTTTGAAGCTGAAGGTTGGTAAAGAGAATATGATTGTTCAAAAAGACAAAGCTCGAAGCATGTCTCATATCGAGTATATACTCGATTCTTTCAGACATGCTGTGACCCACCTCGTCAGGTACCTTGATCAGACATGTCTCTATTGTAATAGGTGATAGCACGCTCCGAAATGCTATCGACCGACAGCATAATGCCAAGTTGAATTTACCACCCCAGAGGCTTAAAAAGATAATTTCGGTTTTGGAAATTTCGTTTTTTTGCCCTCGATATTGACCCGGGTGATGTCGAATTGAAATAGCTTCCGGAATATCTCTCAGGTGAATAGCGTAGTCTGGGAAAAGGACATCCCTCAAATCAAACTGTGGGCGTAACGATAAAAAAATATCTTTCTTGGGCCACCTTCCCCACGTCCTGTGGTCGACCGATATTGGGTTTTCTTCTACCCTTTCATAGAAGCATTTCCTGGATTGTCTGACTGGAAGGGCTAATATAGTAGTCGGGTTGTTTCTATGTTGACATTCTAACAGAGCATAACATTTGTCACCATTAGATATTGGAAGCCTAATTTGCACCCCTTGGTTCGTGACGTTAAACGGCGAGCTGTGACCACCGATTGGAAAGGATATAATAGATCCGCAACCGCTGAAAGCAGCTGGTGAAAGGGCTAGAATTCCACTCCTTGACACACTGTCATCGTGTTTCTTGGCAGAACCAAGTTTGTTTTGTATAATCCAAGCAAAAATCGAATGATCGTTGTAGCGTTTTATAATCTCCTCTTGTAGCCTGAGAAAAGCCTTCTGGCCTTCTCCGTAGATTAAGGGCATGTTGACGTCAAACAGACCAAAAAGACAGTAGGCCATGTCCTCCGGCCTCGTAGTCTCTCTGGACGATGCCCAACTCATCCTTGCCGCAATACTTGCTTTATGGATAGAAAGTGATGGATGCTGTTTACCATCACCATGACCAAAAGCATGCGGATCTCTGGCTTCGCCGTTACAAAGAAACATTCTGTCTATTCCTGTGGCTTCGCTGATCTTCTCATTCAGTTCTGCTCGGGTTCCAATGAACGACCAGTCAGCTCCGAAAAAGGCCACCTTTCGCGGTGCCAGCAATTCTTGCAGTGTCCACCCTCTGGTGAACCAGCGACTCATTCGGAATGGGATCTCCGGTACATCAGCTAAAAAAGCGTAGCAGATCTCGGCCTTTTCATACCAGCGAAACATGGAATTGATCGATTCCGAGAGTTCGGCGCTGCTGCTTTTGTCGATACAACAGGTGTCAATCCAGACGTACTCGAGTTTGTCACTGATGGCTTGTTTGCAGGTACTATGAATCTTCTCATAGCCTGCTTTCTTTGTGTACTTGTCCGAGGTATCTTGGATGTCATCAAAAGTGACTTCACCTTCGCCCCACGTGTGCGAAAGGATGGCATAGGGAGGAGCCTTGCTCTCGTTAAACTCCTCCAATAGCAAGGTGTGCACGTTTAACAGGCGCATTTTCGTTCTGGAAGGTACAAGGAGATTAAGTGGTTTTACATTGTTCTGCTGAGAGATTCGGAGACTATATGTCTCACGACGTCAGGTGCTTCCATCAGCTTTGCTTAGCCTTGTTTAGGGCACTGCCACAGCTGAGGCGCGGCTGCCGATTATTCCCTGGAGAAGTTGGGTTCGTTTTTTTTGAGGATACGAGACCTCGTTTACATATGACGATCGCCGTGGGCGTCACGTGAAACGGTACTTTCCCTATTGGGGTGCGATAAAGATGGTCCAGTAAAGCAATACAAAATGATAACAAGGGACGGGAATAGGTATTCCTTGGGAATCTCTCGTCTAGTTGTCATACACTGTTCTTAGTGGGCTCAGTTTAGTTTATAAAAGCAGAGTCCACCTCACCTTGATGGCTTTTAATCAGGCTAGCCTGCTTACCCCGCCACTGGCCTTGTTCCTTTGCAGGTGAAAGGATAGGCGATAGCCTGAAGAACAAATATATCGCAGCTTAAATAGCAATGAGAAGTCTAAGTAAAGGGTATTTAGTCGCACGAGTTAAAAACAGCTGTCAATAGTCATAATAAAAATCATTACAAGGCATGTAGTACTTGAACCACCCAAGGCTCCCCCCTATTTTGCCGACAACCTGATTTTTCTCTATGCCTCTCCCTAGGAAATAATAATTCTAATCGATATGTCGGTTGACTCGCTCGACAAAACAATTGATCAAGATTGTGACATAATGACTTGGTTATAATCCAGCGATATATGCACTACAAGGCTTATAGGAGGATTGTGCAGGGTGAAATAAGTGAAATAACCGTTTATCTAGCCGCGGGTTGCATTGTTTACGTGTGTACGTATATACCCGCTGATGATGCTATTTCTAATACGTATTATATCGATAATTTTAGAATTATAGTCGACTCTCTGTTACTTCTCAAGATCTAATATTCGGCATATAATTCCTTGACTAAATAGATAAGGCGACAAGGCTATTGTTTAAGGTTTGAATGCAATTAGAGCGGGTTACTGTAGGATGATTTGCAGTGGTTGTGATTGTGTGTCATAGAATTTTGAGTGCATATTGGAATTGATTCTAAGCCCGCGAGTACTTCCTGATGAACCTGCTAGCTTTCCCCAGAGAATCATGATATTCGCTATCAGAGATACATATTCAAAAGTGGACCTGACCCTAGCAACTGAAGATCATGACATGTTACCAGTATACTCAACTCAAACCTTCCTCGTCAACTCATCTGCTAATAGCATTTCCTCGCCAGTTGATATAACCTCCAAGCCCCCTGGGCAACATCTGTCATCTTTGAAGGGCACCATGGGATGTCTTAGAGTTTGTTGCACTGATACGCTGTAATGTCGTTGATCCATCCGTCAGGGAGTCTCTTGAGTCCAGGGTAGTTCACTGTTTGCGTGCCATGCTTGGTTCTTGATATCGATTAGCTCCTATGTTTCGCAAATTTGGGTGGTAACTCACGATCCAACCTGGCAGCTATAACCCTTGGTGCCAAGTTTGAACGAGCCGGCATTCTTTTTATATCCTTTTCTGATATCAACAGGCTCACCGGGCTTCTTGCATTCCTTATAGCAGCCACCCTCATAGTTATAGCCGTGGCATACTTTGATATCAACGCAATAGTCGGCACGCGCCTCCAAGGATTCAGCCTCGGCTGTAATTGATTAATATAGCCTCATAATGGGCGTAATTGAAAGTGCGACAGAGGCTTACCTGCAGGGGCGGCAATTGCCTGGGAGGTAGCGAATGCCATTAGCACAAAGATTGGTGTGAAGACTTTCATATTTGCAAGTTCAATGGGGGTTTTTGAATGTTTGTGGAAGATGGATGTGTTCCAATGCCAGTCTGATTAGATGTGTTGAGGTGAGTATTTATATGCTTTGAATGTGCTATGGATTTCAAGTTTAGGCCACCCATAGTAGTAGAACCAATCTGGGTACTTTCTGAAATACAACACTGGACGCCTTGAAGTAACCATATATGCCAATGATCTTCAGCTTCACGTAGACTGCCATATCCTTCCGTCACAGCCTACCCAGCTGGACGCCTAACGGTCATGTTAAAACGCGTTAGCAATTGCTCGATCTAGAAGTATATGCTAATTTTATTAGACGATCTTCCCGGAGACGGGGGAAAAAGCCCCCTTTCTCATTTATTTTTCATTCTCGCTAGTTGGCCTGTCGCGATGCAAGGGAGCCCGCCAAGAAACTTATCGTGGCTTCCCCGGTCAGGTCTGCACTGCCTCAGGCTTGGCAGCGCAGGTAGCGCAGGGGCCATAAGCTTGAAATTAGCTCTCTCGGAGTATTTGTAGGATGATCCGGGTCACACTTAATATAGCCGCGTTGGTGACTAGCGAGCAGAGTTCACGATTGGCTGAGAGTGGCATTTCTCAAGAGATGAGCCACCTGAGCTAAGCTACTTTAGTACTTACATCCGTAACCAGGTTGATATTAGCCCCGTGAAAGAAGAGGAAGAGGGTGGACGCGGAGTAGGAAAGAGACGGGTTCGCATATTGGTATTGGGTTCTCAGAAATAAACTAGAAGGAAAATTTTCGAGCTACGACAATTTAATCAAGGTGGCTGAGTTGTTATGGCAGCAATTGGGAACAGATATACGAGGCAACCAGCCCCTGTATAGGGTAATCTCAGGCGACATTCCGGTTGCTCTATATGTTAAATTATAGAAAATACCGAGACATGTACTGCACGTGCTGCTACAAGAGTCACTGTGGCTCATCTTAACAACAAGCAAAGATGATGAACTTCACTGATTTCTCCGGTCAATCAATAAAAGTCAATCTTCAACAGTATGAGCCCCTGGCAATCGTCTGTTTGCGTTTGCTAGCGGCCCCATTGGTCTACCGCTCACCCTGCTGGGCAGCTCACCGTTCTTGATAATTCCCCATCGCGCCTTGGCTGCTTCGCTTGCGGGACTGCTGCTGGATAAAATGCTCAAGCGCCTACTCACAATGCCTTGCTGCTTCCTGTCGTAGCGGTTAAATGATGGACCGACTAGGCTCAGGTGATATTATCCGATGCCGTCCATGAGCCACCAATCCATCCTAGCAGATCATTTACCCTGTGGTCAGTCCTTCACTATACGGAGTAATCAGTCCCTAGTGCATACCTACTACGCAAAGGTCTGCGAGTACACCTGCCTCATATATTATCGAGATCCTCAAACGCCGGTTCCCATTTATTAGCCCTCTCTCTGAGGACATCTTCGTAAGGAAACCTGCGCGGGCTCGGCATGAGAATGGATTTAGCATAAGAGCGAATTCCTGGGAATAAGGCAGTATTCAGTCGTCAACAAGGGAAATACTACGCAGCCGAGCGAGCGGCTGCAGATCTTTGGACAATCTACACGAATCCAACAGAAGTAAGGGTTGGTGGAATGTGGGTCCATACCGCATCGCACCACAGCCATCGTTTCTTCGCCAGCCAGTTTAGGTGTCTATATGTTAGGCAGAGTTAACTGCGGCGCTAATGCTCGCTTGGGCGCAACTCACGTAGGAACGACGTCTCGACAGGCCTATTTGTCGTGATGTCGGCCATCCAGAACATATCGGTTCGCTCACAAGAAATGGTTTTAGGTACATCGCCAACTCACCGATGAATTTGCGAACGGGCTTGTTATGCTTCTTGAAAGCATCGAATCTTCTAGCACGAAACTCCAGCAGCCCCAGCCAAACGCCTGCGTGGCTTGCTATATTAATCTGTAGGCGTGTGGCTCAGTCTGAGTCGCATATATGAATGTGCCTGTAGGGCCATGAGTAGGGCATCCCAAGGCAAGGGACGAAAATGGACGCATCACCTGTATCGTCTTCGCTTGACGACCAGTGTACCATAGGATGGACTGATAGATGAGTTTATCCTAACTCCTTAAAAGTTAAAGCAATAGATAAGCTATCTGAATTGTTGTAATATTTTTATCTCAGAAATAGATATTATCAGTTCCAGATAAGCGTCGTGCCTTGTCTAGGAGCGTGTGTTCACTATTCACCCAGATTCTATTTTTATAGATCCTTTATTTGACCCGCAACTATAATGTCTTCAAGATATTTCCATTAACTTGAGTACTAGACTTAGGACACTGTATTATGTCGGACTCTTAGATTTGATTTATTGTAAATTTTGAGTATGCTGCAGATATACTAGTCTACTAAATTATTGAATACGTCTACAGTCTTTTTATATATTTTCTGTTGTGGTAGCAGTACAGGTGTGTAGCGGTCTAATAAAGTATAAGGATCTCTGTATCAGTCATAATGAGTCTGAGACTCTGAGGAGACTTGAGGAAAGATCCTGTCATGGACAGTCCTGCAAGGATATCATCCGAAGATATTCCAAATACACTGTCTCTTGCAAACTATAATTGCAGTGTAGCCTAAATAGGCAAATCTTCTAGTCTCCACTACTGCTCCACATAATGTTGAGCTGGATTGATCGAATCGGTGATTATCTAATTTATCTAGGCCTAGAGAGATACTCCAGGAACATGGAAGAAGAGTAGATTAGAATAGATATATTTAATAGGTTACTTGTCATACCTGGTGGTAAAAGCTCTTTTTCAAATCTGTTCAGACTTGAGCCACAAATATTAAGTGAATGCAAGATGTCTACGCCACAGTTGCTAGCCACCACAATGTAGGTCAACATGGGATAAAGAGATTGTCACTTGTTCTTTCCTTGAACAATCTGAGTCGCGACTTTTTCATGTCAAGATATCATCAAGGTTCACAAGAGACACGGAATGAGAATGAAAAGACGTACTAAGCAAGAAGGCTCTCACAAGATGTCCTCCACTGCAGCGGAACGACGCCAAGTCTTCTTAGCTTGTAAGGGTAAGGCGATCTTCTCTGGCCCTTATGCCTCATATCGAAATACAGGTGCTATTATCAAACGCATTGTGAAACATAAAACCTCACTCCGCGCTTTATTTCCCAAATTTTCGGTCGGGAGAGTTTGTCGTATCTCCAAGGAACTGCTGGAGGCTGGCGTATTCGAATCAGACATCAAAGCTCAGCTGATATTCCCTGATCTTCTTGCGCCGTCCACGACGAAAGAGAGAGAACACAATGCTTTTGAAGACGAGACAGCCCATACGCAAGCGAAGACTGTCAAAGAGGCTGATTCGGTATGTGAGGAAGAGGAAAGCGAGATCAAACAATCTCCTTCCATATCAATGTCTATGAAGGTAGAGACTTCTGTGGAAGAAGAGACTCACGCCAACCAAGAAAATACCTCCGGTACGTACAATACCTTGTTCTGCTATCGTTCATTGTTCACCTTTCTACAGTACCCCTGCCCCCACCCTCAGCTGAGCCGGAGCTGCCCATTCCGTCACTACACCCATCGTACTTCCCATACCATGCTCAGCATTCTATCCTGTCACAAGTCCAGCAAGTACTGGAGGAAGGCTGTTTTGACTTTACAAAGAAATGGCTGCCTTCAGAACTTGAAGACAATGGATGGGATTGCGCCGCAGCGGTAGAGCTCACAAAATGGACAAAATTGTTTAAGAAGTGGTCCTCACAGCTTCCGGATGGCTCATTGCAATGCAGTGGCCCGGAGTTTCATGCACGTCTTGCTGAGGTTGCTGGAATTCGACATACTGCAGTCCACCGAGCCCCAATAACAGCTAGAGCAGTTGACGCATTTATCGTTTCGGCTGTGAGACTGACGGAAGCTTTGCGGGATTCACAGCGCACGTCACAACTGGAGAATCTTCATCTCGATATTCAAGCCAAGGTCAACGCGATGGAGTTTAGCAAGAACGCGCTTGAAGGGGACCTCCGCCGTGAGTGGGAAGCCATACAGCGGCAAGGAGAAGAGCTGGAAAGGAAGAAGGTAGAACTTCGAACAAAGATTATCGCCAATGATAATGAGATTAAAGTCTTTATGGGGCTCTTGGTTAAGAAGTCAATCGAAAGGATCTTTCGTGGTGGGGCTCATGAAAATAGCTCAACTGGGTTTGTAACAGCTGATGAGAAGGTGGAAGGTGACTGAATATGGGTTGTCGCTCGAAGAAACACTGTGTTTCTAGTCTGGCTTACAGTGATTTGTTGCTAGTGATGACCACGCATACACATCAATGGGGATATGTAACGGAGGGCTTCTATTGTTCACATGGGGTATCATAGACCCAGCTCTTCAGCTCTAGAATGCATTCTAGCTAGTCATGCCTTGGACTAAATATGATGATATTAATCAACCAAAAAGACTGAGACAGTATACCCCAATGAACTTTATTCACATTTAGTATATGTAATTCAAAGTTCGATATGAAATATACCGACCTTTATCTTCACATCATACCCTGGCACGCAATTCTTTGTCGACCCGACCTATATCCTACTAGACAACAAATTTCGAGAAAAGGAAAATACCTCTCCAAACTCATTCATTCAACCCACAAAAGAACATAGCAACCACCTCAGCCGCGACTTTGGAATCATCGTCCTCCCCTACCTCAATCAATTCAACAAAACGCGCAGTTTCCTCCTCCGACCACTTCAACCTCCTCCCAAACGCCAAACACGTCTCCCGATTCACAAAGACATCAAACTCAAAATGCCCCTGATACGTCAAAACCCTGCCAGGACAATACAGCCCCTGAACCGGACACAACTCCGTCGACCCAACATTGACCCAACCAGCGGGCAACTCCTTCTTGGGTCCAGCAACAGGAACAACCCAATCCCCATGAATCATCTGCAGACGCATCTGCCTCCCTGCACCGGGGAGCTTCTCAAGTGCCTCCGGAAACGCCGCCACAAACTCCGGCGACAAGTCAATAGGAACGAGGCCGGTTTCACGGCCATCCGGACAAAGCTCGACTTTCATTGCGGGGCCCGGCGCACATTGCGGGGCGGATGTGGAAAGTAGCGCCTGCGCGATAATCTGGTGGCCGAAGCAGGAGCCGAAGAATTTTACATGCGGGTATTGAGTGTATACTCTTTGGATCCAGGTTTCCAGGGGTTTAATCCATGGGTACGTGTCGTAGGCTCCTGCCGCGGCGCCGGTGATGAGGATGCCGTCGATTGGCTGGGCTAGTGGGTTTGAGGTTGAGGTTGAGGTTTCATTGCTACGGGTTTCTGGGCGCTTGGTGGTGCGCAGACTCTCCAGTGGTGGGAAGGTTCCGCCTACGACATCGTAGGCTGAGGTGTGGATGGTGATTTTATGTCCGGCTTCGGATAGTCGTGCTGCGGCGGATTGCAGAAGATGGCGGAATTGAGATGAGTATAGGCCGCGGGCGTTGTAGACGGCTGGGACGGGAACGTCGGCGTCTAGGACAGCGATGTGGAAGGACATCTTGCAGTTGGGGTGGGATATATAAAGGTGGTTGACGCTGCAAGTGACAGGATGTTGAAGCGTTTTATGCTTCGGATCCGGTTGCCAGATCGGGTAATTGATTCCCAACGGCCCGCATTTTTGGTTCTCTCGGACGAGTGATGGATCTTTATGTGACTCATACGAGAATTTGGATGTTAGGTAAAAGAAAGGAGATCATATATCTGCATGACTTAGTAACAAATACAAAGGCGTAACATTGGAAGGCAGGAATCGTATAAATGGCGTCAATTCGAAACGGCTATCAACAAAGAGGTAAGATTTATATCCAGATGAAGCTAATTCGCAGTCTAAATGTGTATCTTTATAATCTAGAGCTTTATGTGTTCTCTGTATAACAGGCAATATGAGGCAAGAAGACATATCGTGGACACATAATCTTCCTGTTGAAGCTCATGGTGCGCTCTGGACATTATGGGAATAGTGCTGGATAGGGCATACTCTTACGCATTTTGCAAGTCAAGACAGCTTTATCCATCCTGTAGCGATATAATTAACTGCATAGGGTGCTCTAGGCTCGGTAAATGTAGTCAAGTATTCTAGTCATAGCATACGATCTGTTTAAGTGGAATTCTATTGTGTTGTAGTAGCCATCTGATCTCGTGTACCATGGAACGGGCACAAATTTAATATTGCTACATTCCGCTATGTTTAACAGACTCTAAGTTCTCAGGAGAACTAAGTAGTCACAATTGGAAGGGCTGAACAGGGCTAAACAGGGCTAAAATTATATACTAATAATATCTAGAAAGTTTTCTAGGACCCAGTATTGACTTTCTTTGTTTACCTTACCCTAACATTAACAAAGATAGCCATGGCAGTACATAGGGCGGTTACCTTTGGTTCCCAGTCATCTGTCTGGCTAATGATCAGTATGTACCCTCTAAAGGGTTCATTCTTCCCAGAATACTTCGTTACTACACATCCATTTCTCCTTGGGTCGTCGCCGGTCCTCAACATGCCGGCTTTTTGGGTATGGTGGCCGTCGGCATTGAAACGTACAGTACCATCCACCTATTATAAACACCGACGAAGACGTCCTACCTCTTCATGATAGTCGGCAGCTTTGACTGCAGAAGCCAGATAAGGATAGATCCACAGATACAGATAGTGCACATTACTACCCAGTAGATCGGCCTCACGGGTATTTCGTCACTGGGCCGAGTTTACGAACGGGCTTTGGACTGCGAGAATTTCTCGGTGAGGTTCACCAATATCACTGTGGAATCTTTGCAGTAGTCATTCTTTTGATTCTTGCTGTTCTAAGCGTCTCAAAGTCTTTTAGGACACTACGCCACTACCGACAAGCCTCTCGACCAAGTGACAGGGAGTGTCTCCCTTCTGACGTTGAGAGAGGAGTCTGGTCTAGAAAGTGGTTTCTTTAGTACAGGATTCTACGTTCAAATTTGTGGCACTCTGGTTGGCCTTGTGTGATGGGCTTCTTTGTATGTGGATGCACTAATGGATGATTTGTGATGCTTTGGATTGTGGTCTGTAACGATATATCTATTCGATACCCAATTACTTTTACTCAACCTTTCTAGACCACACTATTTTATCATATTCTATGCCCGGGCTCTTACTCCAGCATAATAGAACTCACTCCCATTCGAGCAAGTTCCTTTCGCGAGAGATAGACAAATAGGATGGCGGACGAGCGGACAATGACATAGCTAAGGATATCCGACAGTAAACCAAGGGATCCCCCCCCAAAACGATACGGCCATTTCCAGCTGCCATATGTCGTATTACCATGCAGGTTGGCCAAATGATAAATTCTGGGCATGAGTAGGGTTACTCTGCACAGAATCAGGCATCTACCAGGCAGAAGACAATGGTGTGGGTCCCGCCCCGTAAAAGGAATAGCGTCGATCTGGTGCCTGGCGTCTGCCTGGGGTTTTGACCTAGTCTCGGTTTTGCCACGCTGAACTTGACCCCGCCGCCGATCCCCACCACGCGCTATAAATCTACATAATATACCACATGAGGAAGATTGTTTATACTTCTTATCCCAGACTACTATATCGATCAATTAAGCACTACACAATGTCAGCCGAACAGTCAAATCGACTTCAATTGCCGGGGTATAACCTACCCCTTAATTATAGACCGGATGTTAGTATCACCACCTCACCCTGTATCATCAAGATATGCATGTTAGAGTATAACTCACGTGTTTCTGTTTATAGGGTGGCCAGCCTCTTAGGCGTACGCTCTTTCCAAATGCCTTGGATTATGGCGACATTGAGGGTGGCTGGGTTGAGTAAGACTTCTCACTGTATCCTGTGCCACGGGCAAAATTTACTGACGCACGTTAGCCGTATCAATGTCCACAGGGAGATATTGATGATGCGTGTAATGAACACTATCACCGACAAGCCGGACTGGGATAAGAAGGTATGTATCTCGTCCTGCAATGCCATCTACTACTCACACGATGCAGGTCTTCGATGAAGCCATTACTTCCAAGTGGCGGGAAGAGATCGCCCAGAGCGGCCAGGATGTAACTCCCAAAATGATGGATTATATCCTCAAAGAGCTGCAGTGGAAAACGAAGGATTTCCAGAAAACGGGCTTTCTCAGCGTATATGACGCTGGTGTGGTGAAATCCGACACTGCCATTCCCGAGGATTTGAAACAGGCCTTGAAAAATTCAGTGGCCCCTTTCGAACAGGTTCCAGAGGACCAGAAAGACTATCACCCTGGGTCAGATATGAAGGTGGTTGATTTGGTGCACCCCTCTCTCTTCCCTGTTGTTTATGGCCGAACGCGGATTCTTCCGGATAGAGTAATCAATCTTGATGACTGTCTTGGGAGCGTAGGGCAAGGAGACTTGCTTCCAGTTCCCCCAGAAGGAGAAGCCCAGATTGAGGGGTATGAAGGGAGTGCATACGGTTGGCGGAGGTGGGAAAGGGAAGCCCTGATGCCGTTCAGCCGAAAGTTTCAATGGCTTCCCTGCGATGTGAAATTCACTGGTCAGGATGGTGAATGTCGCATTGATTCATACATCAATAATGTCCACCCTTCGGAACATCGGGATCTCTACCAAGCAGTAGAGAAGATCATCGCACAGACAATTCCTCTTTGGGACAAGAGTTTGACTCACGTGCAGGAACGACGGCATGCACGTATAGTCTATGATAGCGTTGACTATCACCCAACTTCGACAAAGGAGCCAGCTTATGACGATTATAGTGATGACGAAGAATTTGACCGGAAGTATCAGGAGTGGCAACGCTCACAAGAAATAATACTCCCCGAACCAGGGGAGTTCACACCTCCTGAAATAACCGAGAAGATCAATCTACGGGAGCAGTTCCACGAATCAGGGCTGCAGATCATCGTGAAGTTGGCTAACATTGAATTGACCCCGGAGAAGCCGGAGTACGAAGGCGGCACCTGGCATGTTGAAGGACAACTAGTACGCTCGGCATCCTATTCCATACTACCATTTCAATGCTAACACTCGTCAGAATGAACGCATCTGCGCAACGGCCATCTACTACTATGACAGTGAGAATATCACCCAGAGTACACTTGCTTTCCGTCAACGCGCAGACAAGGACGAACTGTCAGAAATTGCCTATGAGCAGGACCGCCATGAATTCCTACAGCAGGTCTATGGCTTTGGCCCCGAGGTCAGCTCCCGTGACGATACGCAGGTCACCCAGGACCTCGGCAGCGTGGTTTGCCAGGAAGGTCGACTCCTTACGTTCCCCAACATCCTCCAGCACCGCGTCTCTCCGTTCTCGTTGACAGATCGGTCCAAGCCTGGCCACCGCAAAATCTTAGCCCTGTTCCTTGTGGACCCTCATATGCGTATCATATCCTCTGCCAACATTCCGCCCCAACAGGAGGATTGGGGGAAAGAGAAGCGAGAACTGGTTACTGGGATGTTGTCTCAGAGATTACCGGTGGAGCTTCAGGATATGGTGAGCGAGGATATCCTCTATCCATCTATCAGTCTTGAAGAGGCGAAAGTGTATAGAAAGGAGCTCATGCAAGAGAGGAGTGCGACGACCAGCGAGCAGAACCAGCAATTTGAGACTGGTGAATTTTCGCTTTGTGAGCATTAACGTGTGCTTGAATTTTGGGCTATTATTTAGCATGTCTACTTTGCATTCACCACCAGACATACAACAGGGTCCTCCCATATGCACGCAGGTCGGTTTCATCGTGAGGGTAATATCTGTATATAGCTTAAGTGATATTTACTTGATCACGCCGATTCAATTAAACCTTAATGTCATTGAATACTGTAACAACTGCTAGTCTAGCCCTAGCCTGGATATCATATACCGTACTCAACCATTGACATCTACATAACTCATAACCATTAGGCATAGAATAAATACACAATATACAACCCAATCTACATCTCCTCAATCCCCCTCATTACCAAACAACCGAATCCCCTCCAAAACCCTCCCCAAAACCTCCCTATCCAAATAAACCCCCAAATCCACCCCCCCATCCTCCACCCCCGAATCCATCACCTGCACACACCCATCCATCATCTGCATAACAGCATGCACATATCTCGGCCTCCTCCCCCGTCCATCAAAATCCACCCCATAAACCCCCAGCCTTGACCACGACGTAATTAACGTATGTCTCTGGCCCATAAACCCCTGCCACAGGCGCTGCGGCGAAACCTCCAACCCGGCATCATATAACATGGCGCCTAGATTATCGGGCGTGAATTGCTGGATGGTGGATCTAATCTGGGATGCGGTTTTGCTGATAGTGGAGGTACAGATTTCTTCCCCGGAGGTAGAAACATGGGTGATGAAAATGGGGGATCCGATGAAGGTTTCAGGGAGTGGTGGGTTGAGGCGTGTTCGGGCGCCTAGAGTTATATTCAGATAGACTTTCTCTTTGAGTTGGTCGTATCCACGGGCTTGGTTGATGAGTGTCCAGATGTGGGCGAGGAGGGCGTCTAACCGGGATATTGGGGTGTGGGTTTGGGTTGGTTCTAGTTGGGTGCAGGCCTGTTGTCGGAGATGGTCGAGTTCGGGCCCTGTGAAATGGATCTGGGTGTAGCTGACTGGTTTTGTGAAGTCCCATGTTGCCCAGGGGGCTGGAGTGGATGGGGAGAGCGGGTTGGGGGTGAGGTATTCTGGGGGTGGTTTGGAGTTCGTGGTGTTGGGGATCATGATGGGTGGGTAGGCTGGGTCGGAGGTTTTCCACCAGTCGTAGCGGTGGAGGGGAAGATTGCGGGCTTTGGTTATTAGGGTTGGGTCTGGGGTTGGGGTGTTGATGCCGGCGCTGGCTTTGGTGTCGAGGAGTGATGGGTTGAAGATGGGGTTGAGTTTGTCCGTGTGTGAGAGGGAGTTGGAGTTGGTGTGGCCGTGGAGTATGCGACAGGCTGATGCCCATTGCTGCATGAAGACCATTAGGGCTTGGGCGTCTGCGAGGCAATGCGACAGTTTTATGCCGATACCGTAACCGCCTCCCTCCAATAGAGTGATTTGGATCGTCATAGAAGGTAGGCCCTCGTAGTCGCGGAGGTTGGCGAGGGCTAACCGGGTTTGGGAGAGGAATGTGTTTTGTTTAAATGCATCCCCGACCCAGAACCCTTGGCTGGCGCGTTCTGAGGCTGTGGGCGCATAGCTGGTGATGGGCTCGGCGAGTCGCACGACGGACCATTCTACGCCTGGATCAGACGCCGTGTTGTATGTGATCATAGGCCGGTGGGTGCGTCCTGGCTGGAATGGGACCCATTGCAATTGACCGGCCCATTGGGGGAAGTGGTCTAGGGTTTGGATCAATGAGGTTTGGAGGTTGTGGAGGAATGTTTTTTGATCGGAAGGAAAATCATCGAAAAGCCAGATCGCGCCGGTGGGGGCGAACCGGACGACGGTGGCATCCAATATCGAGAGCGATATACAGCATGGCTGGTGCGAATGAGACAAGGGGAGAAGGCGTATAGGTGAATCCATGTTGTTGTTAATTTTATCCTTATGGACATGGATTTTATCACTATAGCCATGGGTTCAAAAGTGGCTGCTGTCTTTATCTTTAACCTCATCTCATGCAGCTCGGATCTGAAGCTAAAACTTCAATATCCATCATGATTGGTGATGATCCGAAATGACGCGAAATGAGTCACCCAGGAACGAGACACTAAAGTAACTCCGAACGAATCACACATAATTCGAGTCATGATTGTAAGTTAAAAATATATTCAATGAGATTTAAGGTCTGCTAGAAAGTGGGGAGTTCTTGGAATGGCGGATATCGCCGACAGCTAAATTCTAATTACTTGAATTGGGAATTAAGCTTCTATTTGACAATCAATAATTGGATTCGAAGATAATGCTGTATACTTTATAATCTATTGTTCTATTCTATATCTATATTTATACACCGACCCCTGTCCTGGAGAGGTTAGAGAGAAGGAAAATGCGGAATCACACGATAACGCTAATGGTACGGTACATGCCCCTATAATTATAGAAGTAGACAAGGGAATGCTGTGGGCCTTTTCTCAATACAAAGTCTTTGATAGCTGAACCCCTTTTCCGAGTCTTGTCGCGCACCTTGTTCCCTCTTCCAGATGTACATAAAGCTAATGCCAATCCCAAGTCCGTCTAATCCGATGCCCATGTAATAAGCCCTACGGTAACCCTGGAGCATCTCACGAAACGTCTGGCCCCATTGTTTACATGGAACTCGGCCGTACCTGCAAAGCCGGAAACGCTGTAGTTTACTAAGTCGTGACCAAGGACGCCGCTAAGACTTGATGGCGTCGGCCCACGGCATTAGAGAGAACCACGGTGGAGGCAGGAAAGTGACATGTCCATGCCCCACGGAATAACCAAGAGAGTGACGAACGTGAGTGCCCGATACGTTTGGTGGCCAGGGGCAATGACCGAGAAAATATTGCCCATATTGAAGGCGATCAAGGCTAGCAATATGATCCAACCCAGTAGGAGTTTGCCCACGAGAATGCCAGTGCTGAAGGAAGCGATGATATCGTTCGTGCACATCCGCCTTGTAGAGCTAACGACGTTTGCCCTCAATAAGTGGCCGCCGACGAAACAGTTTACAGGTGGACAAAGTTTGGATACACTCCTAGATCGTATCGTTCTTGAGCCAATGCCGCAAACCGGCTCACGGCGCTTGCCATCTGCTCCGCGACCCCCCAGCGCGACCCAATCATTTTCAGAGTGAGTTGCAGAAAGTTAATCTCATGCAGAAGTTCGATCGGCTGCAGGACGTTTTCTAGGGAAGACACGTTATCGCCATTTGCAAATCCCTGTCCCAAGTAACCTCCATCAGCCGGCAGGTGTTTTTCCTGTGGGGCTGTTCCGTCGAGGACTGGTTTCCAAATATCGTGCCAAACCCAAGATTTCGGGAATCGGATCACATCTTGACGAAATATACACAACGTGGCATAAACTACCGCCGATGAAAATATCGCAGACGGAAAATGAATCATGCAGATGTTGCTGATGGTCACATCCTTGAGCAACTTATTGATACCGTCCGCATGTAGCAGTGACCGAAAGGCGCTAGAACTCGCGCACCATGCTTCGATATCAATCTGACTACCAGCCGCCTCGGCACGCATGCCGGCGATCTGTTGTGGTAAGTCGAAATGTTTGCACAGTGCATAATACAATCCTGCCGAGGAGACAGAAGCCTCAATACAGACAGCGTGCCATTGAATTAACAGCTGAACATGGGTTTCTGTAGTGGTCGGAATAGTTGTAATGTTGGCTTGGTACAGGTTCATGAGACCTCGGACGACTTCTTGCCGAGAGACAATCCCTACACCTGCCTGATCCACTTCAGAGAGCTCTGCAATCAAGGATTGCAAGCCTTCCAAGATCACCATCACAGAGAAAGGAGAAAGCTGAAGCGGAGTAAGACAATATTGGGAGGAACATATACGGTGGAAGGACTCGGAGAAAGAGCAGTCGGTCCTGTTTGTTTCTTGCATCGCGCGGATCCAGTCTCCAACATTAGTAGCCGCAAATGCTGCATCGGAGGCTGCAAAAGTGAGCCTGTTAGTCATATGCCGAGCACTGGTTGGTGATCCAGATGCCTGCGAGAGTAGTCCATCCAAGATATAGTGTCCTAACACAGCCCGTCGTTGGACCTCTTTAGCAGCCCAAGTATCCCAAAGACTCTGCTTCTCTGCGTCGGACGCATCGGCCGCAAGAGTTTCCCATTTACAGTCATCCACCGTGTGCATACCACGCACTCGGGCCCACAGAAACCCTAAGCCATGAAACACAAACGCAGTGGTACGGATGCTGCTGTCACTGGATAGGTAGGCATATGTTTGGCCCAGCAGAGCCGTGAGCACTATTTGTGCGCTGTCGAACCCATCTTTAGCGCTTTGGCTACCTATTAATGTCTGCCAAGAAGTTGCTACAGCCGTGTGAGCGAGTCGCCAGAGCATCTCTCCCTTCTCTCGCGCTCGAGGTAGGCAGACAAAAAGTGAGCCCAACGCAATGATATTTAACAAAAGCGGCGGGATGCAATTCCTTGGAGAAAAGGTTGGCCTGTGAATCACAGGGAAGCGAGGCAATATTTGTTGCAGGAACTCATGCAGGCAAGCATCCACAAAAGCAGACGTGATGCTCTCACCCGAGAGCTCTAGATTTAATCTGCGGGAGAGCTGGTCGATGAAGCCACAGATCTCACTTACCGCCGTTCTGCCCGCGTCGGCGACTGAGCCATCACCACCATGATCGAACCCTGGTGGAATGGAGTTTACACCCACTAACGATCCCAGCGGATCGGTGAGAGGGAGCGGTAGTAAATTCTGCAAATCTGCAAATATCCCTAGGAGGGGATCATCTGGGTGCTGAGAGGGTTGAGAATTGGACTGTATGTGACTCTCCGTATGTGTCACTGCTGGAATTGTTGACGAACCCTCTGGCACGAGCTCAGGTGGCATTTCGAGATGACTTGATAGCGCCCGTGCCTGAGATAGTCGTGTTTGTCGGCGTGTGGGACTGTGAGTTCTCATATGCCTACCAAGAACATCTTGTCTCCCAAAGCATTTACTACATTGTGGGCAGCGAAATGGTTTATCCCGTGTGTCTAAAATAATCAGTCAATGGTAGTTTCGACCAGAGCCTGGTTCCCCGGGTAACTAACGTGATCTTTGATGTCTCTGGCTGATGTTAGTCCCAGAGGTTTGATTTGACAGGGGAGCTAGACAGACCGTCAGGTGTTCTAATTTAGAGTATGTCTTCGTGCAGTAATCACAACGGAATTGGCGAGAATGTGCCCGCTCTCGGTGCGGCGAGGAAGAATGCTCCATCTGAGTTTTTGCAATGTGAGGAAGCTTGACAGGAGACTCCAACTGTGGATTTTTGCGACAGAGTAGATGTCAGGTGGTTAATGATCAGGGAGTAGACGAAGTATCCATAAAGTACACCGGGGTCACGGAGAAGAGGTGGGGAATATGCTGTGGGGATCAGGCCTATTTTGTGGGTGATTCTAGTGGGGAAAACCAGCAACTGAGTAACGTCATGAACCTCACCTGCTCGATCTGCATAGATAAATGATATAAACGTGGAAATCGATTTGAATCGGATCGGTTGATCTTGGTAGAGGTTGATCGTATTTTCTACGGTTTAACTAACCGGACCTTATTTAACATTAACCCCCTTTACTCCTTCCTTTCCCTGACAATAAGCGTCGGGGTGAATCCTGGATTCCCTCTACAGTAACTTATTTAATTAAAGCCAGGCTGTGGATGAGCATGAATAAAGGTAACATTCCCTTATATCTGGGGTCTTGTGAAGCAATCTTAAAGACAATTCACAATCGCATTAACCAGAACTCCTGTCCACCAGAATTTCACCTATGAATAACTCTATAAGAGACATTTCTTAGTATTTTTAGGTAGTCGAATGGATCATTTTCCAACAACTCCTCTATTAAGCCTTTTCTTCCCAGACCTCTTTGAGCGTGAAAATGTCATCCTCAGCGTGGATACCGGCTGGCCCTTCCCCCTGCAGTACCGCCCACCCCCCTTGGTGGGCGAGATGCCGTGCAAACGTGCTGAAGGCTGTACTGGAATCCGGAAGAGGCGGACCAGACGGCATGAGTCTCGACGAATTGGTCTCCATGGCACAAGACACGGATAACACGTTGGATTACGCGAAGAAAAATCGAATTCCCATAGCATACAGCAAGATGACTATGGATGATGTAGCAAAGTACTTCGGCATCCCTAAGATGCCAGTGCCCGTGCCTTTCCCACCCGGGGAATCTCCGGCCAGATTGTGTGGTTGTTGAAGGAATGTATCTGATAACTGCTCACCAAGACCTACACAGATAAGTCGTATGGAACAGCAATGTTCGGGAGAGAAATGAGCTGTTGATAAGCGAACTCAATGAAGAGACTGAACAAGACTTTTCTGACAGCCCCTTCCGAAGAAGAAGTACAGGATATACCTGACAAAGATGAGGATGTTAGTCAACTAGAAAAGGGATTTGGGCGCAAGAGATCCCAAATTCTAAGGAGCATCTGAAGGTCACACGCAATTCAGAGACATTTAACAATAGCGAGTCTTACTAGCAATACTTGCTGGTTTTGAACCAAAAGAATCCGAAAAGGCAATGCTGTGATCGACATAAAGAAGCGGGAGAACATAGATACCTGGGTTTCGCCTGAGAATAGGGAGAAGTCTTGGGAGGATCATGGAACACACAAGTTCCCAAGGAAGGATGAAGCACAAGTCCGGTGGCGAGCTCAAGACCAATGGATTTGATACGGTGAAGTACATGGATTGTGATAAATCCGATGCGGAGAGTGTGCAGGGAACGATAGCATGCACACAAATGGATTAGCAGTCTTCGAAGCTCAAAAGCAACGGTTTTCTAACACAAACTCTCAGCGGCGGAGCTTTGTTAATGGATCTGGGAAGGCTTTATCGCATGATAGAGATACCAAAATGGATGTATCTTGGTGGACTCGGTCGACCTTGGAAAGACATGGGAAGCATTGGACTTCTTCTCAAGGGATTATAAGAGGACCTCACCTAAAAATGGGCACAAAGACCCACAGAATGGCTACAAGGCCCAAGAGTCAGTAGTAGGTTCATTTGCAATCGAGGATCGGTTATGTAAAGACCATCCACTGTTTAATAAAACACCGGAAAGGGCACTGGCGATTGTATTATCTCATATCAAACATTGAACAGCAGACATGGCCCCGCAGCCATTAAAAAAGGGAGATGAACCGCAACGATACGACACCCAGGATGTCTCAGGTCTGACAATGGTCTTTAGTGGAGTTGTTAAAAATAAATTGCATTATTTGACAATGCTCAACAAACAAGACACAACCTCATTGCAATCTATAGCCTGTCAGTGGCTAAAGAATGATTGGAATTTACTGTTGACCAGTACCCGATGGTACAACAGGAATATCTCAGACTTTGAGGGTTATAAGCTGTTTATCTTTAAGAGTCCTTAGGCTTGGAACAGCAATAATCTAACCGAGACCAATTTGACTGCTGAAGGACTATCCAGATCAACGAATAAAGAACTGGAAGCATTACTAACACACTGATCATGTTTTGGAAAACTACATTTTCGGTTCAGTTATACGGCCTGAAGTGCGAGCTGAATGGCTGCGAAGTATCCTAAGCCGTTGACAAGAGGATCGTGGTCGGGGACACAATGACGGTAAAAAAGTTCTATCAGACTGCAAAGAAGAAACAGCAGGATGTAAACATAGCGAGGCTAGAGATGCCCAGTTGGCTACCTGCAAGATCAGAAAGTACTTGAAGATGGTGCATAATAGATCATGAAACTATCTTCATTAATGTATGCGAAGCAATTAAAGGCAAGGACAGTGAGAGTTGATCAAAAGGGCTTCTCAAATGATTCTATACACGTTCCAAAGAGATGAGATCAGATGCTTTTCTATTTCGCTGCGTTATAGATAAATAATCGAAGATAGATTACATTACATAAATTTATATGGGGGGGTTTGCTCTGGAGTCTACCGTAGGTTAGGGCTTTAGTGTTCACATCTCTAGCAATCATGTAGAGGTACATCTATCTTAGGTTCAAAGAAAGTACGGGTATGCCAAAAGAAAATACTATTAATATCCCCAAGGCTAGACAGAAGCTATAAATCTTCCAAATCCATTCCATCTTCCTTCTAGCCTATATAGTCCCTTGGTACACTTGGAGAGTAGTACCTCTTGTACCATATTGATCGTCAGCATTATTAGTAGTGTCCCACAGTGAATCACCACACATATTGGCCTATTAAAAGTCAATCTATGTATAATCCCAGTCCTATTAAAAATCAGGATTAATAACAGAAACAAAATACAAAGACAAAGAAAAGATAAAACCAGAAAAACACATTCACAATCCCATCCATCCCAACCCCACAAGACCTAGAACAACAACCACCCTGAAAGGTCCAAACAAAACCCCAACCCCAAAACACCGAATGCAACCCCAAAGTTCAAACCCAACAAATCAAACCCCGAAGAACATCCCAACTCAAAAACCAGACTAGGTATACTCCCTAGCTGACGTACCTGGACCTGAGCCGAATTCCCGACAGCCAAGCAGAAGATCCGCATCACAACATCTGCGGCCATGGATTGCGCCATCCGCTCCCCAATCACGGCACTTGTTTGTCGGCGCCAACGCCCTATAGGAGGTTTCAACCTGTCCAGCACGCCATGTGATCCACCTCTTGCATGGTCGGATTCTTCATGGAAAGGTTACTTATCGGGAAACCTTGTATGCGAGATTATCTTGGAGGAGGGGTAGGTATTTGAATGGAGGGGTTGAGGGGGGAAGGTATAAAAGGGGGTGGTGGTTTGTTGTGTATAGGGTTTACTTTTTTGTCAATTGAGGATTTATTTATTGCATTCCAGGTTTGGGAGTATCTTTTTTTATTATATACTGTTTTTCTGCGATTCAATTGAGTATACAAAGTCGGATATGGCTGCCCTTGCGCAAGCTCCTGTTGCTATTCCTCTTGATGTCTTTCCTGATGGACTAAAGACCACTGGGCAGCATGCGCCGCTGTACGATCATATCAAGTCCTTCGAGCAGTTCCCTAAGGAAATCTCCGGTCCGACCGTTTGGAAGGCCGAGGAGTATCGCGATGCTCCGGAGAAGTGGACTCATCAGTTTACAGCTGAGGAGATCGCGGAATTGAGTGCGACCGCAGATCAATTCCTGGCGAACAAGATTCCCTTGACTGGTATTTCTAAGGTGGGTTTGGAGATGCCATACACGCTATAGTACGTCGGCTGATAGTGTATAGAGCAACTTCCCCCTTCCCAACCTCTCCAAGCGCCTCGCCGAACTGCGTGCAGACCTCATCGATGGCAAGGGCTTTATTCTCTTCAAGGGTTTCCCCGTCCAGGAATGGGGTAACCACAAGTCTGCAGTTGCATACATGGGTCTGGGCACGTACCTGGGTTACTTTGTCAGTCAGAACAGCCGTGGCCATGTCTTGGGTCATGTGAAGGATCTGGGTGAGGATCCGACTCAGATTGACTCCGTGCGCATCTACCGGACTAACGCCAGGTATTTTAAATTTCAGTATGCTAGTAGAGATAGTGGTGCTAACAGAGAGCAGACAATTCTTCCACGCTGACGACTCGGATATCGTCGGTCTGCTGTGCATTGCTCGTGCGCTTGAAGGAGGCGAGTCCGACATCGTTTCTTCCCACCATGTGTACAACACGCTCGCCAAGGAGCGTCCGGACGTCCTCAAAACTCTCACGGAGCCCATCTGGTACTTCGACCGCAAGGGTGAGACTAGCAAGGGACAGGAGGAGTACATTCGCACCAGCGTGATGTACCTTGAACGGGGCGAAAACCCCCGGGTTTACACCAAGTATGCTTTCCCTTTCTCCCTCTCTCGATATAAGTTATGCTAACGGGCGCAGGTGGGATCCATACTACGTCCGCTCTCTCTCCCGCTTCTCCGAAGCAGGCATCGTTCCTCCTCTCTCCGCCGCCCAGGTCGAGGCCCTGGAAGTCCTCGAGGCAACCTGTAACCGCTTGTCACTGCACATGATCCTGGAGGTCGGCGACATCCAATTCCTGTCCAACTCGCATGTTCTGCACGCACGCACCGCGTACACTGATCATGCGCCCCCAACCCCTCGCAGACATCTGATGCGTCTGTGGTTGGCGACGCCCGAGCACGAAGGTGGCTGGAAGCTGCCCTTCTGGGATAGTAACGAGAAGAAGAGGGGTGGCATTCAGGTCGACGATCAGGCCCCAGTAGCCCCGTTGGATGCGGAGTAATTCCGTCCTTGGGTTACATGCCAATGATGTTGATGTGTCTTGTTTTAACGTAATGTCTGTACGCTTTAGCCTTGCGATTTGTTTAGCTCAATACCATGTTTAATTAGTAACGACCATTAATCTATACATCATTAGTCATAAGTCGTAGGCGGTCGAATTATTGGACGATCTTGTAGTTGCCTCCGCTGACGATCTCGAGCTTTCCCTTGGCCACCATCCCCGCCAGAAACTCCCGCAGTTCTTCGTTGCTGAACGGAAATCCGCCCGGAACGGCGATCTTCAACATCATCACAATGCGTTGCAGCGGCATTGCGCCTTGGTTGGTCAACATTCCCATGATAAACTGCCAGTACAGGTTCATCTTCTCCATCGCCGCCGCCTCTGCGGATTCCTTCGCTGCTGCCGCCGCCGCCGCTTCGGCTGCTGCTGCTGTGTCCGCCGATGCATCGCCTGCATTATCGTCCGTGCCTGATACGCCAGTACCTCCGACAGCCTCGTCCTCCTCATTCGGTAGAACCTCCAGCACACGGAAGGTATCCCGCTGCACCTCGGCCAGGATACGTTTGCTGACCCAGAACAAACATGCGCTGCGCACCAAAGCCACCGACATGTCCAATTCCTCCGCTAATTCATTGGCGGTTTTGCTCACTGCATCATCGGACGGCGAGTCGAATGCATAGATGACGGTCGCCTGCCAAGTAGACACTTCGTCCACAAACACACGGTCCTCCAGATCCAGCTCGACTGTGACTTGTCCCAAACCATTCAGCCAGGTGAGCTTACGGGACTGTTTGAGCGACGCAAATCCTGCTGCATAACGCTGCTGCAATTCCAAAATCTCCTCGGGTACGTTGAAATCCTGCTCTTGGATCTCAGGCCAGAAAAAGTGGGACAAGATCTTGGCATGCAGCTCTGGGATGTCTTCGTCGTCCGAGCTAGACGTAGAAACGGCGGGTTTCCTGGTCAGGTCTTGGTCATTTCTTACAACCGCATCGACCCGCCGCGAATCGAAGATATCACGCATCATGACCTCGCAAGCCTGCAAAGCATTATCACCGAAGCGCAACTTGAGAAGTTCCAGCACCGACATCTCCTGATCAAAGTCTGTTCGCTTTTGGAGCAGCCGGTCTGCAAGCATTCTCTGCATTTCTTTCACAAAGGCCTCCTTCGAATCGAACAAGCTGATTAAGCTACCAATGACGTCCGAGGTCTTCGACTTGCGGTAGTCGGGCGCTGCGTCAATCGGATCAGGCATCCAATTCATGTCATCCCAATCCAGCTCTCCTCTGTCGCTCCTCAGAGAATTCTGGTGTGCCTTGGTCAATTCTGCAGATAGTTCAACCAATGTGTCTCCAGAACTAGTCTGATCACGAGCATCGGCTGGGTCGGCCATAAGACCCCCGACAATAACCTTCACGGTATCAGGCCGATCTCGAAGGTACCTGCGGATGGGCCGAGCAATTCGATCCAGAAGAACACCCTTTGGGTCTAACAGGTTAAACGCGCGGATGATCGATATATAGATCTGCAATATCTCCACAGTTGAAGCGCCCGGATGCAAAAGACGATGGTCCAACACAGCGGAGAATGAGTGCGTCACCTGGAATCGTCCTGCTGGGTATGCCGTGAAATGACGCAAATCCTCAATCGCCCCACTACTCGCCGGCCACTCGACTATGATATCAAATAGTTCCCCGGTTCGAAGTGCCCCAAGCCGAGAAAGGCCAATTTCCTGCCATTTTTCCACGTCGCTGAGTTTCACGTCCAGACGGTCACTCTCTTTGGTTCCAGACTCGGGGACATTGATGATGGCCAAGACCTGCACAGCCAGTCGAGCGTAAACATTCTCTATCCAGTGTCGAAGGTGTTGTGAGACCTTCGATGGCCCCTCCCACTGCCCTGAATACGCTGCCCTGATGAACTCCGTCATCATGGTATTCATCACGCTAGCAAAGACTTTCTGAGCCCTGACACCACCCAGTCCAACAAGCTCGAGGTCGTTAAAGAGTGACAATAATCGTTCACGGGCAGCCGTAACGCGCGTATCCTCGCCTTCGGTCATCATCTGCACCCGAACCTCTGCAGAGGGCTCGTCCCGCCAATCTCGGTATGAAACGGAGTACCGTCGGTCCACTTCCATGCTATCCTCATCATCTTCAACAGTGTCATCCTCCAACGTATCAATTCCCAGTATCGTAACAGCATGTGTCATCATTTCTCTCGTAAGCAATGGCGAGACATGCTGCCAAGGTAGAGTATAAGCAACCATCAAATGAAAGCCGCGCCTCCGCTGGACAAACACCTTCTCCTGCTCCACAGCGCCCAGCAACGGGAGGAGATACTCCATCAAAGGCGCAAAGTAAATCTTCCGTATCAACTGCAAGCAATAAACGATTTTCCGTAACCCATTCGGCTGGTCCAGAAGCTACATACAACACACCCTCTTAGCAAAATTACCAACCCACACACATATAAGGAAATACCCACCTTCACAAGCGCAACCTTAAAATTCCTATAAAAGTGCCTCCGCATCTCACTCCCATACCACTCAAATATACTCCACTCCTCTCGATCCATAACCCCCTTATCGGCCGCCAAATACGCCAACGCATCATTCACCTCCCTCCCCGGCGCCTTGGGCACATAATTCTCAATACCGCGAAACCCCTGGTCCGGAATCGATAAGAACTTCGTCGCTGCCAGCCATGCCCGATCCCACGTCGCTTGCTCCGGGTCTCGGGACTTGGTTTTAGGCTTCGGACCGTCGAGCTGAACGGGTGGGAAGACGGACGCGAATATACGTCGCCGGTTGGGTTCTGTAGTGGCCATGTCGCCCCTCACTTTTTAAGGCATTGCGGTTGTTTGGAGATTAATGGGCTTGTTTTGTGATCGATTTGCTGCTTTTCGCGCCTACTCACGCGTTGATGACTCAGCGGGTGTTGCTTATCGATAAGAAGATAGACTAGACTTGTTTAGGAAAGAGGTATGCTGCTACGTACTGTCTGTGGAATAGAAGCATTTAGTTTAAGGAACAATTGAGTTTTATAATTCAGAGTATTATAGTGGAATCCTGAGACTATAACTTCTTTCACTTTAATGGATTATGTGTATACTGTATGTGCCGCGGGAAATACTCATCCTGTGCCAAGACGGGGTCATTGCCGTTAAGCTTCATATTTCCCTCGATATATATTTTTGCGATGATAGCGTCAGTACCAACACTAATCAATTTTTGCAAATAGTCAGGATGAAATTATCTCGACTGTGACAATGACTTGACCATGCAGTTCCAAGAGTCATTTATTCTTCTAGTTTTATTTTATGTCGTGGATAACAAAATAGGTCATTGTACAAGCATCCCCAAATTTGGGAGTTATCATGGGCATAGATTCTCAACCGTCAATACAAATACATATCCCACTACAGAACAGAATCCACTCCTAGCAAAACTCATTACCACAAACCCAAAAGTCCATAAATCATAATCTCGTTAAAACCTATCTACAAAACATCTGATATACAATAATACGAATCGAAACGAGCCCACCTGGGACCCAACAAGCCAAAGTCACCACCGAGCAGAGAGACCAACAACACAGGACTCAAAAGTCGAGTCTTAAGACTAAATCTCAAGCTCAAGCCTCCATCGCGTATCTCTCCGCCTCGGCTCGAAGAAGCTCCACCTCAATAGCATGACGACGAGCCTCTTCGGCTTCGCTTGAATTATCCTTGAACACATGGTCCATCTGCTCGAGCGTCCGGCCCTTGGTTTCAGGGACGAAGAAGAATGTCCAGACGAATGCTAGGAGACAGAATACTGCGAAGAAGGTGTAGGCGCCGAATCCGGTGTTTTGGACTAGGGGTGGGGTGATGAGGCCCTGGATATCATTCCATGTTAGTATTTTATCTGAGATTGGGTTTAGTGGGGGATACTCACGATGATGAAGTTGTTGAGCCAGTTGGAGCACGTTGAGAGCGCGACACCCTTTGCACGAAGGGATGATGGGAACACCTCTGTGAATCGGTTAGAAGATGGTTTCTTTTAGACCTGGAAAAGAAAATGAAGTAGACTTACCAGAAGGCATGGCCCAGCCTACTGGGCCCCAGCTGGCGCCGAACGCAATCATATACACCAATAGCAAAGCGACGGAAGCCCAGCCCTGTGGCCGGTGTGCGGGCCAGTTGTCCGAGTATAGACCGACGAGGACTGCGATGATTACATGGCTGATAGTCATTAACAATGCGCCAGAGAGAAGTAGGGATCGTCGGCCCAAGCTGTCCATTGTCCAGATGGTTGTGATAACTCCGACTAGTTGTGTGACGTTGAGGATTCCGGACATTAAGAGCTGCATGTCGTAGTCCAAGCCCATGGTTTCGAATAGAGTGGGAGAGTAGTAAATCAACGCGTTAATACCGACAAACTACAAGTTAAAAGTTAGTCATGAAGGTCAAGAGTAGTGGGGATTTGGTACTGACCTGTTGGAAAAACATGAGTCCAACACCAATATGAGTTCTCTTCCAGCATCCGGGCTTGAAACAATCCGCCCAAGAGGCCATCTCGAGAAGGAAAGCATCCTTGAGTCCGCCACCCTGGAGATTAGGGTGCTTTTCGGCGTTCATTTCTTGGTGGAAGCGAACTTCTGCTTGGATATCCAGGAATTCCTGGCGGACACGCTTGTCGGTAGTAGGTAGTCGCCGCAATTTAGAGAGACTTTGGAGCGCTTCCTCATACCGGTCCTTAGAGGCTAGCCATCTGGGGGAGAAGGGGAGAATCGCAACTCCTCCGATGAGAACAAAGCCGGGAACCATTTGCAGCAGGAAGGGAAGTCTCCAGGACCACTCTCCAGCCATAAATCTGGTACCATAGGTGATCCAGTAAGCGATCACGATTCCAAGGACGATACAGAATTCTTCCAGCACCAAGAGAGTACCTCGACACTCGGGAGGACCTGGAATGAGTATATATTAGCACCACACTCTTTTGAATTAGCATTATGGCTTGGACATACTGATTTCAGAAATGTACAATGGTGCAACCATCGACAGCATACCGATGCCGACACCTCCGATCAACCGAGCCACCGTCAACATCGCGTAGTCGACTGCACCGGTTTGGAGGGCAGAGCCAATGGTAAAGATAATCACCGCAACAATGATAGAGTAACGTCTGGAGATCTTATCGGCGATCCAACCCTGATTCAAAGCTCCCAACAAGGCACCCAACTCGATCATTGCTGTCATCAAACCCTTCCAGAAACCCGAACCCGACGAGTCAGGAGACACTTCAGGAAACCGCTCTAGGAATTGGTCCATAACTAGGATGACCGATACGACACCTTGATCATAACCGAACAACAGACCTCCGAGAGTGGAACAGGCAGCACACATCAAGACAAATGGGTTGGCAACTAGACCCGCAAGGCCCGGTGGGCCATAGGGCTCCCTATCATTCAAGATATCCTCTGCATGGTGAGAGAATCCCTGGATATCGGATTTCCCATCGAGGGTGTCCTTCGTCTGTACTTGTTCCTCGGACGCCATGCCTACTGGCTATAGGAGAGGGAGGTAGGAGTAGAATGAGGGTATAGAAGTATTGGTAGGCAATGGCAGGGTTTAACCCGGTGAAGTGTACAATTCACTCTACTGTAACACAAGAGAGGGCGGGAAATTCAGGAGCTACCGTACGATTTATATAGATGACATGGTAGGGGTTGCCCACCCATACTAATTACTTGAAAATCAAAGAGCCAACCAAAGATTAGAAAAAGCCAAAGGCCGAGCTGCAGTGCTGATTCGCAGGACGGCCGGATAGCTTCCAGATCCATGAGACAGAAAAGCAAAGAAGAAAATAACCCTACCCCGTCTTAGCTGTCTGGATTGAAGGACGATCCGCCGAATGGCCGAATAGGAAGCAGTTACGAGAGTGGGCCGTCGATTGGAGAGCCTAGACAGACTTAGGCTAAACTACATTTAGAAAGTTCCCGGGTAGCTTTGGGGAGACTTTGATAGTGGGCCTGCATGGTTGGAAACCACTAGAAATTCAGACCCAGTTGGTGGAATGGGCAGATATGGTGGTAGAAGAGGATAGAAGGCCACTGTTGGCCCTAGAATCAAACATCTAGTATACTCTCGAACATTGATACGTGATGGAAAGCTCTAAGTCAGTTCGTGTAGGGTAAAAGTCGTGTTCGAATATGCTGTCTAACCCTTGTCCTTGATACGACCGTCCCGTGATACCACGCGGGCACGTGCCGAAGACCGCGTTCAACCGGTTTAGGTAAACCGCAAATCACGAGCACCGCGAAAGGAATCTTCCGCGAGCATGTCCAGAATGCCCTCCTCCACCGCAAACGTGGAATATGCGCCGACATGGATCCCCCCGCAGCTAGTGAAACCAAAGACGAGGACACGCAGCGTATAGGAGTTGCCAAGTTTGTTCAAGATGTCATCATTCACGGCAAGGAGGAGAGAGCCATGGGTCCGATCGTCCCTGTCGTGGGGGTCACCAATGTAGACCTCGGGATCTTATCAAATCATGCAGAGGCTTACTACGGGGTTGCGGGGGAAAGGATTGGCGGGTGATCGTGTTTAGAGTTGCATCGAGAGACGGCAACTGAACGAGGGCATTTCGAAAGCCGACCGGACGTTGTCCGTATACGCCCTTTGACTATGGATGGTAACACGGCGTACTTAGGGCAAAGGTTGATTTATTCTAGGCTGAGGTACCAGAACAGGAGTCTGTCAGTATAGGGAGATTAGGGAACCGAGAATTCCCGAACTACTCTTCAAGGTAGCCGAAAATTGAAACTACCGCCAAAGAGCTAGAAACACGAATCAATAGCTTGGGTGCCCGAACGAGGAGAATCGAATCATTTGGCCTTATCATGAGATTTGTCGATGTTTAGTATCAAATCGATCACGGGTGATGCCTGAAGGTGACCGGACGTGGAATAGCGTCCGATCATCCTACCTAACGGCCTGACTGCCTGAGGTTGATATGTTGTTCTGCCCCTCTGTTGTATGACGTGCCTTTTTTCTTCTTTTCCTTTTTTTCTTTTCCCTTACAAAACCATCAACATCGCCAACAATAAATTAATCCATACGCGATTTTACTCCAACGTCTTCACTCCTCCACCCTCTAGTGATTAATCCCCACGGGGAAGGACCACTGATTTTTAACTCGTGCCTAGCTCCCCCTGGACAAACTTGGGGCTGGCTCCAGTTTTCCGGACTCGACCTTCTCCACATCTCGCATTTCAAAGGCCGACCGCTCAGCTTCGGTTACCCGCCGACTTTTCGGAGACACAAGCGTCCTGAACGTCGTCCCTCTCACCAAACCCAGACGGTGCCTTGATTCAGTGCGTCCGACTTGAAAACCTGGTCTGTTGAACCCGTACAGCTTGGCAGATGGCATGCCGACCCGACCGCGTTTGCGTTTGCATCACTGACAGTCGTGCAGTAGCGCAGTCGAAACTCCTCCCACGGATACCATTTTCCGGCTCAACGTCATTTCACAGTGCAAAGTTGCAAACCCCTGTCTCAGACACGGAATCCGTCTCCCTTGCCTTTTCCCCGCCAGTAACCCGGCCCGAAGCATAATCAGGAATTATGGGCTCATTTGTGGAGGATCTTTGGGCTAGCGTCTTTACCCCGGGTCCCACTCCCACCTTGCTCGTCGCTGCTAACGCCACTTTCGCCGCACTCCAACTGGTCCTCTTCCTGCTCCTCCTCGCGACCTACAGCATCCACTTCATCGTTCTCTCCGTCCTCTCCGCGTCACTATGGTGGTCGATCAACTGGTTTGCTCAGGAATTGGCAGCGGTGCAGGCACAAGAAGCTGAGAAGGAGAAGACGGAGTCGAAGGAACTGCTCACAGAGGAAGACGACGATGACAAGAGGAAATCGGAAGCTAGTCGGAAAACACCGGGAGCTCTGGACAGCACAGAAAGTGACACCGAGACCGAGAGTCTGATGGAGCGTAAAATCTCTGCGGTGTCCGCTGCCGCTCCGCCGTCCACCACTGCCGCCGCCACTACGACGGCTACTCTTCAACCGCCGGAGCAGCAAGGAGGGATTCGGAAACGGCTGAGCATGAGCGGAGAGAGCTCCGGCTATGTGAGCACAGATAGTGAATGGGAGAAGGTGGATGACAAAACCACATCTTAGGCATCGGTTCTGTTTGGATAAAAATTGGGAGGCCTCTCTTGCCGTACTAGAGTGCCGCTCACAGGCCTGGCATATCTAAGGATACTTCCGTATCAGATATAAATATTTGTTCGACGTGCATTTTGGTTTGCGTGTACCGACAGATACCCCATAGATGACGACTCTGCTTTGCACCTTTGGTAAATGAGATTCACCATAGTTCGCTCGATACTTACGTTCGATATGCCTGACCGAGGAGAGTATAAATCACAGATCAATTTCACTGCCGATGTTGTAAACATGAGCATTCACTCATAGCAGAAAGCATACTTTATAAAAGAAGGTCAAACTACATACAAACCAAAAAAGGTCAACAGTAGATAAATACTGTCCATACCTCCTGGATTCCAATTTCCGTTCCGCAGCACACGACCAGCGAGAACCACCACAACGAATTCCGAGCATCTCCAGCGCTCTCGAACAGATACAAAAAATGAATGTTATCCAGCTGACACTTTGAACCCAGTCCCGTACGTCAGTCCAAGAATATAAAGAAATCAAACCAAACGAATGATGCATCAACCAAGCCTCAATCGGAGCCAATCAAACTCAATCCCCAAAACCAACCCCGAACCTTTCTCAATATCAAACGAGTTTACACGCCCCCTGCGAACAATATCCATGATCACAAGCAAAGCTACACAACCCCTTATATGAATCATCCATCCCATCCGCAGGAACACCCCTCTGACCTGTACTCGGCGGCGCCGGGATAGGAGCGCCGTAGGCATTGCAGGTGCATGGTCCCGGGGGACAGTAGCCGAAGTGGCAGCAGAAGTGGCAGAGACCTTTGTAGTTGTTTTCGCCTGTGCCGCCGGTGCAGACGGTTCCCGGGGGTTGGTTTGGGGGAGGTTGATTTGGGGGAGGAGGGTTGTTGGTTGGTGGTGGTTGGGGGGGTGGGTTTTGGGTTGTGGAAGGGGGTGGAGGATTGTTGGTTGGAGGGGGGTTTGTGGGTGGGTTTGTCGGGGGGTTAGGGTTGATTGTTGATGGGGGAGGTGGTGGTGGTTTTAGGGAGGGTTTGGCTTCGCATTGGACTTTGAGGCCTTGGGCGAAGCGGGAGAGACTATCTGGTTGGAGGGGGTCTAGGGGCTCTGGGGGGAGCATTCCGACTAGTTGAGTTAGGGTTTGTTTGTCAGAAGACTGAGTGTTTAAGTGAAGGTAGGGTATGTGTGGACTTACCGAAGGCGTTGAAGTTGTAGATCCCGCAGACACATCCCTCGATGATATCCTTTGGACTCGTCCCGGCCAGGACCATCTTGTTGTCGCGGACCACGGCGAAGCTCTGCTTCCCGACGCCCATGGGGGCTTTGAAGGCTGTGGCCCCGGCTTTGGCCTCGAAGACTTGTTGGCTGTTCCCCGAGGATATCTGGATATTGGCGGGCGATTTCAACATGGACACGACGAAGACCACGTCATCCATGGATTCCCAGCCGTTGGGCCGGCCCATGAAGTAATTGCCGGAGCTGTTGTCTGCGGGCACCATGCAGGTGTCCGTGGCGTCGCAGTTTGCGCCGCGAGGAGAGGGTCGATACCAGTAGATCAATTGTTCTTCTTTGATATATTCGTTGACGGATGAGGCGCCCGCTTTGTAGGCGGCTATGAAGGGTCGGGCTAGTTCCATCCAGCCGTTGTGTGGCCTGTCACTTGTTAGTAGTAGAGCGGTAATTAGGAGGCGCTGGTCTGGAGCTTACATGTCATTGACATATTTGGAGCATCCGTCGTCTGTATGAGGGGAGGCCAGAGGGGCAATGTAATGCGATTCGCCGTAGTCATTCCAAGTGACAATTTCAATGAAGCGTGGCTTGAGGTTCAGCATCTCAACCCATCGCTCATACCAGAGATTATCGGATGGGAAGACCCAGTTTTTGCTATATGGGACTTCGGGACCAAAGTGGGTGGAGAACCAAGGAGAGACGGCTGACAACGAAGTTAACGAGGGTATAACTTAGGGTATAGTAAGTTGCTCACGAGCGATATAGGGTTTGCCTCCCAACGCATTCATGTACTTTTTATCACCGTCCTGAACGGTCACGAGGCGACCTGGCTTAGGTGCCTTGTTATTACCATCATTGGGCCAGGCCATCCAGTTGAGCAGAGCATCAACTTTGGAGATATCAGCACTCTCCGGTCGATGGTAGTTGGGAGCCCAGTAGATCGGCCGGCCAGCAGCAGAACGGATCGCGTTCACATCCACTCGGTCACCAGCAAAAGATGAGACGAAAATCTTGCCATCCATCATGAGCTGTGCTGGCTTCCCCCCAAACTTGGCAATCTTCTGCCCAACTTGAGAGGCCTCCGAATCTTCCTTCCACCAGTTGAAGTCGAAGGATATGAAAACCTTCATGTCATTGTTCGCGGCCGACTGGTAAGCAAACTCTAATTGTGTGTCTGTGAAGGGATCAACACGGTCCACACCAATGTTGAGAGCGAAGGCATCGATCCCTAGCTCTTTCGCGCGTTTCATGTCACTGTCGAAATCGGCAGCCGACTTGCGGTTACTGACGATTCCGATCTGCCTGATCGTTAGGGCTTTTTGTTGGGTGCTTGGTTATGCGGAGATGGCTTACCATGAAATGTGCAAAGACCATTCGGTCCGATGCCTGTGGCTGGCTGGTATCATTGCCTGCGCTCGGTAGTGCGTCCACCAGGGAGCTGAGCATGGAGGCTATGCCTAGAACAAAGGGCTTGATCTTCATGCTGGATAGTGGTCAAGCCGGATAAGGTAAAGAAAGAAAGTCTACGATGACGAGAGTTCCGTATGCCCACATCCTCTCTTATATGCTTTTCATGAAAGTCACGGAGGCCTCCACAGATGCAACCATAATGACTGTAACCTTGAATAAGGTATAAAGAATATTTCCTGAAAGACGGGGGGTAAGAAGGCAACGGAAGCGAGACATGGTCGGCTTTGAACAAAGAGTGGCATAATCTCCGACAGGACTAGTCGATAAGACCCTGTAAGGCGACCTTCGCATTCTAGATGACAACGGATGGAGATTACTCGAGTCATCAGCTCGCCACAGCCGGTATAACGAGGTCGGTGAAGGAGCAAAGTCGAAATCAGATTGGGTAATCCTATATGCTTCAATTAGCCGCTGTCCTGCAACTGGAAAGACCGTTGGATAGACACTGAAAGCCTAACCATTTAATGTTGGGCGCTAAGTGACTAGTGCACAGTAGGCGCCCTATGAAGGGTTGCTCAAAGTGTTTCAACGTTGCGGGGTATAAAGAAAAATCGAAGAAGCAGCGTTTCACAAGGAAGATTAGGTGTGACTTTCATTTTATGTCGAAAGACTTAAGGTTGAGGTGCATGTTTGGGACTTCGGCTTAGGGTTGACATATCACATCGTATCGGCAACACACTTAAGCCAATGAACATGTGTGGAAAAGGAGTAACTCGACCTCGCAGTGGGTGAAGTATAAGGAAAAGATCAACAGCGCTGCAGATCATCGGTCTCAGTCTGTGAGTATGATACGTCTTTAATCATATTGTCATCCCAAAACGCATGCGGTACACGGTCCTCATACCAATCTTCTCATCGTCCTTAAATGCCGCATGGCTTTGGTTGCCTAGTACCAGCCGAAGCCTCTTCATGTATCTGTATCCACATCGAGCACAGAATACCAACCGGATCCGAATGCGTTTGTCCTGAGTTCCCGACGAGAAGTTCATTGCCGAAGTGGCCCGAGTACATGGACCTCACCCACCACCAATAACCCGCATCCCGCCAGTGCACAAATGCAGTGCAACTCGAGCACATCACCTGCGCTATCCGCAGCCAGCCCCAATAAGGGTAACACAGTGCTGCCGACTTGGGCAAGAACAGGATGCACGCGGTCTGGTGAGTTCTGCGCATGGCTCGGAGGAGGGAACAACCTCGCGCAATTGGGTTCGGATCAAACCTAGATTCCGGAGTATACATCCAGGAATTGCGCAGCTACCGGCGATTTGCCAGCTCAGTCGCATAAGCGCGTTGAAGATCCAGAAACATTGGACACTTTTCAGTTGTCCTGAGTGTGATCTCGAAGCTTGTCGTGCATATGTTGTCCCTCTCTGGGGTAAGTCGTCCAGTCATTCGTGGGGTATATACCCGAGACCGCGATATTCAATGCAACCACGGGACAGATAACTACAGCCAAGAGGTATCATTCTTCCCTGGGCAGTAACTGTTGCTCTTCACATCCTATCCCCTCCACCTCTATTTCCATTCGAAAATTTGAGTGTTCACGCGACCCCGTTCGGCGTCACATTCTAGAAAAGTCTCGTCACCAGGCGTGCCTGCTGATTAGTGGAGGATATGCAATCGAAGCGTTTGCCGAATGTGGCGTGCCGATCTGTAACTTGGAATTGAATATCGGGTCTTCAACGTAATTATCCTCTCATTCGTTACATTGGAATTGGGTTGTCATAGAGTCAGTGCCCAAGCATCCA
Organism: Aspergillus flavus; assembly: GCF_009017415.1. Classification (NCBI taxonomy): domain Eukaryota; kingdom Fungi; phylum Ascomycota; class Eurotiomycetes; order Eurotiales; family Aspergillaceae; genus Aspergillus; species Aspergillus flavus. Next base: position 3,024,906 of record NC_092409.1, on the reverse strand, counting down.
GTGTGGAAGGCTGAAATGATCGAATGACGACAATGATTACCTCCAATTGAGGATTCATTTTCTCAATATGGTATTGAAGGCTGCTGACACTTACGCACTAGCATATTGGTGGCGGCTGTCCGGCTGCATATACCACATCGGGATGAACTCAGCGTGAATATGTGGTCAGGTATGCGTCCTGAACATGCCATGCTGTTACATATAGTGTCTGGGCGACTTCTGGACCCAGGAAGGAACACCCAGATGTACTAAAAGGGCCCATGCATCGTGACATTGACCTATGACGTTTCATTGTCCCACTCTCTGGACCGATATCGCCTCTGCTGCATCGGATATTGCCGAGTTGACATGTGTTACCAAATGGAAGATCAGAAAGAAACGATGACGCATTACTGATACAATGGCGTCTATGATTATAATTGAGATCTTAATATAGACACGCCCGGGGCCGAGGTTATCGTGTTGACTTCTGCCCACTGTCTTAGTTGGTGCCATATGAGAATGGACCACACATCATTACACATACCTTTATACCTCATCACCGGATCGTATGCGGTGGAGGATTGAGCTAACCCTACTAGCACTTTCTCGGTATGCAAACCTGAAAAAGGCTGTGGTTGGTGGCATGCAGCTGACAATAAAGACAACCCACATTTCGGTCCTATATTGTGTCAATCGTTGTGACTAACCAGGCCATATATCATACATACTGGTTCCACAGAATCAATTCAGCCAATGTCCCTAGAGTGACAGTTAGTATGAGTTACTCGGCTACTATGGTCAGAGTCTCTCGTGAGTACGTGCATGTAGTATCTTCAAGTTTGGTCAAAAGCTTCAGGTTAATTGTCTTGACTATCGTACAGGCTCCTGCCCTGTTTCAAGTCAATAAACACAGTCGCATCGCTGGGGGCTTCTTACACTACACCCAGCCCCATAAGGACAGAAAGGCCAATTTTGGTTGGGAGTGAGAACGCCTGGACTTTCCGGAATATGAGCACGGGGTAAACCGCCAAGGCAAAATCACAGAATGCCGAGTACGCTAGAACAACAGCTGATTAACCCTAAATTCATTCTTCTTGTGGAAGCTACTCACGTCCCTGGATATACCCGAAGGTCTGAACTCTTTTCCGCCCGGGACAACGTCCGGGTATCCTTTCATCCCATAGCTTCTTTGCAGGGGAGCATTGAACAAAGACTAGAATAGCCGCAGTCATATTGACGATGAAATTGCTTCCGGCAATAAACCAAAGGAACGCCCTCTTGGCCTTCGCTTCGTGCTTTTGGAGGTGGTCTATGAAAGCGACAAGGGCAACCTTCCCAAGGCCTATAGCAATGAGAGCCAAGAACTGATTAATCCAGCCGAACAACAGTGCATCCTTGTCGTTATTGTTTGTCAGGGTAGCTGAGGGAGTTCCGAGGCCGTATGCTGCTCCCACAGTGGCCATGACCATGCTTGCAATGCCAAAGGTCTGGCTCTCGTCAATCGTCAGGTTATTTGCTTAACAAGGGGACATACAAAAGTGATTATCGTCAGAATTAGGTCAGGTCCAGTATATTGGACGATCTTCCAGGATGTAAAGCATCTAGCAGAAAGTAGAACTAGTGCCAAGCCAGTCTCAACCCAAGTAACGATGAAGAATGGCTGATCAAAGCCAGTTTGTGGGTCACTCATTGGCCACTAACACCCTGTGCAGAGAGTATCTATAGTAGTAACGATTGAGTAGTAAAGAAACGCAGTGTCTGCAATTGGACTTCGATATGGAAAGTATGTCTCCGTCCATGGGCATCCGGTCCTACGCCTCCCATGTCAAAAGGTAGTATTCTGCACTGGCATGGAACCCTCCCAAGCCAGTCTAGCTAAATTCACTCCTAGAGTCATTCTTAGAGTAGATTCAACCAGTCGTACTTGCGAGGGTTTCCTGTGGAAAAGAACAACCAGTCGAAGTGGTGGAGGTCATGTGATGACGTCGAAGAGATGGATAAGTCATAACGTCATGAACTTTGCTGGTTTCTTCAACTTCTCCACATCTCACTTCAGGTACCCGAGGATAATCCAAGGATCTTTATGGCTATAGCTGTACGAGTGCTACGGCATGCCGTATTCAACTCAAGCTAACCTAACCAAATACAAAACGGCAGCACATGCCGATGCATAATGGGAGCTCAAGACATTATCGTGTCCGGCCAAATGGCGGCGAATCGGCCATTCACCGAACTTGGGGCATCTATCTCAAACGATGAGACCTTTACTTGGCATAGGAAAGATTGTTAATGGGTGAAGCATGCTCCTAGTTGTATGGCCGATGTGCTTCCCCGATCACAACCGAAGGTTTGTACATCACTCCACTCCGCCCCGATCCTGGCTTAACCTAAACACAGTCAAGAATAATAGTCCGCCTTCTAAGAGCATTAAGACTCGACTAGGACTCAAAGGTTCAGTCCGATGGGGTTTCCACCAGTGAGAACTAAGAGAATGGCGGCACGGGCAGATGTCGGGATGATCACTTTTAGTCGCTCCGACGCAATATCGATTTCAATTGGATCCGCCACGCTGCATCCCGGAAATTAATACCGGATCTGCTTCATGATGGGGCCTTTGGCCTGCGGAAAACTGCTGCGAGTCTCAGTAATCTCCGACTGATCGGCCCGCTGCCTGTTGGTTAATGTCATGCAGCCCGTTGCGGATCGATTCACTGAATTATCTACGTCACGTCTAGGTCGCGCTATAAAGAGACCTGAAATTCTCACTTCGAATGAGGCAGCCAACAAACAGCTACAGTCATTTCTTGTTTCTTGGAAGTCACCACCATCATGCGGAACAACCTTCTTTTTTCCCTCAATGCCATTGCTGGCGCTGTCGCGCATCCGTCCTTCCCTATCCATAAGAGGCAGTCGGATCTCAACGCCTTCATTGAGACACAGACACCCATCGCCAAACAGGGCGTCCTCAATAATATCGGCGCTGATGGCAAGCTTGTTGAGGGGGCTGCCGCTGGTATCGTTGTAGCCTCCCCATCCAAGAGTAATCCCGACTGTTCGTACAATCCTACCCTCAAGACCGCTTGATATTACCACAGAGCTAACTATATATAGACTTCTATACCTGGACGCGCGATGCTGGCCTCACCATGGAAGAAGTGATAGAGCAATTCATCGGGGGAGATGCGACTCTCGAGTCCACAATCCAGAATTATGTTGACTCTCAAGCGAAGCAGCAGGCAGTCTCCAACCCATCAGGCAGCCTGTCGGATGGCTCGGGTCTTGCTGAACCCAAATTTTACGTCAATATCTCTCAATTCACCGATTCCTGGGGCCGACCCCAGCGCGACGGGCCAGCCTTACGTGCTTCCGCCTTGATCGCATATGGCAACTCTCTGATTTCCAGCGACAAACAATCTGTTGTCAAAGCTAACATCTGGCCAATTGTCCAGAATGACTTGTCTTATGTGGGTCAATACTGGAACCAGACCGGGTTTGATCTTTGGGAAGAGGTTCAGGGCAGCTCCTTCTTCACTGTTGCTGTGCAGCACAAAGCCTTGGTGGAGGGCGATGCGTTTGCAAAGGCACTCGGAGAGGAATGCCAGGCATGCTCCGTGGCGCCTCAAATCCTTTGCCATCTTCAGGACTTCTGGAATGGGTCTGCTGTTCTTTCTAACTTACCAACCAATGGGCGCAGTGGACTGGATACCAACTCTCTTTTGGGCTCCATTCACACTTTTGATCCAGCCGCCGCTTGTGATGATACAACATTCCAGCCCTGCTCCTCTCGCGCCCTGTCGAACCATAAGCTTGTGGTTGACTCTTTCCGGTCGGTCTACGGTATCAACAATGGACGTGGAGCAGGAAAGGCCGCGGCAGTGGGCCGCTACGCAGAGGACACCTATCAGGGAGGCAATCCATGGTTGGTACTCTGTCTCATATCCAAAGCTTAAACTAATGAATATTAGGTATCTTACCACCCTGGTCGCTGCGGAATTGCTCTACGACGCCTTGTATCAGTGGGACAAACAAGGTCAAGTGAACGTCACTGAAACTTCCCTTCCCTTCTTCAAGGACCTCTCCAGCAATGTCACCACCGGATCCTACGCCAAGTCTTCCTCAGCCTATGAGTCGCTTACGAGCGCTGTCAAGACCTACGCAGACGGCTTCATCTCCGTTGTCCAGGAGTATACTCCCGATGGCGGTGCTTTGGCTGAGCAGTACAGTCGGGACCAGGGCACCCCAGTTTCGGCATCCGATCTGACTTGGTCTTATGCAGCATTCTTGAGTGCTGTTGGACGACGAAACGGCACTGTCCCTGCTAGCTGGGGCTCTTCCACGGCCAACGCAGTCCCAAGCCAATGTTCGGGGGGTACAGTTTCTGGAAGTTACACTACCCCAACTGTTGGGTCGTGGTAGATGTACTTTCCAGTGCGTGTAGTCTACTCTGACCTCGTGTCACGATTGTTGCTTTTGCCTGTCTAAATGCGACCATGCTGTGCATGTTTGTTAAATACTGTCACTCATTATTGTTTCAACAACAAAGATTACTTCATTTAGTGCTAGCTAGACAATACCTTTTACAGTTGCAACGTTAGTCCTAGTATTATACATCTCACCGGATCCTCTTCAAACTTCACGGGGTAACCAACACAATTACTCTCATTAGCCATAGACAACCCATAGAAAAGTGGGTCAAAAGAAGCCGAAAGAGGGTCCAAAAGAGACGTCGCCCATGTTGATCCATGCTCCCCACCAGGCCTGCTACCTTCACCTTTAAGCACAACTATAAAAGTATAAGTATATCCAAATCTTTATATTCACTCAAGAAATCCACTCTTATGACTCCCTCAATCATTCAATCAGTTAGTTTAATTAATCAAGGAATCAATTAACCCACCACAACAATGAGCAACTGGCCCATCGTCATCATAGCCCCAGAGACCACACTCAAGGCATGCTCTATGCACATCCAACCTAACCCTAACCTACTAAACATCCCCCAAACCACCCACAGAATTAACAATCCAAAGGAGACAATAAAATCCCTAGCAAGGTCTTAGCTCTCATACTCTCGACCTCCACGATCAAAGGCGCCTTCTTCGTGGGTGAAGGATGTGCGAGGTATACGCGAGGGAATGACCTCCATAGCTAGTATCAGAACCCGACAATCTCAATTCCAGTGGCATAAACAAAGCGCTTGTAGGGAAAGCACTGATCTATTCACCCTCAATAAGTCTGAGCAACTCATTTCAAGAGTAACCTTCGGAGGTTACTGGATTTCAGTCGGCCATATCGTCATCTTCCGGACTTTATGATCACAGAGGTCTGTTTCGAGGGTTGCAGATAATGATCAAAAATGGCTGTTGCGGAGGATCTATCTTTTTATAGATGTTCTCGGTGATCTGAAGCGTTGACACTGCGCTATCTATTCTTACCACACTCAAATATATCTGACTGATCTTTCTTCACTCGCCCCATAAAATGTGATATCATACTCGATCCGTAGGCTCATTTCGGGCGACACTTGTGACTGCCGAAATTCGAATAGCTTAAGTGAGACTAACTTGGCCAAGTCACTTCTCTCCTCAGCTAGTATGTGCCAGGAAGCTTTGGTTATAATTGTTATATAACTTTACTTTGATAGGGCTCTTACTATACAAGGCTAGTTTAGAGAACTGGTAGGAATCTCTAGATGGAGATAAATCTTAGTGTCAAATATATACATTGACATGGAAAACAAAATTCACGAATAGTATAAGCACACTTGGGAATGTTAAAGCCTTTGCATTTGCAAAACGACATGGGGAAAACTGCTATGAACAGGAAAGTTTGAAAAACCTCTGCCGAGATAGTAAACGAGTAGAGCTAATAAAAACTGAGCATTCACCTGCTTGGTAATTTGAAACAGTTGATATTGACGTTTCATTCTTCTTCTTCTTCTTCTTCTTCTTCTTCTTCTTCTTCTTCTTCTTCTTCTTCTTCTTCTTCTTCTTCTTCTTCTTCTTCTTCTTCTTCTTCCTCTTTTTCTTCCCTAGTATCCTACACCGTATCTTCCAACCCTAGAACCTCCCGCTAGGTATGTACTGTAGATCGATTATCCGGAGATTCCCCGCCACCTGCTTGACCAATCTGCCGCCCTCAGCTGAAGGCCCACTGGAGTGAAAAGACAATGGCCGCTCCTAACTTCAGCCGATATCTAACCTCGACAATCCAGCCTCTATTCAAAGACAGAAATCTGTCTACCTCAAACTGGCTGGTCATTGACCACAAGGGTCTGGAGATCGGGGCTTGCTTGTTGGCGATCCTGAGGATATGTCGGATGAGGGGGAGTGTACGTTTTTGATTCTTTCTTTCTTTCTTTTCTTTGCTATTTATTTTGGATGCTCGAGTGAGAGGGAGGTACTATTTCTCTTTAGATTGAGCTCCCCACGTACATGTATATATCCGACATGAATGGGTATTGTTACCATTAATATAGCCATGAGCTAGCTATCTTTCAACAGTGTCCGATGATGGAGTCTCGCTTGACCATAACCATATTCTCCAGATTGCGGTTATCCCAGACTACTGCATATGCAGAGTAATTCCAGCTTATAATAGCGGTCCCAACCAAGATTTGACATTGATTCATATTTCCGCGCTCGTCAGCACAGCTTTCTTCAACAAAGCAGAAGGATATTGTCTCAGCATTTCGTCGAGAAGTATGTGAAGGTATAGCTCTGTTCGCTCTCGAGACCAAAAATTCCAATAATGATGCACCTAAGTTTATCATGTTGAACTGGTTTATAAACATCCACCGTAACCGCCTCATTAACTCTGACTCCCTGCCAGCAACCTTTTTCTCGTACTCTTCAGGATTATTTTAAGCATACCGCTTCTTGCGTTTTGCGAAGACTGTCCTCGTAGTTGCCATCGTTCTAGCCATGCTCGGACGCTGTGATGACATTTAAGGCATCAATCGCCTTTATTACCTAACGTAAATTCTTTTGAGTACGGAGAGCTTGGAAGTCACGGCTTTAGATTGAGGCATCTTGGATGAATTGATATAGTGATAGATCAGTAAATCGAGACAGGGTGTTGGATGCACTTAGGTGCGTGATGAGAGGGGACACAAGTAATACAGTAGTAGTATACTTGATTACCTGGCTAGGTAAGTGCCAGGTGTGCCCTGCTGCCCATCCCATTCAACTAGTTCCAGGACAATAGAAGCAGCCGACTTGTATAAAGGCCGGTTAGGTTGGCTCAAAGTGGGCGTAGATCCTGATCACTGGCTTCTTTAATAGCATTTTGATGTTCAGCTCATTCTCCTGGAACTTGGGATTCTCAGTAAGTTCTTCCTCTGCTCGGTCTGATCTTTCTAAGCAGAAATGTATCAGATATGGAGGCTTTCCATGCTTCGACAATCATCTTGCCTCCAGATAACACGGTAGCCCAATCGACCTCAAGAACTGTTCTTCCGCCTCCATCGCCATGTGCAAAAACACTGAACCTTGTATCGTAGGGCTTGATAAGCGCAATAATCGTTTTGTCCGTCATCTAGAATTGTCAAGTTTGCCAGTAGTCCAAGGCCACGCTGGATATAGTATACCTTGTTTTCAATGGTATGGTGACCTTGACGCTGGACGGCCACACACACAGTAAAGCAATACTTACCATCGATTCCATCTGTGCAAGATTTATATCCTCTGGTGGGGCACTGAGGACAGTGAGGAGAAGCCAAGAGAATAGTCGTGGTTGAAGATGCTCATTTATTGTGACTTCTGATATTCGTCTTCACGTCGCAGCCCAACGAGTAAAGTATACCTTCAAGAACGTGCCGCAAATCTCATTTCTGGTGCAACCACCACACGTTGGATCATCGTCGTTGAACGCGTGGATCTTCTTGCTGGAGAAGTAATATCCCGTAAAGGATCCTTCACACTCACGCATTGGTAAGTACGGCTGTTATTGGCGTGCGCTGTCCTCGCTATCTGTATCCTCCCTGACAGTCAAGTTTCTGTGCAACCTCGATGGCGGACTCATTATCTGCATTAGAACAATTCTTTCCACCCCCCTCGATACACTCATCTCCCTCGTTCTATTCAACTCATATAATCGCTTGAGACACTTCATCCGCATGGCTACTTTCGCCGGGCAGGTGCTTTTCGAGCGAAAAAATGCGCTCTGTGGAAAGTGTGGGACCAATGGCGTAATAATCACAACGCAGTGTGTATTTTCTGAGAATGCCTTGCATTACGGCGAGTTTCATGTCTTTCGCTGCGTCGAGGAGTCAGTACATATACCGACAAGGATCCATAAATGCCGAATCAAGTGTAGAAACTCCTTGAGTAATCAGCTTTCCTCTACCTCTCTAACGCGTGGTTCATAGCTATCATGTTGTCGACAATGTATGGAGGGTATCGACCTTCCGTAACCAATCTTGATAGTTTACCTTTGAACACCTCGCCTTGCTCCTTAGTCATAATCAGTATGAATCTTTCCCGCCGCTTACTCCTTTCCAATGCATATATTTGTCTGGACGTCCATTGTTTCGTTTCGCGAAAATTGAACACTACATCGAGGGTTTCCAGAATATCTATCGCCACCAGGTCTTGCGAAACTGGAAGTGACAAAGCGTAAGAATGACTATGTCACGGGTCGAGATGTGTGGTTGGGGCAGTAGCTGGATGGCAAAGTTGCAGATGCCTGCCAATTAGGCGTTGCCATTTCTACCAGGTATGTATACAAGCGCGTTAGATCACCTGAGGCTGGATATTTTGCATTCCGTCTGTCGGTAGGCCCACTAGCTGGGTGAGGAAGAATTTGTGTAATAGTTCAAGCGTGCTCCGCGAGGCATACTGGCCTACTGCATTCCAATCACCGGTATCTCTTGCATCGTATGCGTAAAAGTCCAGATCGAAATGCGTGCCATAGCGGATCGTAAGATCTAGGAGACCTACGAGTGAATGGACTGTTGTAGAGAGATTTGTAGACCATTTCGAAAGTGCTGCGTGATGCACACTGACTTACGCCTTGTGTTGCTAGTTCGCTGGTCTTTTGAATTAAGTCCTCCCGTATTCACTGCATTTCTAATGGAGCAATTGGATTGTATCTGTCCTTCAGTCATTGCCAGGATTATGTGTCTGGAAGATACGGCAATCCCCGAAGCAGCCGTAAATAGTCCTAGTGTCACGAAAGCCCTGCAAGGCAAATCACCCCCAAGGCGATGTACGCAAAGTGCCATCCTGGGTGTAGGCCTCCGGGAGATAGTTTTGGAAGGAGTTGGTATTGTTCATGGTGCAGGTTGTAATGGATGAGATTAGTTTTCGGTTGTTTTCTTGAAAGAGGAGCGTTCGTTATGTCGAAAGCATTGTGATGAAGTGCTTTGATTATTCTATGTATAACACAGCTGGAAATCCAAACAAGCGGTACTTCCAATGTCAACAATATTGGAAGGCATTACCATGTTTGTCCACGTTAGTACTCAATCCGTTGGCGCAGTAGCTTTCAACCCTGTTCTGACAGATTCTGGTAGCAAATTGACCATCGGTCATCTTTTCCACAACCGGGGAGGGTATAGGCTTATGTTGTATATAAAGATTCGGTTCTTCGTAAACATTCTGTCATCGGGCTGAAAAGTTGTCAATGACAATTCTCTTTGACAGACGTACTGTATGGAAGGAATTAGTATTCTTTGAAACACACATTCGGGGGATTTTAAGATCCATGGATCCATAGGTGGGTCAACGGCTGAACAGTAGTCTCCCCAGATGTCAACTCGGTGGATTAGCTACTTAAAATGATGAACAGTCGCACCGTCCGGTAAAGCCATAGGATCCGCTAGCTATTGAGGTCATATGAATGCTTCGTTCTCAAGGGAGTCGCCCGCAGCAACCGCGTAATCGGCGAGAATAGATTATATTTTTTATTAGTTCCATTCGGTGTAAGGAATTCAGGAACCGAAGCAAGCTTACTGAGTTTGTCGGGGACTGCGTGCAACTCATCCTGGGTGAACTTCCAAGTGCTGTCTCCTCCTCCTTTGTCGAGCTGTATATCTTTCTTAGCCCTCATACAATATGAAATTTCTAATAGTTTGTGGCATTCTGTGCTTACCAGATTATCAGGACTAGCCGCAGGCCTGGCCCATTTCCAGTTGGACCGGGCCTGCAGTGCCACCCACCACAACGCCTCGGTGGCACTGACCTGGGGGTTTATGGCCTCCCCCGGTGAGGGCTGGGTGGCTTTAAATGGCTCGGACACCATAACATGTTGGGCACGTCATGGTTTAGGGTTGACATCCCGGACGAGGGTTGCTTATACCACAACAGCGGATAGCTACCCATGGATACGGTACACGGAGGCGTAGGGTGTAATGACAATCGCGGAAAAAGACATTGCTATCTAGAAATCCCTAACAACAAGAGCCCTATTAATAGGGACAAACAGAATACCAACGCCACATTGCGGCCGGACGAGACGATCAAAACGGGCACAAAATGGGTACTTCGAACCCTTACGGGGGGTAGCGCGGCGGCTTCCAACAACCTCTATGTCTTCGTCATTCCCCATACGATCAAAATTGGCGCTCAACAAAGACGAACGACGGGGGCGCGTAGCAGAAGCGCTATGGCTGGCTTCATCCCGTGATGCAAGAAAGGCATTCGGCTTCAAAGGCGAGGAACCGATCGCGGGCGGCGCGGACCTCGGAAGGCAATGAATCGGCTTCATGCTCCAAACCATCAGTTCCAACTATTTGATCATTAATGGATATCCGAGCCAGTTCGGCAACGGTATCATGTACTTGGTAGGCTATTAGAAATCTATATCGGCGACAGAACATAAGCGAGCGTGACTAGTGTTAGCGAGTGTGTAAGTGACTCGCTAACCGCCTCCATGAGCTCAAAGCTACCCTCGACCAAATGGGTATACATTAATGTGCCTTGTCGACTGTGAAGTCCAAGTTGCTATGGTGTCAGCGGCCGGGAATACACTGCGGACAGTGTCGCTCGTGGGTATGTTGTTCACTTCGTCCATAGGCCACTCTTAGATATCTTCCATGTCTCCACGGCTATCAGCATCGCCATGGTTCGGCGATGGCTTCATATTCAGTCCATGTTCTAACGAATCGAATAACACCTCAAGATTTCGTTGAGCTCCTTTAATGTCGGCGATGAGGTTGTCGACATGGGCGAAAACACAAATCTGCTTCCGGACGTGTTCACCAAGACCTACTTCATGAAGATAAGACTCCTTGAGTCATCACTCCCGAAGTAAAATTTCTTTATATCCCAAGAGATAGTATAATCATCCGTCGCACGTCAGTGTATGAGCCCTTGCAGTGACATCCCTTAATAGGTCTATGAGAAACGTGCACTGACATTCGGGACATGACTGACAGTAGTCCCTAATGTCATTGTAAGAGTGTTACACTTTGACAATGCCATCGTTGTTCCAGTCTCTCAGCTTGCCAATAATTATCATGGCTTTCTTGGCACAGCCAAGGGTGACGCTCAGCCGGTTTGTGTCTGCCCTTAAACCCGCGCTGGCGACGTTCTGCCAGGGGTTGGTCATCAGAACGAGCTTGAACCGTATAGACGGTTCTCAAAGCCGCCACTTGCGAAGAAGAGGATGTGCAACATATCTATTAACTGTTCCTCGTGAAGTTGTTTGCAGCAGCAATACCTCCCTGGTGTCTCCTGCCCCTGCGCGGTTACTACTGTAAGGTTGTCGTGGTATCTAACCTCGTTCTCCGTTCTTCTATTCACGTCGGTGGGTTCTTAACTGACTATATTAACTTGAGGCAATTTGCGAATAATGTGTTCATAATGTTCCAAGTGAGCGTGACGACACGATACTCAATAAGGCTGTAGGCGTCTTCCTGAAGACACCTAGTCAGGTGCACAGAGGCTGTGGGACATCATAATCAAACCCAACCCGCACTGGTATCGCAGAGCGAAGCTGGTTATTTGCGTGGAAAATATAAACATCCACGCTTCTCAGACGTCCTATGTATCCGAGGCCGCTGCACCTGACCCGGCCAATATATCTTCTTTCTTTTTTGCTGCCGTATGTCGTAGCGCACGGTGTCTGTATAGACTTCACATCCCGGAGGATCTCATCCAGGATATTGCTAGGCTCGAAATAAATGTATAATAACACACAGCGCTGCGCATTTCATCTCTTTGGGATGGCTTTTGAGAGATGTGGCTCGGTGTCGAGATGATATCTGGCCAGATTACACTACAGGACTATTTATCTAGCAGACGAACAAAGAATTCGAATGCACTACAATTAGTTAGAAAGAAAGGCCGTCTAACCTGCAGGAGTCCTTCACAGTACTTTAGTGACTTATGTAGATAACGGTGACTTCTAGTCGATATTCAATAGATGCGCCGAGTTTATCTAGCCTAAAGGTACTTTTTAGAAGGAATCGGATATGTCGGCTCGATCGAATCTATGCACCGAATGGGAGGTACCTCTTCCGGTCCACCAAGTCACAAAATCAATGAGGTTTCAAACGAATAGCAAGAGCTTCTTCGGCCGGCTACACGGCTCACCGGTGTAGAATGGTGCAGAATATAGAATTGTAACATAACCAAAGGCCCCTCTCTCGTCTCTTTCCTCTGTCTTCACTTTTCGGATTTATCTTGGGAATATACACCGGCTTCTCGGTCTTCGTTTAATATATTTTCTTCAATTCACCGAGTACCTCCAAGTACCTCCAAGTACAGAACGGGATAACGGCAATCCTCCTAAACTCAAATATTCACACTATGAGACACTAATACACATAAGGGTTGTTTCGGACCGAGAGAATAGCGTGATAGTCATTCTTATACTTGAGCCCTATATAGTAGTCATGTTATATTAGTAGGTTGCTAATTAATGGAACCATGTAACCATAATCTACGCACTTTTAACAGGAGTGGTGACGGGATTCCATTACCTCTTTATATAATTTCGGGTATTTGCCGTAGGTTTAATTAAGCTGGAGATATTTCTATACAATCCCTGTTAAATGGGTTTTAGTGACATTTTTGTGTTTCCCTCTCTGTCATTGTTGAGAATTATGCAGGGGCACGGGATTTAAAGGTATACTGAGTATCCTGTATATCCGGAAAGATCTGCGAGGAGGCCAGATGGTTGCAATTGGCAATCTATAATCAATCCAACTATTACCAGTGACGACATTACTCATATGTCAGGCCAAGGATCGACTGGATTGCTCGGCTCCAAGATTTTAGTAGGTCGTAGGTACTGCTAGGTAGCACCTAGTGACTTACTCTCATTCCTTCGGGACTAGTTTCTCTCACTCGCGGCGTCGTGAAGGATTTTCTGTTCCTGTTCCTTCTAATCTTAAATTTGATTTCCAACTATTCCTGATTGATCTTCACATTGTCATCGCTGCTTCTTTGATTTGTCATGGTTCTCCTGGAATTAGCAACAAGTGGCGGTCAACGAGGGCTTTAATAAACGCAGTTAATTTATCTTCCGTGTCCGCTGACACATTAGATGAAACCGCAGTTCCCAGACATGGGGTACGTAGTGTAGTAGCAATCAAGACTCGGGGATACTTAGCATTAAGAATTTTCGAGCCCACTTAATAAGAATGGACGGTAAAACCATTTACCTAGTCTGGTAAGTCCTGGCACATGACGTACCAGAAGTGGACCGGAAAGACGCAAGGGTACCGAAATGGGAATCCCACGTGGGTGACACCTGGTCTTCAACGTGAAACCAATCGACCTGATTGGACAGTTCCCCATCTGGAGAGGCATCTCCCCCTGATTGAACATAGTAGTAGAGGCCCAGTCGAGTAATTGGTAGGTTTGTCCTAGGAGGGCGCTCTTGGCGGAACTTACCGCAGTCCAGGAAACAAAAGGGATAATAAAAATCTATCATACTTGAAGTCTTGAACCATTTTTAGTGTAGCAAACCATTGTTTGATACCTTGCGTCGGTGGGCTGGACTAATCCCGGTTCCAGTATAGTTGCTGGAACCCATATCCATCGATCTTCAACGGTCTGGCAGATCCGCTACCGAATAGGGTAAGGTTTTACGACTCAATCGGAGACCGAATGTCTTTTCTTGAGGGGTTGAACTGGGCAACGGGTGGGCTCATGAATCGAAGGATGTGTGTTGCCTCCCGAACCCGAAGCATGGGACCATGGGACGCGCTGTGAAAAAGACTAGCGACCATATCGTCGGGACCATGGTTAGGGGTGAGACATCATTCGTGGTCTTCCAATTGAGGCATGTATGTATGTACAATTTTTTGGGGGTGGTGTTGAGTCTGACTACCGACTTTTTTTGTTCGTGGGCGGTACGTGCGGGTGCATCGCTTGAGGCTTGCATGGTCCTGTACTACGTTGGACAAGGGACCAGGTACCCGTTGGGCTTGTCTTGAAGACTACCCGAAAGTGAATGATTAATTAAAGATTCTCTAATCCCGGTCCATCGAAGACCCCAGCTTACTGGGAGCCCATGTAGAATACCCACTGGCCATATGGTATCCCGAACTACGGAGTCGTTGGAGAAAACCTAGCAGGATCGATAAAAGTGCCACCGCACGTGGAGACCAGTCGATCGTCTGATCCTGAAGAAAGAGGTCTCGGGTTGAGACACTCGGCCCAAACTCTGTCGTTGATATATAATTTAATTATATATCCATCTTCTCATGAGCCAGAGGGTATATCCGACAATATTAAGAGGTGGGAATTGGTGAGGCGGTGGAGTCGTGATGTTACCTACCCTGCAAATTCCGCCCAGCAATTTCTCCATCAGGGGGCAGAATCGCGTGCGATGTCGGCGTTACCTCGTGGAAAATGCCCAGTTTTCCCAAATCAGAGATCATGGAATTGTTTTTCCCAGGTGAAAGGCCGTCGGTTGTCGTTCGCCGAGAAATCGCCCCAGCATTTAATTGCGATGAACCAATCACGGCCTCTGTGGGGAACCGAAGCGAACCCGTAGAAGGGCAGAGGACGGAGGAAACTAAGTGATATGCCTCCGAGATGGGGTTCTGGATCAAGTGACACATACTTCGTAATAGTATCGGCCTAACCATCCGTTAGCTTGGCCGATTAATCTATTTTCCTTTTTGGCTTCTGTCTAAGCGCAAGTCTAAACCCGCCCTCAGTGGTCGATCACTGGCGCCGATAGCAACAGCCACGCGCAGTCCCAGACATCAAGCGGACGAGGATGATGTATTCGATACGCTTTCCATGCGAGCGCGTTCCGGCCGAGCGGTTATCGAACATGAAGGTTCTTGATCCTGGCCGATCCTTACCGTGGACGTCACCAACCACACCATCCGCTCTGATTCGTGTCAAACGGTGAAAACAACGTGTCATATTGGTTTGCCTGACCATCTCCGCCGAGGCGCTTCGATCGAGTATTTCCCGCCAGTGTTTCAGTGTTGGTGTTGGTGCGCCGAACCATGTGATAGTATAGTTGGAAAAAACCGTATTTGCTCCCAACGGACTGGTTGGATGCCTTCAATAACAAGGTTCTTAAGCTTGCATCGAGAGCGTGTCCGCCATGGTCCGGTTCGTTATCTAAGGTGTCTTTGGCGGGATTTGGGTTTTTTTCTTTTCTTTTCTTTTTTTAATCGTCTTGTTTTTCGTTTTATTTTTACAAGTCTGGATCAAGTCAGTATTTAGGTTGATAATTGAATACAATGGGGTGGGGATCAACCGTGAGTTCAACAGTAGAAGAACAATCCAGAACCTAGAAAATGGGTTGGTTTTGTTTCTCTTTTTTTTGCTTTTTAGTGTTTTTCTTTCCTAACTTTCTTTCCCTGAATTTTCCATGGTCGTCTGGTTTTCTTCTGTAATCGTCGTATTTTTTTTTCTGGTATTTTGGTTTCGTTAATTGTCGGGGTGAATCCCCTAATAGCAAAAAGTAATATAATAAATAATACGAATTGTCTTGATCGCAAAAGTGCGGATCCCCCCAATTGTGGCTGGCGACGCCTAAGTCGGTGGGGGCCAAACGAACGCGAAAGAAAAAGCACTTGACAATTCGTATTTTTCTTTTCTTTTCTTTTTTTTTTTTTTTTTTTTCTTCTTCTCTCTCTTTTTTCTCACAAAAGGTCGCCGATTCTCGCCATCATGCACACACGAGACAGGGACAATTAACGTTGGTAGGTTAAGGAATGGATCTCCATTCCAGGGGGGCTTTTTGTTGATTGTACCATAGACTAGGTATCGAGTGAGCCCATGCAGCCGTTAATGTTAATTACCTCAGGAAAGGGTCCCCTCCCTCTCCAAAACCTGAACCACCCATGACTGCTTATCGCCATGTGGTGCTGGGTCCTTGATCTCGAGCACCCGCTCTCCTATCATGACGATCCTAAGCCCAGAACCTGGCTCCACGTATGCCAGCCGGCGCCGTTTCCTCCCTGGTCTGGTACCCGCCCTAAGTTAGACGCTTGGTTCCAAAGTACGAATCGGCTACATGCTAACCACCCTGGCCCCCAATTCAATAAGCAATAGCCGGCCAAAGAGAGACAAGGAAAAAAACGGGCACACTACACATGGCGTCCGTTAGCTCCTTGGGGCTGAAAAACAATTTACGCTTCCCCAATGCCGGGGCCAGGAGCTTACCTCCCCCGGTCCCTTACGACGGATCCAGCAGCTTGTTTTGTTTCTCACCATGCGCTTCACCCAGGATCCGCCGTTACCTTGGGTCCATCGAAAATTCGTAGACATTTCCAATTGCTTCCCCAGCACGTATCTATTCCGAGAATCCCAGGCACGGTAGGGTGGAGCTAGACGGGAAGGTGCGGTTCCTGAACAGCCTGCCTTGGTGAAATCATTTCCATGGTTATCTTAGGATGTCTTGTGCAGACCTATTCTGGATTGAGTATCCCGAGTTAGATCTTTGACCCCGTAATGAACGCTTGATGACATAGGAGGGAGACGGGGAAAAGAATTAAAGACTGGAAGTTGACACAGCAATTTCATCAACAATGAACCTTACCCCATTTGTGTGGACCAATTTTCCTTTTTTTTTTGTTTTCTTTTTCTTTTTTTCCATTGCTCTGACTGTCTTCCTCTCGCTTCTAAGGCTGCTGGTACGTCCAAGAAGAGAGCAAAAGTCTAGGGAGAAGGAGAAAAAAAAAAAGGGAAACACAATGTGCAGCCAGTCAGTCAAACGGCAAGATCATCGCATCAATGTTAACTTGCGTTTTAGAAAGTCTGACAGGCCTGACTTAGGCAAGTGGCAGTGTGAATCATGCTAACTAAAAGGTATTAGAAATTAATTCTAGGCAAATCAAAAAATAGAAAATAATAGGGAAATATTGGATAATAAACGATCACCTTAAAAGTAAAACCGCACTTACCATAAGCTGAGCTGTAGACTTAGTACTAAACCAGAACGAACTATCTGTGGTCTCCCCCCAGGCTAATCTGCTTATTCGCTTACTCGCGTCCGTCTTTCTCCATTTGTTGACCCTAGGACGTTTAAATACTCGCCTTTGCTCAGTTTTCTGGGAATGGCTTCATTGGTTTCCGTATAATTTTGCATTATTTTTGCCAACAGGGTTCAGTTGTTGGATTTCGATATTGCCGCCGTGGTTGTCGAAAGGATTCAGTCTGCGCTTGTCATCTTCTATACTGTAGGTCCAGTGATCTTCCCCCTCGCCATTCCCTCTCTCACACTTTCCCCTTCTCCCACTATATCATCACCTTATATGTATGTGGTCTCGGGGTCTCTATTGTTCTCTCCCTCTTTAATCTTGTACATTGTCCGTCTAAATTCAATATTATTCCCATTTTCTGTCTCGCTAAATCAGTGTACTACCTATACCTCTCAAATGTCCTCCATAACACTTGAAACACATCACTTACCTGACTTTGCTTGTCATAAT